>NC_136266.1:166909755-167317406 GCF_964187855.1 Myxine glutinosa | reverse complement strand
CCTCGGTCACTTAATCCACCGTCATGGTCTCCAATTCCACTGCTTCGCCGATGACATCCAGCTTTTCATCTCCACCAAGTCCGTCTCCACCGACACCCACTCTATCCTGACAAACTGCATCTCTGAAATAAAATCCTGGCTTCAAATCAACTTCCTCAAACTTAACTGTGATAAATCTGAAATAATCATCATTGGCCCAAAAACGCTCACAAAATCCACCCATAACTTTGCCCTCAACATCGACGGTATCCCAGTATCCACCTCCCCTCTCATCCGGAATCTTGGCGTCATCTTTGACCAAACCCTCTCCTTCGACAAATACACTAAACAGATCACAAAGACAGCCTTCTTTCACCTGAAAAACATCGCCCGTCTCCGCTCATCCCTCTCCTCCATGGCTGCAGAAACCCTCATCCACGCCCTTCATCACCTCCCGTCTGGACTACTGCAATAGCCACCTCTATGGTTCACCCTCAACAATCACCAATAAACTCCAATACATTCAGAACTCCGCTGCCCGTCTACTCACCCATTCCCGGACCCGTGACCACATCACCCTCGTCCTTTACAAGCTTCACTGGCTCCCCATCTCCCAGAGAATCCAGTACAAAATCCTCCTCTTGATCTACAAAGCCCTCCATAACCTGGCTGACCTCCTCTCCAGACACACTCCCACCCGCAACCTCCGCTCTGCTGGTACCAACCTCCTGACCCCCCCCCCCCCCCCCCATCCAGACCCAAATTCAGATCCTGGGGGGACAGGGCCTTCTCCATCGCTGCTCCCACCCTCTGGAACTCACTACCTCACACCATCAGAGGACTACTCCTCACTCACCACATTCAAAACATCACTCAAGACCCACCTGTTCAGCACTGCATTCAACATTCAACCCACAGCATTTAACCCCTCACTATCACTTCTCCTTCTCCCTCCTTTTGCTTTAAATATTTCCCTATTGATTCTTGTCTTTTTGCAATTGTTGTTTTCATGTTTTGTTATGCATTATGTTTTGCACTCTGTCAAAGCGCCTTTGGGCTTCATGAGAAGCACTATACAAAATAAATGAATTATTATTATTATTATATAAGGTAGATAAGGAAGGCGTTTGTAACAGAAGAATCAAAATAAAAGTGGAAGAACATAAGGAAATGGGAGCTATTCTGGACCCACAGCCAAACCCGACAAACCATTGCAATACACCCCGAACGTCTAGCGCCGCCACAAACTACACCATGGAATTGCAGCTGGCGCGGTTTTTTTTAAACCATTGATATTAAAATAAAACGTAGCCTAAAACCACCGGGATTTTATGCTGATTCCGAATCTGTGTCATAAACTTTTCTCCGATGTGTAGTTCTTGAGTTATAAGTGGACATCCAGACAGACACACACACACACACACACACACACACAGACACACACAGACACTCCTCCTTTATATATATGTATATATATATATATATATATATATATATATATATATATTATATAGTATATGTATATAGTATATATATATATAGTATATATATATATATATATTATAATATATATATATAATATATATATATATATATATATATATATATATATATATATATATATATATATATATACAGTATATATATATATATATATATATTATATATATATATATATATATATATATATATATATATATAATATATATATATATATATACATATATATATATATATATATATATATATATATATATATATATATATATGTATATATATATATATATATACATATATCATATATATATATATATATATATATATATATATATACTATATATATATATACACTATACATGTATGTATGTATGTATGTATGTATGTATGTATGTATGTATGTATGTATATATTATATAATACTATATATATATATATATATATATATATATATTATATAATGGTACGGTCCTTGCGCGACCCCGTTCCCTTACTAAGGGGAAATTAAGCCCCTTGTTCTCCTTGGGTCTTCGCAACCGCGAGACTTGAGTCGCCACTTCCGGTCAGACGCGGGACAGGGTTTCGGGACAATGTTCGCACGTACCTAAGTTACCCACGCCGCCGCAGAAGCGGGGATCAAGTCTCGCACGAACCACGCGTAATTTGAGTGCACGCGAGCGGATGGCGCACCACGTGGTCCGTGCTATTACCTAGTTATTGGAACCCGATCAGAGCGATATCGTTCGTACAATGCTTAGTCAATGATGGAAAACACGAGACAGTCGAATCAAAGAAATAACAGGTTTAATAATTATTATTTACAATGATCAGTAGAAGAAGCAGAGACACAGGGCAGAGCTTAGTCAGTCTTAACTTATCTACCCAGACAATGGGCCCATTCACACTCACAGGGGGGATGAAGGAAGGATTGTTCATGCGCTGAACGTGCCGGCTTTGGTCGTTCAGGAACAGCTCACCCGGCGTGGCCCTCTGGTGGTCACAGCACGTCCCCCGACGAAGGCAGGCAGGCAGGCGGGAGAATCCTCACGGCGCATATCTTGAACAAAGGCAGGCAGGCAGGGAAATATATGCGCGTCTCTCGCCTGACACGGCGGTCCTTCACAGCACGATTAATACAACTGTGCGCTTTCACTCACGTAACTCAACGGAGGATCTGACTCAAGCTCATCACTTAGCGGATGTCCTTCTCGCATAGGCTTGCCTCATAACTGAGTTCAAGAGGACCCCGGCTCATAACTTAGTTCAACAGAGGACCCCGGCTCATAACTTGGTTCAACAGAGGACCCCGGCTCATAACTGAGGTGGGGGCTTCTGGGCACAGGTTTATATCGCCACGCCCTGGCCTGCCTCGAATATTCCAAACCGCGCCTTTTGCCGCAGTCGTAAGCCACTCCCCTCGAGCCCTGATTGGCGGCTCATGCTTACCGGTCACTCCCCACTCCTTCTGCCCCGCCTTCCTTTGGCCTGGATCGACTTGTCAGGCCGGCCTCATGGTAATTTGCGCCAAAACTCAAAGCATCGAGGCGGCATAAGCATTGGAAGGAGACCTAACTCTCATTATTCTACTCAACGCAAACTAAACATAGGAAAGGTCTACGCTTACACTTACTAAGAAATAACTGAGCTTAAACGAGGCTACATGTTGTAGTGCGAATAACTATGAGGGGAAATTAACCTTTATTGCAAAAACATAGGTCAAAGTCAACCACTTTTTCAAATTTCTAAAATCCTCAATTTTCATCCGATTGGCTTGAAATTTGAAAATGATTTTCATATCAGCTTACTGAAACCAACCACCAACTATTTTTGAGGTCAACATTGGCCAAAAGGTGAACATAGGCCGAATTTCTAAAATTGTCAATTTTCATCCGATTGACTTAAATTTTGAAGACGATTTGCATATCGGGTAACTGAATTCAACAACTAATTATTTTTGAGGTCAAAAGGATGCTCTACTGAGTGCCATTCTACTTTGTTCTGCTTTGCCAAGTGTCGCTCAATGAGTGATTTTTCATTTGTCTGTATGTTTGTTTGTCCGCACAGAATAAATGATTTTCTCTGCAACCGTTGGTCCGATTGACAGGAAATTTTCACAATATGTGCAACTCCACCTGTAGAATTTTGAAATAATTATGACGTCATAGGTCACGTGGTTCGGCCGCCATCTAGGAAAACTCGAAACAAAATTGCACCTCTATATCTCTGAAAGTGCTGCATAGAAAAAATTGAGACATGGATCATTGCAAATAAATCTCCACGCATGGCTGGCGGACTTCCTCTCTCGTCATAGTCAACTTGTGGCCCTGAATGGGTTTCTCTCATCTCCTCTTCCTGTTCAGGCTGGAGCTCCCCAAGGCAGTGTTCTGGGCCCTGTGCTTTTTCTGGTCTTCATCAATGATCTCTCTGACTCTCTTGAAAATCCTCTCTATCTCTTTGCTGATGACTCCACTCTCTGCCGCTCCATTCATCATCCCTCAGATCGGCAGTCTGCAGCCTCCTCACTCTCTGCAGACCTGGACAAAATCACAGACTGGGCAAACAAGTGGAACATGTCTTTCAATCCTGACAAATCTCACACTCTTACGGTCTCTCCGAAAAGACCGACTGGACAACCCTCCCATCTACTTTCTGAATAATCCTCTCCAAGAAGTTCTGTCACTCAAGCTTTTGGGTCTCACTATCTGCCATGATCTTTCCTGGCCAAGCTGGCCTCCAAAGCCAGTCGCCGACTAGGCATCCTCCGTCGTGCGAAGTCCTTCCTTGGCACACCTGAGCTCCTCACCACATACAAGGCTTTCATCCGCAGCTCAATGGAATACTGCTCTCCCCTCTGAGCGGGTGCTCCTGCCTCACACCTAGCTCGTCTTCACGCTGTTGAAACCAAAGCGTTCAGAATCATTGGAATCTCCCACGATGACGCTATCTCCGAGGGCCTTTCACTCACTCACCGCAGGCAGGTTGGTGGTCTTTCCGTCTTCTACCGACTCCTCTCCGGCCTTGCTCCCCCAGCTCTCTCTGGGCTCTGTCCCCCAAATATTCCTACAGGTCGCACAAGATCTGCCTGCAACCCTCTTATGGTTAAATTGCCAAAATCAAGACTCTCTGCTCACCTTCACTCCTTCATTCCTCTTTTCTCCCGCCTCTGGAACAAACTCCCTCACTCTCTTCAATCCCACTCCTCCCTCCAGGTCTTTAAAACGGCTGTTCACTACCCCTCGATTCAGTATACAAAAAAAAAAAATATATATCTTATCTTCCCCAATCCAAAACCTTGATCTTTTCTACCCCCGCTAATTTCACCCCAAATCCACTTTTTTGAGGTGACTTTTGTCTTCTTTCCTGGAAGTCCTTGGTGTCCTTGCGTTTTATACCTATCCTGCCTCCCCCAGGCCCTCTCCCTCCCACACATCTCCCGATGTCCCTGCTCTCAAATGTTGTGTTTGTGTGCTTCCTCCCCTTCTCTCCCCATCTTGTCGACCGCTCCCCTTTTTATATACTTTGTTTGCTTGTTTGTTTGATTTGTTTCTTTGATAAATGTTAGCTCTTTCACGAGCCTCGACTCTATACAAAAAAAACAAAAAAAACTCCATGGGGAATAAAATATGTTAATTCTGATGTCATAGGTGCCTCCATTATGACGTCATAATTCAACAAGTACAAAACTTCATCCGATTAAGATGAAATTTCTTGAGCATCATGTCGGCATATACTGGTGGAGAAAAAAAAAATGATGACGTCATCGGTCATAATGGAGGTCGCCATATTTGTTTTAACACAAAAGCCTTAAAAACCATTGAAAATCCATCCTGGCGAGGGTCTGCAATCTCCGATTGCTCTTTCTTGTTTACAATTGTGTTTATTCGAAGAGAAAGAACATTATGTTCCGCGTTATTTTATTACCGCTCCAAATCGGAGGCTTCGAGACGCGAGGTGTAAAATAGAATAACGAAGCCGTCATGTTGAGACGAAGTGTGCACTCGTCAACAAAATAATTACACTTGTGAATTAAGGCGCGAAAAACAGGGGGAAAAAAAAAAAAAAAAGGAGAAATCGAGACAAATGACCCCAATGATGTTGCTGACGCGACGTAATGAAACACGGCGCTGGTGCGGTTATTATTTCCAGAGAGACACGAACGATGAATGGGCTGAGCAGGCCGCGGATCCGCCATGTTGACGAGAACGAACGGACCAGTTCATTGTTAACCGGTGTCCGGACTCGGTGAGCTTGTTGAAAGCACCGAGAGCCGTCCCGGAGTATTTTTAGCAGCCGCGCTGCGCCGGAGATAACAAGCGTCCGCCGAGCTCCAATTAAAGGCCCTGCCGCCGCTGGATGTCCCGCTGCGGGAACCCGTCGTTAGAGGCTCTCTCGGGCCCAGCACGCCGGGCGTTCCCGCTTCTCTCGCCCTCTCCGAGTCGGCCGTTTCCTTGTTAAATCGCACGGACCCTTAAGCGGAGCCTTATGGAGCGCACACGCCATGATGGTGCGGTCGCTCCGGACGTGCGCCCCGGTGCGCGGCCCTGTTCACGTTATACGAAAACTTGACGCGATAACGAGATGCCTCATGGTGTGTTGAGCACTCAGACATCGCCCCAAATATAGTCCACGTCGCCATTTCATTCATTCAAAAGTCGTTCCACAATCGGACGCACAAAACCTACTGTGACGTCATATTTACGCAACAGTCGGCATAACCATAAAATAAGAATAAAAAATTCGTGCAGTTGCTTCAAACCAAATAATTTATAATGACATATAATTGTTGTCACAATTATTCTGCTTTTGGTGTTGCCAACCATCGATGCAACTGGGCTTTGCCCACGGGAGAAGGTATCGGTAAACTTCAAAGCCGGGTCATGGAATCTTCTTCTTCTTTCATTCACAACTCGAGGCTGCGAGGGTTGTATCAATAGCTGAAGGCGACGTACCGTTGATGCAGTGCCCCCTGTAGGTTATGGCAGGAATTTGTAATCACCTGCGCCACAGAAGGTGGATGGAGGTTATGTTTTCAGCCCCTGTCTATCTGTCTGTCTGTTTGTGTGTCTATGTTTGTGTGTGAGCAAGATATCTGAAAACGTGGACGGATTCGGCCGAAATTTGGTGCACTGGTTAGGTGTGTGTGTGACAAGGACGAATTGGATGAATAATTAGATTTTTGTTTCAAGTAGAGAGAGGTACACAACAAGTGTGTTGTACATACCCCCTTATAATAGCAATTGCAAATTAGCTCAGGTGTAACCAATCACCTTCAAAATTACACAGCAAGTTAATTGGCCTCCACCTGTGTTAAAATGAATCTGATTATTTCAGAATAAAATCAGCTGTTCCTGTAGGTTTCTTCTGCTGGGTAGTGCATTTCACAGCAAAGACTCAACCAGGAGCACCAAGGAGCTTTCAAAAGATCTCCGGGATAAAGTTGTGAAAAAAAGGCACAGATCAGGGGATGGGTATAAAAATATTTCAAAGGCCTTGAATATCCTTTGGAGCACAGTGAAGACAATCATTAAGAAGTGGAAGGTGTATGGTACCACCAAGACCCTGCCTAGATCAGGCCGTCCCTCCAAACTAGACGATGAAGCAAGGAGGAGACTGATCAGAGAGGCCACCAAGAGGAAAATGGTAACGTTGAAAGAGCTACAGGTCTTTATGGCAAAGTTTGGTCACTTTGTGCATTTGACAACAATATCCCAAGCCCTCCACAAGTCTGGCCTGTACGGTAGGGTGGAAAGGAGGAAGCCATTAGTCAAAAAAGCCCACCTTTAGTCCTGTTCTGAGGAATGCAAAAAAAACTACTTCGGAGATTCTGAAGCCATGTGGCAAAACGTTTTGTGGTCTCACGAAACCAAGATGGAACTTTTTGGCCTAAATGCAAAATGTTACGATTGACGCAAACTCAACACCGAACATCACCCAAAGAACACCATCCCTACTGTGAAGCATGGCGGTGGTAGCATCATGTTATGGGGATGTTCTCATCAGCAGGGACTGGGGCACTTGTCAGGATAGAAGGAAAGATGGATGGAGCAAAATACAGAAAGATCCTAGAGAAAACCTGCTGCCCTTTGCAAGAAAGCTGAAATTGGGACGGAAGTTCACCTTTCAGCATGACAACAACCGGATAGTACAGCGGATAAGCTCTCATATTTTAACAAATTGTGCATTTTTTGAGAAAAGCATGAAATTTCTAGCATAGTTAGTATATACCATAAGGTTTATTTTCAGATGTGGAGGGAAGTCAGATTTGACCTCTGAGGACCGTGAGAGGTCAAATCCAAAATGGCCACCAGTCCACCGGGTCTAATGTTCAAACGCGCTTATAGGTGTCATTTTCAACTAAATTGGGGTTGCCCATTCATTTGGTGATACTTTTGAGATCGCCAGAACTCAAGGACATGCATTTAGGTCACGGTCAAGGTCAAATTACGTTAAATATCTATTTTTATGATACTGCAGTTGGAACTGCTATTGGAAAAAGTTCATTTGAACTTTTAAAACTTTATTTTTTCAGGTACAGGGATAGGTACAGAACACCCAAAGACCAGAAATGATGAAAAAAAAGTGTTTACACTGCAAGGAATGATGCAATAACCTCTGAAAAAATAACTGTAGTTAACCAAGTATGTCCACAAAAGCTTACATTAAATCAAGGGCAATGATGAAAATTGGTAATGATCTCAATCTAACAGTCTCCAGAACAGAAGCACAGTGCAGTGCACTTGAATGCAGCTTTGGAACACTTGCAGCGTCCAGTGCACCCTTTCCTGCAGCCACAGTCGATCAATTCATGGCACCATTTTGATGCTTCAGGAAGAGTGGTCCAAAGAGGCTGCCACCCAGTTGTCTCCTTTGTCCAGCCCCAGTCAGGTGGATCTGGCATCTCTGGATCCATGACCAATGCCTGGTTACAACGGTTGGCCTGGTAGCAAGTGCGCTTGATGTGCTGCTTGAGTGTTGCCTGGGTTGGAGGAATGTTCTCTAGAGTTCTACACTTCTGTGTGAAGAGCTGTTTCCTGGCATCATTCACTTCCGTGCTCTCACTGGTTCTATCGTACATCAGCACCACAAATCGCTCTCGCAGTAACATTGAGCCTTCACTGACCTCACTTGGCATGCCTCGGAGTTCATTGAAAGCATCATTCACCTCTGGGCATCCCCAATTTAGTTGGAAATGACACCTATAATGTTTTTCTACACTATTTGGTTCCAAAATTAAGCGCGTTTGAACATTAGACTCGGTGGACTGGCGGCCATATTTGATTTGACCTCTCACGGTTCTCAGAGGTGAAATCTGACTTCCCTCCACATCTGAAAATAAACCTTATGGTATGCACTAACTATGTTAAAAATTTCATGCTTTTCTCATAAAATGCACAATTTTTGTGTTTATCTGCTGCACTAGGAAGCACAGCCAAAGCTACACTGGAGCGGCTCAGGAACAAAAAGACAAATGTCCTTGAGTGGCCCAGTCAGAGCTCCGACCTAAATCCAATTGAAAATCTGTGGCCTGACTTGAAGAGTTCTGTCCATCAACAATCCCCACGCAACTTGACTGAGCTTGAACAGTTTTGTACAGAAGAATTGGCAAATGTTGCCCAATCAAACGGATCCCAACAGACTCACAGATGTAATTGCTGTCAAAGGTGATTCCACCAACTATGAACTCAGGAGGGTGGACACTTATCCAACGAAGATGTTCTAGATTTGTATTATTAATCTTGTATTATTAATTTTGTATTGTATTATTAATCAATTATCTGAAATTTGTAGGATTTGTTTTTCACTTGGAAGTTGTGGGATACGATGTGTAAATAAAGGTGGAAATGTCTGATTTAATTGAGTTTAATTCCAGGTTCTAAAGCAACAAAAGGTGAAAATTTTGAAAGGGGGTGTCGGCTTTCTCTCGGCGTTGTGTATATATATATATATATAAATAAATATATATAAAAAAATTCTTTCAAATAGTTGTGGACGAGCTGTGACAAAACAAAGTGAATGAGTTGGTTCGGCGATAATATCAAGTGATTCGATTTTGGTTCACCTCCGATTCCAGATCCAGCCTTTCAGTGAGGATGCAAAACATGAACTGTTCAGCCTGGCGAAGGCATGCGCTCACCTGAGTGCCATTCTGGTACGATCAAGATGCCGGCGATAGCTCACCGACTCTTCGCACAGGATACCATGGGATATTTAACGTCTGGGAGGACCAGTTCAACGTCCATCCGAGGATGACACCAAGCCTGTGAAACACCGGTCCGACAGTTTCTGGATTGAGTCAGGAGCAGGTAGGTTCTGTGCTTGTAAGCAGGTACGTTCTGAATATGCACCTACTTAGTGCTTGTAAGTAGGTAGGTTCTGAATACGCACCTACTTAGTGCTTGTAAGCAGGTAGGTTCTGAATATGCACCTACTTAGTGCTTGTAAGCAGGTAGATTCTGAATATGCACCTACTTAGTGCTTGTAAGCAGGTAGGTTCTGAATATGCACCTACTTAGTGCTTGTAAGCAGGTAGGTTCTGAATATGCACCTACTTCGTGCTTGTGAGTAGGTAGGTTCTGAATACGCACCTACTTAGTGCTTATAAGCAGGTAGGTTCTGAATACGCACCTACTTAGTGCTTGTAAGTAGGTAGGTTCTGAATACGCACCTACTTAGTGCTTGTAAGTAGGTAGGTTCTGAATACGCACGTACTTAGTGCTTGTAAGCAGGTAGGTTCTGAATATGCACCTACTTAGTGCTTGTAAGTAGGTAGGTTCTGAATACGCACCTACTTAGTGCTTGTAAGCAGGTAAGTTCTGAATATGCACCTACTTAGTGCTTGTAAGCAGATCGGTTCTGAATATGCACCTACTTAGTGCTTGTAAGCAGGTAGGTTCTGAATACGCACCTACTTAGTGCTTGTAGGCAGGTAGGTTCTGAATATGCACCTACTTAGTGCTTGTAAGCAGGTAGGTGCTGAATACGCACCTACTTAGTGCTTGTAAGCCGGTAGGTTTTGAATACGCACCTACTTCATGCTTGTAAGCAGGTAGGTTCTGAATATGCACCTACTTAGTGCTTGTAAGTAGGTAGGTTCTGAATACGCACCTACTTAGTGCTTGTAAGCAGGTAGGTTCTGAATACGCACCTACTTAGTGCTTCTAAGCAGGTAGGTTCTGAATATGCACCTACTTAGTGCGTGTAAGCAGGTAGGTTTTGAATACGCACCTACTTAGTGCTTGTAAGCAGGTAGGTTCTGAATATGCACCTACTTAGTCATTGTAAGTAGGTAGGTTCTGAATATGCACCTACTTAGTGATTGTAAGGAGGTAGGTTCTGAATACGCACCTACTTCGTGCTTGTAAGCAGGTAGGTTCTGAATATGCACCTACTTAGTGCTTGTAAGCAGGTAGGTTCTGAATACGCACCTACTTAGTGCATGTAAGCAGGTAGGTTCTGAATACGCACATACTTAGTGCTTGTAAGCAGGTAGGTTCTGAATATGGGCCTATTTCGTGCTTGTAAGCAGGTAGGTTCTGAATACGCACCTACTTAGTGCTTGTATACAGGTAGGTTCTGAATACGCACCTACTTAGTGCTTGTAAGCAGGTAGGTTCTGAATGCCCACCTACTTAGTGCTTGTAAGCAGGTAGGTGCTGAATACACAGAACGGGAGGTAGAGAGTGTAATATTAACCGTTTGGGGGTAATCCAGGTGGGGTATGTCATGAAAAAAAATTAAACTTTGTCCTCTGACTCGACATTGGATCATTTGGGGTGTTTGGACATTAGGATTCATCATCTTCGAATGTGAATTAGGTTTATGGGAAACTTTGAACATGCATTCCATCCAGATCCAGGACAAGGATATTCAATGAGACAATTTAACACCTGGTATGAGGGATTAAAACCTGGAGCTACAACATCATGGAGCAAATGCCCAGGAGGGATCACCGGAAGGGCCAACCACACCACATGAGCCCATGAGACCCAAACGAGAGATCCATTTGTGGTATTAAATGATATAATGTTCGGGTTAAATCGGCTTCTTACAATTACATAGATCAGGGAACACATTTACAGGGACTTTTCAGGCGAAGGAAAAGTTGAGGGACATCATTGGAATCTCTGGGGATGAAGCTGAGTGAGTCTATGGGTATATCACTTCCCCGTCACAGACTCGTCGGTGGTCTCTCTGTCTTCTATCAACTCCATTCCGGTCTTGCACCCTCTGCTCTTTCCGTGTTTTATCCCTCCCAAGTTTCTGCACTGCTCACACGGTCCACCATCAAACCCCTTCTGATAAAACTTCCTAAATCCAGGATCATTGCTCACCTCCACTCATTTGTTACTCTTTTTCCTGCATGTGGAGCGAACTTCCACATCCTCTTCAATCTCATTCTTCCCTTCAGATCTTCAACACAGCTGTTCTCACCACCATCTCATATCGTCCCCAACCCAAAACTATCATCTTTTCTACCCTCTTTAACCACCACGCCAATCCCTCCTCTTTCCAAATTTCCAATGATACCCTCCTGAGTTTCCTTCTGTATCCATTCCCAGTTTTCCACATGCTTCCTCTCCCGCCCCCCCCCCCCCCTCATTTCTCCCCACACACATTGCTCGTCCAAGTCTCTCTCTATCCTGTCCCTCCACCCTGTCGTTGGTGTACGTGTTCCCCCCTCTCTTTCTACTGTTACGTTTGTTCTGTTCAATCCTCATCCGTTCTGTGTTCTAAACTCCTCCATGAGCCTCGACTTTGTGTACAAAAAACAACCTGTCACTGGAAATCTTCATCCTTTTATTGGGTACCGACTGAACCATATGATGGAGCATAGTTGAGTGCAGAGTGTCCCAGATGGTTTGTACTTAGTACAGAAATTATTACAACCATGTAATGTGAAGCTTGGCCATGAATGTCTTTAAAAGGGAATAATAACATTTAAAATTCAATACACCGGCTAATTGAAATGGAGTATTGTATTTTACACTCGCGGAAATGTGATCATCCTCATTAATATCCGACTCTGTCTTAACTACCTTGATCCATTTGTTAAAACGAAACATGAAGCCACTCCGGCTGTGGACTGGAGCGTCCTCGGCGGCGAGAGGGCGGAGCTTGGTTCGAGCCACCTCGGCGGCGAGAGGGCGGAGCTTGGTTTGAGCGTCCTCGGCGGCGAGAGGGCGGAGCTTGGTTTGAGCGTCCTTGGCGGCGAGAGGGCGGAGCTTGGTTCGAGCGTCCTTGGCGGCGAGAGGGCGGAGCTTGGTTCGAGCGTCCTCGGCAGCGAGGGCGGAGCTTGGTTTTGAGCGTCCTCGGCAGCGAGGGCGGAGCTTGGTTTTGAGCGTCCTCGGCGGCGAGAGGGCGGAGCTTGGTTTGAGCATCCACGGTGGCGAGAGGGCGGAGCTTGCCGCTTGGTTTGAGTGTCCTCGGTGGCGAGAGGGCGCCGGGCGGAGCTTGGTTCAAGCATCCAAGGTGGCGAGAGGGCGGAGCTTGGTTCGAGCGTCCTTGGCAGCGAGAGGGCGGAGCTGGGTTCAAGCGTCCTCGGCGGCAAGAGGCCGGAGCTTAGCTGACATCTTCGACCCGCCCACATTGGGTTCAAAGGTGAATTATTTGCCAGGAATTGAACCAATATTGCATTTAAGTATTTCAATTCCGTATGTGGAATGAAAATTAATATGCAAAGGTGTGCAGAAGGTGTGCAGGCACGATCTTGTACGACCTCAAACATAATGAGGCGATTTGGCCCAACATTGCCGTGGTGCACTCCCGGGTTTGATTGTGAGCCACTTGTCGAGCGCTCTACAAGAAACCTGGTAACTGAACGCACCTCGTGTGACCCAACTTGTCTTTTGTATACAAGAGGTCATCAGGTCATGAAGAAGAGCGAAATTGAAATAATGGATGCACAGTGCCTCACATAGTCATGGAGACCGCCTACGGAATTGGAAAATGATCTTTGAAATGTTTTCACGAAACTAACCTATCGAACAGCGTTCGCTTGTGGATACACGTGGTATTGCTGGAAAAGAACCCATGGTATACCTTTCGAGAAGGGTAAACTCCTGTGTGGGGCGGTTCAAAAATTACGTAACGCCCGGGGAGGTGTCTCCCCATGTTGCCAACCGTTACAAGGGGTTGGGGGGGGGGGGGGGTTTCTAGTGGCGTTACGTAACACCATTAACCGTTATGTAACACCATTAACCATTACGTAACACCATTAACCATTACGTAACACCATTAACCATTACGTAACACCATTAACCATTACGTAACACCATTAACCATCACGTAATGCCATTAACCATTACGTAACACCATTAACCATTACGTAACACCATTAACCATTACATAATGCCATTAGCTGTTACGTAACGCCATTAACCGTTACATGACGCCATTAACTGTTACGTAACGCCATTAACTGTTACGTAACGCCATTAACTGTTACGTAACGCCATTAACTGTTACGTAACGCCATTAACCGTTACGTAACGCCATTAACTGTTATGTAACACCATTAACCATCACGTAATGCCATTAACCGTTACGTAACACCATTAACCGTTACGTAACACCATTAACCGTTACGTAACACAATTAACCGTTACGTAACACCCTTAACCGCTACGTAACACCATTAACCGTTACGTAACACCATTAACCGTTACGTAACACCATTAACCGTTACGTAACACCATTGACCGTTACGTAACACCATTAACCGTTACGTAACACCATTAACCGTTACGTAACACCATTAACCGTTACGTAACACCATTAATCGTTACGTAACACCATTAACCGTTACGTAACACCATTAACCGTTACATAACACCATTAACCGTTACGTAACTCCATTAACCGTTAAGTAACACCATTAACCGTTACATAACACCATTAACCGTTACGTAACTCCATTAACCGTTACATAACACCATTAACCGTTACGTAACTCCATTAACCGTTACATAACACCATTAACCGTTACGTAACTCCATTAACCGTTATGTAACACCATTAACCGTTACGTAACACCATTAACCGTTACGTAACACCATTAAACAAATATTTCATGACAAACTTAAGTCGGACGATGAGTGATTTAAAAGTGAATTTGTTTAAACGGGACACGATCTACATGAAGTCGGAGCATTCGCCGATCGTTGTGAGCAAGAATACCGATCGACCAATCAAGTTGGTCTTTGGGGGTATGGGGCGGGGTCGTGGGGTGTGTCTTAACGTGTTACGTGACACATTGGGGGACGTTTGGTCTGGCGTTCCGGAGCGATACAGGTGGGTTGTGGGGGTGTCAGATTTTAGGAAAAATAACGTTACATAATTTTTGAACGTGCATCAACAGCTACAGCATTCTCAGAAATTGATGTAACACCTTATTGGTGCTTGTAACAGGTAATAGGTTCTGTGAATACACACCTACGTAGTGCTTGTAGCAGGTAGGTTCTGAATATGCACCTACTTAGTGCTTGTAAGCAGGTCGGTGCTGAATACGCACCTACTTAGTGCTTGTAGAATATAGGTGCTGAATACGCACCTACCTAGTGCTTGTAAGCAGGTAGGTTCTAAATATGCACCTACTTAATGCTTGTAAGCAGGTAGGTTCTGAATATGCACCTACTTCGTGCTTGTAAGCAGGTAGGTTCTGAATATGCACCTACTTCGTGCTTGTAAGCAGGTAGGTTCTGAATATGCACCTACTTAGTGCTTGTAGGCATGTAGGTTCTGAATACGCACATACTTGGTGCTTGGAGCAGATAGGTGCTGAATACGCACCTACTTAGTGCTTGTAAGCAGGTCGTTGCTGAATACGCACCTACTTAGTGCTTGTAAGCAGGTCGTTGCTGAATACGCACCTACTTAGTGCTTGTAAGCAGGTAGGTTCTAGATATGCACCTACTCAATGCTTGTAAGCAGGTAGGTTCTGAATATGCACCTACTTCGTGCTTGCAAGCAGGTAGGTTCTGAATATGCACCTACTTAGTGCTTGTAAGCATGTAGGTTCTGAATATGCACATACTTAGTGCTTGTAAACAGGTAGGTTCTGAATACGCACCTACGTCGTGCTTGTAGCAGGTAGGTGCTGAATACGCACCTACTTAGTGCTTGTAACCAGGTAGGTGCTGAATGCGCACCTACTTAGTGCTTGTCGTATGTAGGTGCTGAATACGCACCTACTTAGTGCTTGTAAGCAGGTAGGTTCTGAATATGCACCTACTTAATGCTTGTAAGCAGGTGGGTTCTGAATATGCACCTACTTAGTGCTTGTAAGCAGGTAGGTTCTGAATATGCACCTACTTAGTGCTTGTAAACAGGTAGGTGCTGAATACGCACCTAGTGCTTGTAGAAGGTAGGTGCTGAATACGCACCTACTTAGTGCTTGCAAGTAGCTAGGTTCTGAATACGCACCTACTTAGTGCTTGAAGCAGGTAGGTACTGAATACGCACCTACATACTGTACCTACGTATCGTAGTTGTAGCAGGTAGATGCTGAATATGCGCCGCGCCTACTTAGTGCTTGTAGCAGGTAGATGCCTAATACGCACCTACTTAATGCTTGTAAGCAGGTAGGTGCTGAATACACAGAACGGGAGGTGGAGACTATAGCACTAACCGTTTGGGGTAATCCAGGTGTAGTATGTAATGTAACAGATACAATAAAAGTGGTTCGTACGGGTAGACAAGCACAGGTAAGGATGAAACCTGACAAAGTGGATGTGTGCAGAATGGTCTCTCTTAAAAGGGGAGAGGAATGAGTTTGGACAGACATAGTGAGGCCATTCTACCAACGTGAGTGTAGGTGACTGGTAGGTAGACTTGAAGAGGCAGACAACGAGTGGGTTTGTCCACGTGCGCGTTTGTCTCCGGTGATGAAGATAGGTGGACATTATAAAAAGAAGACCATTGGCAAATTACAAATGGTTGCTCTATCTATTGCTGGGAAGGCAATGGCATGCAAACCATCCCGTGTAACCCTTGCCATGCAGTATGGTGAATCTGAATCAGAATGGCAGGGAAGAAGAGAAAGGAAGAGGCGGCCATGTTGGAGAATAATGGACGGATATTGTGATATCGGGTAGCTCGAATCTCTCGACGAAGATTTGGAGGTAATTTCCTGGAGAGCCGAGACAATCAATACTCCCCTTTTGCTGGACAATTACAAATGGCGCCCGAAGCTAGCTAATCCCCGCTGCGCTTACGCACGCTCCGAGTACGGGTGAGGGAGGAAAACGCACAGGACGAATCATTCCTGCCTTTGGGAATGGCCAATCCTAGAGATATTTGTATTGTTTCCTGAGAGTCTGGTGCGTGCAGTGCGCAGGTCGATGTCGAGGCTCTGCTCGCGGCCTTCTTCTGTTGATCGTGGGAGCTCGACGCATGGCACCCCAGATGGGAAGCCATGTTGCTTGTCGAACTTTCGCACCGGTACTTCCCTCGCCAACATGTACGCTTTGGCAAAATTGGAGTGGAATCACTTGACAGGTCCCATTGGTGGAGGGAGGCCCGAATCATGTTTATAAATGAACCATGCCACAGGCGATTTCCAGAAAAATGCATTTTCCTGCAGCAACATGCAACATTTGTTACTATCGGTATCAAAATATTGATATTCGTCTCAAGATTCTATTTCCTCTTATCATTGGCACATCCGGTCCTGTTTCCATGACAACAACCATATGCACAGGGAGGAGGTGGGGGGGGGGGGGGTGGATCAGAATACAGAATCATGGTCTACATCAAACAATATGTGACTTTCCAAATGACGTAATCCACCCCAGAATGCTAAGTGAGCATGCGCAGAAACCCAGGGAAACTTGTTTCGAGCGAAAGTATGTCATGTGTCCGGGATAAGGATTGTTACCTAAAATGGCTCATAAAGCTTTAAAATAAGTCTAAAATATTTGGAAAACTACCTGAGAGCAAGGCTGTACCTCTGCACAACTAATGACTTGGAGAACTTCCTCAGCTCGCCAAACGGGAAACTGCTGGTAGTACAAACTCCCGACTATGTGGGCCGGTGCAAGGCCCAAGTGGACGAGCGTGTGCTACACAACACCCCCACGGATCACAATCAATGAATGAATGGATGGATTGCATGTCTGGATTAGGTGTTTTTGAACACTGATGGAAGGACATACAGTGCCTTCAGAAAGTGTACACACCCCTTGACTTTTTCACATTTTGTTGTGTTACAGCCTGAATTTAAAATGGGTTAAATTGCGATAATTTGTCACTGATCTAAAAAATAATAACCCATCCTGTCAAGGTCAACTTCTTATGGAAAAAGCATTCTGAGTATTGCGCTGCAATACATGTCCCCTACCAAAGTTCAAAGTGCCATAACTTGGTCAAAAATGATCGAATATGCAAATTTATTCACGGTTGATGCTGGTTTTCAAACTTGATCTGAGGTATGCTGAGACACATGTGTGACGCCTCACCTCGTTGATAAGCCCGCAAGGTTGCTCCGTGTAGCAGCCTGCACGTATTGCACTGTGTGAATTATATAATTACCAACTCACGGTCTGAGGTACTAGCGATTCAAGAGATATCCATTTTTAAAAAATATTTTCGTTTAATTAACGATATCTGCCAAACCACGTGCCCTATCGCAAATTCCAAAAAGGCATTTTAGTAGACTGACATGCTGAACAGATCTGTGAAGTTTCCCCTCGATTGGATCAAAAATGAGGGCGGGGCTCGGTTTTAAAGGTTCATGCTTAAAAACGTCATAACTCTGAAACCATGAGATGCATGACATCATGCTCGCTGACTTTTTTTGTTCGTCATGGGTATGCGATTCTGCCTGCAAAGTTTGGCCTCGATCTGTTCAGCCGTTGCAGAGAAAAAGGGGTTTTCGTGTTTTCACGAAAAACAATATGGCGGCCGAACCACGTGACCTGTGACGTCATAATTGCCATTAAAATATTATACAGACCGAGTTCCCCCTAAGGTGAAAATTTGATCTCAATCGGTCCAATTATTGCAGAGAAAATGGTTTTTAAAGGAAATTAAAACTTAAAATGGCACTGAGTTAAGGAGCATCAGAATTATCAGAATTACCAAAGTTCAAAGTGCCATAACTTTGTCAAAAATGATCGAAACGTCGTGAAGTTCGAACTTGATCTGTAACTTATCATGAGGAAACCATGTACCAAGTTTGAAATCATTAGCATTAAGAGTTTAGAAAAAAAACTCCGGAAAGCTGTTCTTTGCATGACAGACGGACAGACGGACTGACAGACGGACTGACAGACTGATGGACTGACGCACTGACGGACTGACGGACGGACTGACAGACGGACAGACGGAGGGACAGCGTGCAAACCTATAGTCCTCTCCGGTGTACACCGGTAGGGGACTAATAAGGAAAAAGAAAATACAGAAATATCTAAGTTGCATAATTATTCAACCCCAAAGTCAATACTTCATAGAAGCACCTTTGGCAGGAATTACAGCTTCGAGTCTTCTTGGGTATGTCTGTATCAGCTTTGCACATCTCGATTTGGGAAGTTTCTCCCATTCTTCCTTGCACATTTGCTCAAGCTCTGGAAAGGTGTATGCGGAGTGTCAGTGAAGAGCAATGTTCAAGTCTTTTCACAGATTCTCAATGGGATTCAAGTCTGGGCTTTGGCTGGACCACTCTAGGACTTTCACGTTCTTGTTCTGAAGTCATTCCAGTGTTGCTTTGGCTGAATACTTGGTGATTTGTGATTGTCCTGTTGGAACGTAAATCTTCACCACAGTCTAAGCTAAGGTCTTTTGTACTCTGAAGCAGGTTCTCCTCAAGGATTTGCCTGTATTTGGCTCCATTCATTGTTCCCTCCATACTTAAAAGTCACCTTTTCCCTGCCACTGAAAAGCATCCCCATCGCATGATGCTGCCAACAGCATGGTTCACAGTCTGGATGGTGTTTGATGGGTGACAAGCTGTGCTCAGTTTCTGCCAGACGTAATGCTTTACATTCAGGCCAAAGAGTTCAATTTTTGTCTCATGAGACCACATAATATTTTGGCTGATTCTCTCTCAATCTTTCACATGCCTTTTTGCAAACTCCAGGTGTGCTGTCATGTGCCTTTTTCTCAGGAGTGGCTTCCATGTGGCCATTCTTCCATAAAGCCTAGATTTGTGAAGTGCTGCAGAAACTGTTGTCCTTCTGGTAAGTTCTCCCATCTCAGCCAAGGAAATTTGTAGTTCTGTCAGAGTGGTCATTGGGTTATTGGTCGCCTCCTTTTTAAAGGTCCTTCTTGCCCAGTTACTCAGTTTGGTCGGACAGCCAACTCTAGGAAGAGTCTGGGTAGTTCCATATTCTTTCCATTTCCTAATGATGGAGCTCACTGTGCTATTGGGAACTTTCAACACTCTAGAAATTGTTTTATATCCTTCCCCAGATCTAAGCCTCCTCACAATTTTATCTCAGAGTTCTACAGACAGTTCCTTGGACTTCATGGTTGTGTTTCTGCTCTGACAATGTCACCTGTGGGACCTTATATAGAGAGGTGTGTTTCTTTCTAAATCATGTCCAGTCAATTGAATTGGCCACAGGTGGACTCCAATCAAGTTGTAGAGACATCTCAAGGTTTATCAAAGCAAATTTGATGCACCTGAGCTCAATTTGGATTGAATGCTCAATTCAACCCCCATAGCAGGGGGCTGAATGTTTATTGATGCAATACATTTCAGCTTTTCTTTTTTTATTATTATTTTGTATAAAATTCTATCAAAAAATTCCACTTTGACATTATGAGGTATTGTGTGTGTAGATCATTGACAACAAAATCTCAATTTCATCCATTTTAAATTCAGGCTGTGACACAACTAAATGTGAAAAAAGTGAAGGGGTGTGATTACTTTCTGAAGGCACTGTATCTGGGTTATGTGAATATACAGGGTAAGTTTAAAATAATGATATTTGCTATGAATCATATTGTAATGGGGATGGGTTAGGAGCTAGGGAGCTGTGAGGGCTGTTATATATATATATTGGTTGTTTGGTTCCGCTGCTGGTTTTGGTTTCCAGGGGAAATTATATGAGATTTTTGCATCTATTGCTGAAAGAAGAAGCGTCTGTGTGTGTGTGTGTGTGTGTGTGTGTGTGTGTGTGTGTGTGTGTGTGTGTGTATCTGTGTTATATACAATGGCCTGCAAAAGTATTCCCCTCTACCAATAATGCCACATTTAGATTAAGTATGACGAAACAAGTTTTTCAAATGAACTTTTTTATTCATAACTGAAGAGATCAAACTAAACACTTTTACACCCATAAACACACATACACACATTCGACTGAAGGTGGCACAAACACACATACATACATACACACACACACACACACACACACACACACACACACACACACACACACACACACACACATACACTACATGGCCAAAAATATGCGGACACCCCTTCCAATCAGTGAATTTGGCTGTTTCAGCCACACCTATTGCTGACAGGTATATATAATCAAGCACACAGCCATGCAATCGCCATAGACAAACATTGGCAGTAGAATGGGCCGGACTGAAGAGCTCAGTGACATTCAACATGGCACCGTCATGGGATGCCACCTTTCCAACAAGTCAGTTCATCAAATTTCTGCCCTGCGAGCTCTGCCGGTCAACTGTAAGTACTGTTATTGTGAAGTAGAAACGTCTAGGAGCAACAACAGCCAAGCCACGATTTGGCAGGCCACACACGCTCACAGAACGGGACCGATTCCAACTTTGTGGCAACAGTTTGGGGAAGGCCGTTTCCTGCTTCAGCATGACAATGGTCTCATGCACAAAGCGAGGTCCATAAAGAAATGGTTTGTCGAGATCGGCGTGGAAGAACTTGACTGGCCTGCACAGAGCCCTGACCTCAACCCCATCGAACACCTTTGGGATGAATTGTAACACCGACTGCGAGCCAGGCCTAATCGCCCAACATCAGTGCCCGGCCTCACTATTGCTCTTGTGGATGAATGGGAGCAAATCCCCGCAGCAATGTTCCAACATCTAGTGGAAAGCCTTCCCAGAAGAGTGGAGGCTGTTACAGCAGCAAGGGGGGGGGACCAACTCCATATTAATGTGCATGATTTTGGAATGAGATGTTCGACTAGCACATACGGGTGTGATGTTCGGGTGTCCACATACTTTTGGCCATGTAGTGTATATATATATATATATATATATATATATATATATATATATATATATACATACATATATATATATTCATAACTGAATATATATATATATTCTCAGGACTATATATATATATATATATATATATACACCCACACAAACACACATATATATATATACACACACACATATTGTACATACAAACACACACATACACGTAAATATACACACACATACATACATACATACATACATACAAACATATTGTCGCGTGACTACCCTTGGTGAACACCGTAGGGTAGCACGGAGAGCCAAACGAGGTTTAACTCCGAGGCGTTCAGTTCAAATGGCGGAGAATACGCATGTAGAAGCAAGAGGGAGGGGACAAAACCAGAGCCTTACCTGAACGGCTTCAACTCGACGTCTCCACACCTGAAAAAAATAACTCAAACGAAAACGGATTTAAAATGTACAAAAATAACATTTTTATTTAAATAAATGCCAGTACAAAGAAAATGCGCGATAAACTAAATTCCTAAATTGGGACATCCCCACAACAGACCCAAAAACAGACGAAGGATAAAAATGAACTGAAAATAAATGTGTGTGATTATTTAGTGGCAGTTAGCTCCAATCACTGGTGGGGTCTCATCAGTAATCGTGGAAATCGTCCGGGGCCTTGGCGGGAACCGCACGTTTGTTGGTGCGCAGCACGTGAGCGGGAAGCCAGGCCTCACTGTGCGTCTTTTCACTCCGGGCCTCGTCGCACTGCAGCGAGCAAGCAGCGCTCGTCCACCCATCATTCTTGCTTGGAAAGCTGTGGCTCTTCCTCCTCACGACCACCAGCAAGATCTTCAAACACGGCCGTTCACGATCGCTTCCTTGAGCGAGAACAAAATGCCACCATTTGTACGAGGTCCAGGCGAGGAAAAGTGCAAGTGGGAATCGCGACAGTTCACTATGGTCGTCCGCATGAGAAGGCACAAGAGAGATAAATGTCAGTCAGAGCATTCTGAACTCCCCACACCTAAGAGGACAAAATGTCAGGAACACAGTCTTTTGTTCCTTGGGCTCTGACGTCATCTCAACACTCTCCGTCCCGACCCTATCAGCGAGTTCTTTCTTACTCGTCCTTTTTGTCAATCAAAACCCCGCCCAATCACTGCTCCTCGGCGTAGCCTCACAGATCTTTCATCCCGTGTGCTTCCAAAGTCGGGGTAATTAGCTTCATGCATGGTTTCCGGTGGTTTTATTAATTAGGGGTGTTTAATGGGCGATTTTGGCTAGTGTCTATGGTGTGGTGTCAAAAGGGACATAGGAATAAAGTACAGTGGTAATGACATACGGGGGATAAATTACCCATAATCCCTGAGCTAATTAACATTGCTCCACCCCTCGTGATGGGAACAAAGATACACCTTACACGACATCTGGGCAAAAACAAAGTCCCAACTTATTGCATGAGGTGGTTCTTCTTCTTCACGACAATCGGAGCACACTAATCTATACATTCTACGTGGTTCTCAGGTAATCATTGTCTACCCCGTGCAAACGTAACAATATATATATACGCACATATACACACGCACACACATATATATATATATATATATATATATATATATATATATGTATATATATATATATATATATAGTGTTGTGGTTTTTAGAACCCTCCACTTTGTAAATATCTGTAATATTCCCTTATAAAGAATCCCCCGTAAATATTCCCATTTTTGGTGTAAAGGTCAAAGGTCGCACCCTAGTTAGGCCATGTACAACACGTAGGACACTATAGGATCTTCTTTAGTTATTTAATTAGTCTATGTTTCAGTTAAGGATCTGTTTCCAATAGTTTGACTCTGCGTTGTATTCATCAAATAACCTAGGCCCCTTCAATTATCCCCAATCTCTCTCTCTCTCCAAAGTGCCACTAGCCGTATTGCCGTCGTCGCTGCCTTTTGGTTTGTTCCTGCCCGCCGCCATTACGCACGCGGTCAGAGTGGGAGAAAAAGGGAGGAGCGGCCAGGAACATAGGCGTGGCCCCATCAACACGTCACGAGGGGAGGTACCGATGGACCCTCGTGAACAATCCGGGCAGAGGCGTGTTCACCAGTAGGCGGAGCAAAGCGGACGCGGCTTGATACGCAAGGCTTGTGATAAAAGCGCGAGCGCAAAGCCCTTTTAGCAGATGCGGGGGAGATCAGCAGATGCGGGGGAGAGAGCAGATGATCAAGAGAGGAGAGAAGATCGGCAGGTGATCGGCAAGCTTGAGCGAACAGCGCAGAGGTGGCGAATGATAAGACCCTTGCGTGGAGGATCGCTTGGGACGATCGTGTGATACGAACTGCCGTGGTTTTGAGAGCGTTCGGCACGCTATACGTACGGAGATCCCCCGCCCCTCGCATTTTGTAAGGTCCGGTCGCGCGCCAACTACACCAACTGCCTGCCATTCTTCGCGGCGGACCCGGAGCCTGGAACCATCTGCTTGGACCCTTCTCTTCCTTCCCACCACCACCACCCCATTCGTGTAAGTGTGTTTGTATTGTCATGGGCGTGTTATATAAGAGTGTATAAGAGTGTAAGAGTGTATGCGTGTTATATAAAATGGAAGAACCGTATATAAGGTTGCCCTATGTCCTTTTATTTCCTCTTCTTGTATATTCCCTTCTTTCGTTTCCTCTTTTAGATAGTTAATAAACCATATTTGTTCTTCCTTCACCCTTCTTATTCTTTGGCTTCCTCTCGTCCGATCGTCTTTGTCTTTTCCCCATTGAATATCGGTGGCACGATTAGAACCGCTCAGAATTGGGTTAGTTTTATTGCTAACGGCTCGAGCTTCGGATTGATAAACCGCTCGGCAATCTTAATCTTGTCCGTGGCTCGAGCAGAAGTATCGTCCTGCTTTGCGGAGAGGTTGGCGAAGGTATCTGGGACTCTATTGACCAGTCACCCTGGTCAACCTCAACCCCGCAAAGGAGCGCGATATCTTCTAGGACTCGGACAGCCAGTGTAATAGACGAGGGGATTAACCCCCCCCCCCCCCTCGGTAAGGGGAGTGCCGTAACCGAGATCCATAACAATATATATATATATATATATACATACATACATACATACATACACACACACACACACACACACACACACACACACACACACACACACACACACACACACACATATACATACACACGCACTCACACATACACACCAAATAGTGTTGAAAAGAGCCTGTGTGAGTGAATATTCCTTCAGGCCAAAGCCATGGGGAAGGGATGTTTGTCAAGGCTGTCCCAGCACACGAGCCGAACAAGGCAAATTGGTGATGCATGAGGTTCAAGATCTCTGGTGTGGAGTCACAATTCAAAGGCTGGCTTCCTGAGGCTGAGTTCATGAGAATTCCTCACGGCTGGAGGGATGTTTCATCTCATCAATGTCGAGATCCGCCTTGCCGTGTGCCAGGACAAGCCTCATTCGACCATCTCATGCGAAGTCAATATGTAATCCAGCCAAAGAAGCAGAGCATCTCAGTCAAGCAACCCAGCTCAAAATCAGCAGCCGCATCAACAGGGGTTGCAAGGGAAACTGAGATAGTCTACATCAATACTAACCAAGTTGCTGTGTCTGTTGGTTTAGGGTACCACGGGATTAAAGAAAACTTCTTGATTCTCGTTCCTGTTTACTGAATCTATGGACACCACACAAGCCAAATGACAACAAGAAGAGGTATCTATCTATAATTCCAGTAATCTCTGTGTGTATGTTTGTATGTTTGCATGTTTGTATGTTTGTATGTTTGTATGTCTGTATGTCTGTGACCGCTGTTTCTCGACAACCACGGGTCCGATATACTTGAAACTTGCCAGGTATATTGCTGGGGACCCGAGGATGTGCCTTTTCAAGGTTTCATATTAATCGGAGAAGTAGTTACCGAGCTATGTCCAAAAAACGATTCAACCAATCAGAGAGCAGCGAGCTATCACGTGTGCCGAACGTGGCGAACAGACTCTGCCTCGGACGGCACATTTGAGAGCGTATTCATTTATTTCACGTTGGAAAACTATGTTGCCGTTAAACTATGTTTTAAAACTAATTAAAACTAATTTGCGATTCATCGTAACTGCGATTTGCGACCTTCCGGACAGTGAAGACTGCACTTCCGGCAGCCAATCACAGACCGCGTTGTTGCGTAGGCGTGGCCGATGTGAGAGCGAGCCGAGCCGAGCGCGTGTGCCATTACGGTTCGTAATTCGATTTCTTCCGGAGAAAATAATAATTTCTCGATTTCTTATGCGCATTATTTCTCCCAATTCAGTCAGAGCGAAGGGCGGAAGCGAAGAGCGTTGTTTTTTTTGTTTACGGGCGTACGGGCGTACGGGCGGGGTAGAGCGTACGGGTAGTGTTTTTTTTTTTTTTGGGCAAGGAACGGGCACCCACGTACGGGCATGCCCTAGTCTATCTATAATTCCAGTAATCTCTGTGTGTATGTTTGTATGTTTGTATGTCTGTGACCGCTGTTTCTCGACAACCACGGGTCCGATATACTTTAAACTTGCCAGGTATATTGCTGGGGACCCGAGGATGTGCCTTTTCAAGGTTTCATATTAATCGGAGAAGTAGTTACCGAGCTATGTCCAAAAAACGATTCAACCAATCAGAGAGCAGCGAGCTATCACGTGTGCCGAACGTGGCGAACAGACTCTGCCTCGGACGGCACATTTGAGAGCGTATTCATTTATTTCACGTTGGAAAACTATGTTGCCGTTAAACTATGTTTTAAAACTAATTAAAACTAATTTGCGATTCATCGTAACTGCGATTTGCGACCTTCCGGACAGTGAAGACTGCACTTCCGGCAGCCAATCACAGAACGCGTTGTTGCGTAGGCGTGGCCGATGTGAGAGCGAGCCGAGCCGAGCGCGTGCGCCATTACGGTTCGTAATTCGATTTCTTCCGGAGAAAATAATAATTTCTCGATTTCTTATGCGCATTATTTCTCCCAATTCAGTCAGAGCGAAGGGCGGAAGCGAAGAGCATTGTTTTTTTTGTTTACGGGCGTACGGGCGTACGGGCGGGGTAGAGTGTACGGGTAGCGTTTTTTTTTTTTTGGCAAGGAACGGGCACCCACGTACGGGCATGCCCTAGTTGAAACAAATGGAAGAACCACATATATGAGCTATTCAAGAGCAAGAAGAAGCACAATGTTGATCAATGGAACAAGCTCTAATCATGGCCACCGAGGAGGTGGAACACAAAAGACTGAGAGTATTGTGGCAGGCACAAGGGGCAATAATTCCGCGCACCAGTGGGTGGCGCGAGCGTCCAGGCGGGGAGCGAAAGCACATGCCCCGCCTTTCGACCGATCGGCCACGCCCGGGGACTGGGCGTGGCCTCGGGACATATATGCGGGCTCTAAGCTCGAGCCCGCGCAGTGCTGAAGTGCGAGCTTTGAATAAAGACTCTTTATTACCAACGCGTTGTGGCCTACCTCTCTGGCAATCGAGTCGTGTGTGCGCAGCACCACACTGGTGACCCCGATTGGTTCAGCCGTTGCTGACCACCGAACGCGCCATGGCTACCAACGCCGTCGCAGTTAAACTCCCGGAGTTTTGGGAAGCGCAAGCCGATGTTTGGTTCGTGCAGGCCGAAACTCAATTTCAGCTCCGAGGCATAACGGCGGACGAGACCCGGTACTACCACGTGGTCGCCGCCCTCGGGCCTGGCACTGCCGCCCGAGTCGTGTCCATCCTTCGGCACCTGCCAGGCGACAACAAGTACGAGGTGCTCAAACGTCTCCTCTTCGCCACGTTCGGGCTCACGGAGATCGAACGGGCCGACCACCTCCTGGACCTTCCCGCCCTCGGCGACACACGACCATCCGTCCGGATGGATTTTATGCTGTCGCTGCTTAGAGACCAGCCCCCGGATTTCTTATTCCGGGCGCTTTTCCTACGCCAGCTACCTCTACAGGTACGCCTCGCGCTGGCCGGTTCCAAAATAAAGGAACCCCGCGCCCTGGCCATGGAGGCCGACAAGTTTTTCGCGGCCTGCGACACGCGGTCGGTTTACGGTGCTGCCGTAGTGGATCCTGGGGCAGAGGCTACAGCGCCCTCGGCTTCCCTCGTGGCCGCTGCTGCGCCCCGCCCACTACCGCCGCCGCCACCACCGCCGCAAGCCTGGTGCTACTACCACGCCAGGGTCGGCCGCAAGGCTAAAACGTGTCGCCCGCCGTGCTCTTTTGACAGGTTGGGAAACGACCGGGCCGGCGCTCATTAGCGGCCCTGAGCATCGGCCATTCCGGGAGCCTCCTGTTCATCACGGACACCTTGTCCGGGCGCCGTTTTCTTTGTGACACAAGAGCGCAGGTAAGCATCCTTCCCGCCTCCACGTCCGACAAGCAAACCGCGGGCCGGGGCCCCGCTTTGCTTGCCGCCAACGGTACACCCATCCGCACATTCGGGAAGCATTGCCTCTCACTGCGGTTCGGAGGGCAGCGCTTTCAATGGTCGTTCGTGACCGCCAGCATGCCAATGGCCCTGCTGGGCACGGACTTCCTATGTGCGAATGGGCTGTTGGTCGATGTGAAGCGCAGACGGCTCGTCTAGGCCGAAACCTTCAGCTCGCTCGCTTGTTCGCTGAGCGGCTCGTTGAGGGGCTCACTGAGCGGCTCACCAAGCGGCTTGCCAAGCGGCTTGCTGAAAGGTTCCGTCCCGGCGAGTTTAGTTTGCACGCTTCCGGCAGCGGATGACTTTACCCGCCTCCTAGCCAGTTTCCCGGCCTTCACGCGGCCCACCTTCTCAGCGGTGGCCGTTAAACACAGGGTGGAGCACCATATACCCACGGTCGGGCCGCCGGTCTATGCCCGGGCACGACGACTCGAACCCACGAAGCTCGCCGTGGCGAAAGTGGAGTTGGCCACGCTGGAGCGGCTGGGGATCGTACGGCGCTCCAACATCGCTTGGGCTTCTCCTCTGCACATTGTGCCGAAGCCTGGCGGGGGATGGCGGCCGTGCGGGGACTACCGCCGGCTCAATGATGCCACCACCCTCGACCGTTACCCGGTACCGCATATCCAGGACTTTTCCGCCCGGTTGGCAAACACGACCGTGTTTTCCAAGGTGGACCTCATCCGGGGTTACCACCAGGTCCCCGTCCAACCGGACGATGTCCCGAAGACGGCCGTCATCACCCCTTTCGGCCTCTTTGAGTTCCTGAGAATGCCTTTCGGGTTGAAGAATGCGGCACAGGCGTTCCAACGGCTTATGGACAGCGTCTTGCGCGACTTACCTTTCCTCTTTGTCTACCTGGACGACATCCTAGTCGCGAGCGCGTCCCGGGAGGAGCACACGCTCCACCTCCGCACTCTGCTCGAACGCCTGGGCCAGCATGGCCTAATCATCAACCCCGCCAAGTGCCGTTTCGGCGTCGCCACCATCGACTTCTTGGGGCACCGCATCACCAGGCACGGGGCCGTCCCTTTACCGGCCAAGGTGGAGGCGGTCAGGGATTTCCCGTGACCCCGCACGATCAAGGGGCTCCAGGAGTACCTGGGCATGGTAAATTTTTACCACCGCTTCGTGCCCCACGTCGCCCAGCTCCTCCGCCCCCTGCACGAGGCCCTCCGGGGCAAGCCGGGCAAAGGTGACATCGCCTGGTTGGAGCCGATGGCCGCGGCGTTTGCGGGCGCAAAGCTGGCCCTGGCCGACGCCACCATGCTGGCGCACCCGGCGCCCGATGCGCCGATCGCCCTCACCACTGACGCGTCGGACTACGCGGTGGGCGCGGTGCACGAGCAGTGGGTGCGTGGTGCTTGGCAACCGCTGGTGTTTTTTAGCCAGCAGCTTCGCCCGCATGAACGCCGCTATAGCACCTTCGACCGTGAGCTGCTCAGGCTCCACCTGGCGGTCCGACACTTCCGCCATCTGCTGGAGGGCCGACCGTTCACGGCTTTCGTCGACCACAAGCCCCTTGTGTTTGCGATGGCCAAGGTCGCCGAGCCATGGTCGGCACGGCAGCAGCGTCACCTCTCTGCCGTGTCCGAGTATACGATGGACATCCGTCTCAAGGCGGGTAAGGACAACCCGGTGGCGGATTGCCTTTCCCGGTCCGTCGCGCACGCGGTCCACCTCGGGATCGACTATGCCCGGATGGCGGAGGACCAGACCGCCGACCCCGGCATCCAGACCTTGCGGACCGCCGTCATGGGCCTCTGCGTCACCGAGGTGCCATTCGACGTCGCGGCTGCGGCCCTCCTGTGCGACGTCTCCCTCGGCCGGCCCCGCCCCATCGTGCCCGCTGGCTGGCAGCGCCCAGTGTTCGACGTCATTCACGGCCTGTCCCACCCGGGCACGAAGGCATCCCAGAAGCTCGTCGCAGCGAAGTTCGTCTGGTATGGCCTCAGGAAGGACGTCCGCGACTGGGCCAGGACGTGCCTCGCGTGCCAGCGCGCAAAGGTCCACCGCCACACCCAGGCCCCGTTGGCCCCGTTTGCGGTGCCCGAGCGTCGGTTCGACCACGTGCACGTCGACTTGGTGGGACCTCTGCCCCCCTCACGGGGGTTCACCCACCTCCTCACCATGGTGGACCGCACCACACAGTGGCCGGAAGCCGTCCCATTGGCGGCGACGTCTGCGGCTGATGTGGCGCAAGCCTTCATCGCCACTTAGGTTGCCCGGTTCGGTGCCCCCTCGGACATCTCGTCCGACCGCGGCTCCCAGTTCACCTCGGAGCTCTGGGCCGCGGTGGCGCAAGGGCTCAGTGTGAAACTACACCGCACCACGGCCTACCACCCCCAGGCCAATGGCCTGTGCGAGCGCTTTCATCGCTCAATGAAGGCCGCGCTCCGGGCCAGCCTCCGCGACGGCGGCTGGGCCGACAGACTCCCCTGGGTCCTGCTGGGCCTCAGGACGGCGCCCAAGGACGACCTGCGCGCGTCCTCGGCGGAGCTGGTCTTCGGGCAACCACTGCGGGTACTGGGTGAATTTATCCCCGACTCCACGGCTCCTTGGTCCGCGGCGCAACAGCGCTCCGCCCTTCAGGAGACCGCCCGGAGGTTCGCCCCGGTGCCGACGGCACACCACGGTTGCCCGTCTTCCCACATCGCCCCGGAGCTTCGCACGGCGAAGTACATCTTCGTCCGGCACGACGCCCACCGGGCACCGCTACGGCCCCCGTACGATGGGCCCTTCCGCGTGCTGGAGACCGGGGACAAATATTTCACCATCGACATCGGCGGTGCCCCGGATCGCATCTCCGTGGACCGCCTCAAGCCGGCCCACCTCGATCTGGACCACCCCCCGCAAGCAGCTCTGCCTCTGCGTCGATGCCGCCCCCGGCGGTCGGACCCCGGCACCCCCCAGCCCCGCTACCCCCCAGCCCTGCACCCATCGCCAGGGGGCGTTTCAGCCGGGTCATCCGGCTTCCCCGAAAACTCACCCTTCAGGTGCGCGGGAATTCTGGGGGGGCGCGTGTGGCGGGCACAAGGGGCAATAATTCCGCGCACCAGTGGGTGGCGCGAGCATCCAGGCGGGGAGCGAAAGCACATGCCCCGCCTTTCGACCGATCGGCCACGCCCGGGGACTAGATGTGGCCTCGGGACATATATGCGGGCTCTAAGCTCGAGCCCGCGCAGTGCTGAAGTGCGAGCTTTGAATAAAGACTCTTTATTACCAACGCGTTGTGGCCCACCTCTCTGGCAATCGAGTCGTGTATGCGCAGCACCACAGTATACCTCCTGCAGCAAGAAGCTGAACAAATGAACAGTTCCAACAACTACCCTCAACGACTTCCGTGATGAGGGTTCCAAAGAAGGACGAAGTGATGTCAATCAACCACCCCTTGGTTACTCTCGAACTGCAAGTATTCTTGGACTTTTCCAGCATTCCAAAGCAACGGTGCCACCAACCTACATCCCAATTATGACTGTATGGCTCAAAACGTTGCCAACAGTGCGGTCATGTGCCATGCCACTTCCTGTTTCAAACTTCTGTGCACCCACAGCCACAGCCGTATGTTCCAGGAACCCTCCAGCAAGTGGATGCGACTTCCAGAGACTAGGCCGCAATTCAAACCATCAATGCAGGTGTAGCCATCATTGTCAATGAACGGTGAACCCCTGGATACATGTGTTATTTAGATACATCTGCCCCTGGATGCATGTGTTATTTATCTAGTTGACTATCAGGAAATCGGTTTTCTTGTTGCTCGTCCATTTGTGGAACTCCGAGAGTCTATTTTGCAACTTCACCCATGAGAAAGAGCCACTCTCTACAGATAATCGGTGCTGCCGACAGTTTCTATGGCTAGGGGCACAATCCTGGTCGGGTCGCCACCTCAACACAGGAAGTCAAGGCAGGAATTTGTCCAGGGTTCCAGGAACTGGCCTACCCCGATCCAGTGTGGCTGCTGCACAAAGCCCCACATTGTGCAGCACCACGTAAGTTTTACATAAGACTTGTTAATTTGGCTACACTCGCACCTGGCACAGTTATGCTGGATCAACATTGGCCTAACTGTGGTGTTTCTGTTGGGCCAAAATGTTGGACTGATATCCTACTGTTGGCCGAACGTCATTCCTTTTCATAATGCCAACTGTCTCTTAATTTCTACCTTTATTCCAACATTGAACTAATTTTGGCAATGCTGGCATGACCAACTGCGATAATGAAACCTAAGCCCAATATTAATTCAACGTAATCGAAAACTTACCTGGAGTTAAAATTGAATGGCACTCATAGAGTGCATAGTCTCGCCTCAAGCGTTCATTCTGAATAAAAGTAGGTACCATCATCAACTGAACACGCTACTATTATGGCCCACTGCTATTATCGTCTGTATACAGTACATGTACACTCCATGACCAAAAGTATGTGGACACCCAAACGTCAAACATCTCATTCCAAAATCATGGCCATTAGTATGGAGTTGTTCCCCTCCATTGCTGCTATAACAGCCTCCACTCTTCTGGGAAAGCTTTGCACTAGATGTTGAAACATTGCTGTGGGGATTTGCTTCCATTCAGCGACAAGAGCATTAGTGAGGTCGGGCACTGATGTTCGGCGATTAGGCCTGGCTCGCAGTTGGCGTTCCAATTCATCCCATAGGTGTTCGATGGGGTTGAGGTCAGGGCTCTGTGCAGGCCAGTCAAGTTCTTCCACACCGATCTCAACAAACCATTTCTGTATGGACCTCACTTTGTGCATGGGGGCATTGGCATGCTGAAACAGGAAAGGGCCTTCCCCAAACTGTTGCCACAAAGTTGGAAGCACAGAATCGTCTAGAATGTCATTGCATGCTGTAGCGTTAAGATTCCACTTCATGAACTAAGCGGTCTAGCCCCAACCATGAAAAACAAACTCAGACCATTATTCCTCCTCCACCAAACTGGACAGTTGGCACGATGCATTTGGGCAGGTAGCGGTCTCCTGACATCCACCAAACCCAGATTCATCCGTCAGACTGCCAGATGGTGAAGCATGATTAATCACTCCAGAGAACGTGTTTCCTCTGCTCCAGAGTCCAGTGGCGGCAAGCTTTACACCACTCCAACCGACACTTGGCATTGCGCATGGTGATCTTAGGCTTGTGTGCAGCTGCTCGGCCATGGAAACCCATTTCATGAAGCTCCCAACGAACAGTTGTTGCACTGATGTTTCTTCCAGAGGCATTTTGGAACTTGATAGTGAGTGTTGCAACCGAGGACAGACAATTTTTACCCGCTACGCACTTCAGCATTCTGCGGTCCCGTTCTGTGAGTTTGTGTGGCCTACCACTTCGCGGCTGAGCGCGATAACCTAGGCCCCTTCAAGCCACCGTCAAGACAATTATGTACATTGTAAACCAAATTCACTTTCAAGATATATACCGCGTTGAGAATAATTCGTAATGTTTTTGTTGTACAATACAACAACACAACATGCATTTTAAAGGCCATTTTCCCTGCTAGAGCGGGGGTTAGCCTTGCAGTCCCCATGACAATCTTCTCCATTTTGCCCTATTTTCTGCATCTTTCCTTGTTAACCCCCTTGCCCGCATTTCTTCTTCCACCATCTTTAGCCAAGTCTTTCTAGGTCTTCCCCGTCCTCTACTTCCTTCTACAGACACCATTTCGGTGTCAATCCTCTTTCCATTTCCATCACTCTTCTCAACCAGTCACTTTCATCCTTCCTCAACACATGACCAAACCATCTCAACCTGTTCATCTTCACCGCATGCATCACAGGCTCTATTCCCATCATCTTTCGCAATTCATCATTTGTCTTCCTCTCTCTCAACGATACTCCGCACATCCGTCGAACCATTCGCATTTCCACCCTTTCCAACCTTCGTTGCTGCTCTACGTTCATTACCCATGTCTCGCTCCCATAAATCATAACACTTCTCACACATGCAGCATACACCTTTCCCTTCAGCTTCAACGACACTCCCCTCCTCATCAGCACGCCACTCAGTTCCCGAAACGTCTTCCATGCACATCTCACGCCAGCAACCGTTGCTGAGTCTGATCCACCTTCTCCATTCAGCATGTCTCTGAGGTAGCAAAATGTTGTCACACCTTCCAGCTTCACGCCGTCTCCAAGATCCAACTCAACATTTCCTCCATCTGCAGCTCCCTCTGTGCACACCTTGCATTTGAATGTAGCTGCCACACAGGTTAATGATCCTCTAAGACCACTACATTTTTGAAGAACCCACTCAGCGCACATTGTACATTGAATGGAATTCACTCCGACACCCTTCCTACACACAGCACATGGCCACGTCCCAGTTCTTTCCACCTCACCACATGCTTTACCACTTGCCACCACCTTTGTCTTTCCGATATTCACCTTCAGACCTTTTGTCTCCATACATTCCTTCCACTTGTTCATCTTTTCCTTCAGTCCATCCATACTTTCCACAATCAACACCAGATCATCTGCATACAACAACTCCCACGGTAAAACCTCCTTTACGTTCTGAGCCAGCATCTCCATCACAGCTACAAATCGTAGTGGACTTAGTACCGACCACTGATGCACTCCCACCTTCACCTCAAACTCACCACTGTTCCCGTTCTTCTTCCTTAAAGCTGTGCGCGCTCTTTTGTACATTGCCATCACTACTCTGATCAACCATTCCTCCACTCCTAACTTCCTCAATGCCCATGTCAATACTTTGTGTGGAACCCTATCGAATGCTTTCTCCAGATCAACAAACCCAAGAAACAACTTCTTCCTCTTCTTCATGTACTTCTCCTGCAACTGCCTCACAATGAAAAGCGCGTCTGTCGTTCCTCTTCCTGGCATAAATCCAAAATGCATTTCGGCGATCTTCACTTTCTTCCTTATCCTCCTCTCCAACACCCTTTCCAATACCTTAATTCCATGCTCCAATAACTTTTCGCTCGGTACGAGCCACACTCCAGAGGGTCACCTTTCCCCTTGTATAGAGGGACGAGGGTACTCAGTTCCCAATCCACTGGAATGCGGCCTTCTTTCACCACCAGATTACAGATCTCTGTCATTCTCTTCACACCCCAACTTCCTGCTGCCTTCAACATAACTCCCACAACTCCCGTCGGCTCTCCCACTTTTCTACTCTTCATTGCTTTTATCGCTTCCTCAAATTTCTTCTCAGTTATCTTCTCTGCCGGTCCTAAAACTGGGTTACTCTCTGTGTTGCCATCCCATTCATTCTCTGTATTCAACAGCATTTCCATATATCTTTTCCAGCTTCCTTTCATTCCATCTGGGTCGACAACGATTTGTCCCACTTCATCCTTCAAGCAACTCACCCCCATCACATCAAACCTCTCTTTCGCTATCTGCTTTGCATTCCTGAATACCGCTCTCTGACCCTCTTCCGAATCAAAGCGTTCTCCGAACATTTTCCTGCATGCCTCCTGCACCTTTGCTACCTTTCCTTTGCAGCCTTCTTGGCTGCCTTATAACTTTCATGCTCTACTTTTTCTGCTCCCGTAACCTTCGCCTTCTGCCACTCCTTGAACTTCTTCTTCTTGTCATCAATCCTCTTTCCAACTTCATCATCCCACCACCATGTTTCCGAGTGCCTCGGTGGTCCTTTTGTCCATCCACATACCTCACCAACGGCTCCCAACAGACTATCTTTCTTTCAACAGACATCCAACCACTTTCAAGCTCAACCACATCATCCTCTACCATACTCAGCCTCTCTTTTAATGCCTCCCTCACTGTCACCTCTTTCAACCTCCACACCTTCATTCTCGGTTGTTACTTCACCCGCCAAGCTCTCCTCGCACCTTTCACCCTTATATCACAGACAACCAAGTGGTGCTGTGAAACAGCCTCCTCCCCCGGGATCACCTTTGTGTCCCGGAGGTGCCCCCTATCTCGCCTACGCACCATCAGGTAGTCAACGGTTGTCGTCGACCCACCTGACGTGTATGTAACAAGCTTATTATCCTCTTTCTGGAACTGAGTATTACAAATCAACAAATCAGCTCCATCAGCAAACTCCAAAATCCTTTCACCTTCTCCATTTCTCACACCATATCCGTAACCACCATGAACTCCCTCAAAACCATCCATACTCCTTCCCACATGTTGTACAGTAATATGAGCAAATTAATTTGGTTTTAATGGTCTTCAATAGTTTGATGTCAAAACACGAATAAATCTAATGAAACAATACCAAGGAATATTTTTTGTTGAAAATAAGAAACATGAGCATAAAACTTCAATCAGAACAAGGTCAATTATATTTTAATAAATTTATGTTCCTGATTAAAAAAAAAATACCGTACACAAATTTAAAGGCTGTACTTCATTTCCAAGGTGATGACTGATGAGACATGGTAACAAAATAAATATCAAGTTTATTGGCAAAGAAAGCAAATTCAATCCTGAGCAAGCTGTCAAGACTTTCATTTTTTTCTGTTGGTTTGTACAAACAGAACATCAACTTCATTTAAACCAGCAAAACATACGACTCACTATGAACGAATTATTTATGGCATAACATATTTACAAGAGGAACAACAACAAACAACAAACAACAACATGCATTTTAAGGCCATTTTCCCTGCTAGAGCGGGGGTTAGCCTTGCGGTCCCCATGACAATCTTCTCCATTTTGCCCTATTTTCTGCATCTCTCCTTGTTAACCCCCTTGCCCGCATTTCTTCTTCCACCATCTTTTGCACCGACAGCGCTCAGTCATGCTACCGACAGCGCTATCTGGTGGTGAAAAGGTAACTTTGAATATAATGAGTGCCCACCGAGCAACTGCGTTTCAGACATCCTGGTAGCCCAGCTCCTCCCCCACGACAAATTTCACACGAAAATAACACCTGGTCGCTGATCGGGAGGTGTTTTATGGCAGAATGCGAGTCATGAGTCACGTACCTGACATAGATGCACTTGCTCTTATTCACAAATATTTAAGGTTTAAATCACCCTATTGTGTATACTAGCGTGATTCACCACACGTTGTTTCAGAGGGGTAGGCATCTTTGACCATTTCGGTGTCTTTTGCGTCTTCATGGTGTTTTGGGTCTTCGAGGCCATTTGGGTCTTCAGGGTCTTTTGGATCCTCTGGGCCTTTAATGGTATTTTTGGTTTTTGAGGTGTTTTGGGCCTTGAAGGGTATTTTGGGTCTTTGGGGTCCTTCAGGGTATTTTGGGTCTTTGGGGGTCTTGGTGGTCTGAAGGGTCTTGGAGGAATTAAAGGGTCGTCAAAGGTCTGAGAGGTCTCAGCAATCTTAACGCAATTAAGAGGGTTAATTAAGAGGGTGGCAATTTTTTTTTTGAAGAAGAAGACGTTTTCATCTCATATAAACATAGCGACATACATAACCATATACGTTTGCTCTATTATAATAATAATTATATATATATATATATTATATACTAGCAGAAGTACACTGCGTTTCCGGGCGGGGGAGGGGAACGGGGGAAGGGGGAAGGGGAGGGAAGGGGAGGGGAGGGGAGGGGGAAGTGGAGGGGGAAGGGGAGGGGGAAGTGGAGGGGGAAGGGGAGGGGGAAGGGGAGGGGGAAGGGGAAGGGGAGGGGAGGGGTGGGGAATGGGGGTGGGAGGGGAGGAGATGGGGGAGGTGGATGGGGATGGGAGGGAAGAGGGTGGGAAGGGGAGGGGGATGGGGAGGGGGGAGGTGGAGGGGAAGGGGGGAAAGGAGGGGGAGGTGGGAGAGGAAAGGGGAGAGGAGGGGAAGGGAGGGGGGAGGGAAAGGGGAGGGGGAGAGGGGAGGGGATGGGGAGGGGGGAGGGGAAGGGGATGGGGAGAAGGGGAGGGGGGAAGGGGAGGGGGGAAGGGGAGGATGGAGGAGGGGAGGGGAATCAGGAGGGGGAGGGAAGGGGAGGGAGAGGGGGGAGGGAAGGGGAGGGAGAGGGGGGAGGGAAGGGGAGGGAGAGGAGGGAGGGAAGGGGAGGGAGAGGGGGAGGGGGAGGGAGAGTGGGAGGGGAGGACCAGTCAACAATGACGTTGCAGTTCTCATGGTAGGAGAGCAGTACAACAATCGCGACATCGTCCTGCATCTTCGCGACAACAGCACGAAGCGGATTTCGGAGACTCACCAATCCTATGATGCCCTCCAGTACCGGTGTTGCCGGGTGGGGGAAGGGAGACCCGTACATTCCCAAACCGTACATTCGCCCTCTCGACTCAAGCTCACTCGGACAAAAGCCTCGCACAAATTACACCGTGATATATGGTGCGAGTCTGGTGGCGAGGATGGAACATCACGTGATCGCTCTGAGCAAATCAGCGAGCTGCTCTGGCACAGGCCCAATGGCCATGTCCATGCCAAAAATCAAGTAGGCCTACGTGAGCGAGTCTGGCGCACTGAATTGAAAATATATAGAACGCTCATACTCCGTGAAAAGTGTAGCCGCCGCGTCGCCATCTTGGTTAGCACGACTCGACCGACTGGCTTTGCGGATCTCGTTTGTTTTGAACGTGTCCCAGATTTCAAAAGCCAGACAACTGTTAAAATGCCATTTTGTGCGGCAATAAACTGCTCCAATCGGTTACGGAAGGGTTGTGGAAAGACGTTTCACAGCTGTTTCAAAGACGTTTAATTCATATCACACAAAATCGACAAAAATCGACACAAAACACGATCGCACAAAAGGTGAAAAAACGCAATCGCTTTTCACTCTGAATTACGTGCAAACGCATGCTGGAAATCACCATCGCCCAGCATTGAGTGCCAACCAAGATGACACCCGGTAGCTGCATCTCCACCTGTGTGGTGTGAATAGCAATGGTCATTCTATATATTTTCAGTTCAGTGGTCTGGCAGGGAGGATGGAACATCACATGATCGCTCTGAGCGAATCAGCGAGCTGCTCTGGCACAAGCTGAGATTCAATGTATAATGTTCCTCGCTGAAATGCGCTGAGGTAAATATGAATAAAAAATATGGATCACGTCATCGGAGTTCATTTTTTGGTGGGCCATGTCCTTCCCAGGTCCAATGGCCATGTCTATGCCAAAAATCGAGTATGTGAGCGCGTCTGGCGGCAAGGATGGAACATCACGTGATCGCTCTCAGCGAATCAGCGCGCTGCTGTGGCACAGGCTGCGATTCAGTATATAATGGTCCTCGCTGAAATGCGCTACATTAAATATGAATTAAAAAAATATGGATCTCGTCATCGGAGGTCATTTTTAGGTGGGCCATGTCCTTCCCGGGCCCAATGGCCATGTCTATGCAAAAATAAAGTACGTGAGCCTCTCCGTTTAGGAGTCTACAGGTAACACACAAACAAACAATCTGTGTTTTATATATATATACTAGCAGAAGTACCCGGCATTGCCGGGCGGGGAGGGGAGGGGAGGGGAGGGGGGAGTGGAGGGGGGAGGGGAGGGGGGAGTGGAGGGGGGAGGGGAGGGGAGGGGAGAAGAGGGGGGAGGGGAGAAGAGGGGGAGAGGGAGGGGAGAGGTGGAGAAGAGGGGGAGGGGGAGGGGAGAGGGGGAGAACAGGGGGGATGGGGAGGGGGAGGGTGAGGGATGGGAGGGTGAGGGGGGTGGGAGGGGGGAGGGGAGAGGCGGGCAGGGGGAGGGGGAGGGGACAGGGGGGCAGGGGGAGGGGGAGGGGGAAGGGGGAAGGGGGAAAGGGGAGGGGGGGAAAGTGAGGGGTGGGAGGGGGAGGGGGGAGGGTGAGGGATGGGAGGGGGGAGGAGCGAGGTGGAGGGGGAGGGGGAGGGGGGAGGGGGAGGGTGAGGGATGGGAGGGGGGAGGGTGAGGGATGGGAGGGGGGAGCGGAGGGATGGGAGGGGGAGGGGAGACGGGAGAAGGGGTAGGGTGGAGGGGGAGCGAGGAGGAGGGGGAAGGGAGGGGGAGGGGAGGGGGAAGGGAGGGGGAGGGGCAGGGGGAAGGGAGGGGGAGGGGGAAGGGGGAGGGCCAGTCAACAATGACGTTGCAGTTCTCATGGTCGGAGAGCAGCACAACAATCGCGACATCGTCCTGCATCTTCGAAAGAGCACGAAGCGGATTTTGGAGACTCACCGATCCTGTGACCCATGTCCTCCAGTACCGGCATTGCCGGGTGGGGGAAGGGAGACCCGCACATTCCCAACCCGTACATTCGCCCTCTCGACTCAAGCTCGTATTCGATTCGTATTCGAAATCGAAAGGGGAAATCCTTTGTATTCGAATTCGTAAACACGAAATATGAATTAAAATTTAATTCATATCGCACAAAATCGACACAAAACACGGTCGCATAAAGGTGAAAAAACGCAATGGTTTTTCGCCCTGGATTACGTGCAAACGTGTGACGTGTGATGGGATGGAACATGACGTGATCGCTCTGAGCGAATCAGCGAGCTGCTCGCACTGGCTGAGATTAGCGGGTACTTCGCTGAAATGCGCTGAGGTAAATATGAATAAAAAATATGGATCTCGTCAAATATTGTTTCGGCCATGTTCGTCCCAGGCTCAATGGCCATGTCTATGCCAAATATCAAGCACGTGAGCCTCTCCGTTTCGGAGTCTATCGGTAACATTACACACACACACACAAACTGTGTTTTATATATATATGTATATATATATTTATATATATATGTATGTATATATATATATATATATATATATATATATATATATATATATATATATAGTGTTACGGACCGCGGATAAGATGTTGTTTGCCGAGCGGATGGCACCGCGGCCGAACAGTTACCCCGACTAACCCGATTCCCGAACGTTGGCCGGATCGCGCCACAGATATTCAATATGGAAAAGACAAAAGCGACACGGATGTGAAGAAGAAGAAGAAGACGAAAAGGTTGGAAATACTACTAAATTTATTCCTATTATTTACATGCTCAAAGTAACTAAGGAAGAAGGAAAGATAAGAAAATAATTCACAGAAGATATTAGAGACAGTGCAACGCTAGCTTACCTACAGTCTTAATTAACCCAGGGACAAGACACACAGAACAAACTCACGTACACAAAAGGATGGAAAGGCAGGAGGTGGATGGCTGGAGGGAGAGGAAGGTCCAACGGGTACTGCAGCACGATCGGCGCGTTTATCAGCCGCCGTTCCTTCGCGGCCCTGCTCAAAACTGCCGTCCAGGCCCCAAGCTGCTGTTGTTGCTGCTGTGTGGTTGTCGCGTGCTCTTTTCAGGACTCGTCTCTCTCGTCTTGTCAAAGCTCATCTGCTTCTGTAAAAGCTCATCTGGTCCAACCACTCCTGTAAAAGCTCATCTGGTCCAACCACTCCTGTAAAAGCTCATCTGGTCCAACCACTCAACTCAACAACAACGTCCTTGCTTCTTGCGCGCGCGCTTTTATAGCGCCTCAGGTGATCAAGCCGCCGGCCTTCAGGACACGCCCATTGGTCAGCTCGCCTCGGCCCTGATTGGTCGGCACGGCCCTCTGGCTCCGCCCTTGATGACGATGGGCGGGCACGCCCTTCTTCCCCGAGCTGAGCACATGTTCGATGGTGGTTTTGGGGCGAAATCAGCAACCGACCGCTGTAACAACCCTGGCAAACTGCCCAGTGCGGTTGGCAATGGAGACTTGGAGGGGATGTAGCTGGAAATGGAGATTTTGGGATTGGGAATGAAAGGGGATCTATCTGGTTTCACTTGGTGCAATGGAGTGTCATCTTAATGGAAGACAAGGCCTTACCCTAATACACATAATAAGGAAATAAACTACTGAACAAAGGGGGAAATCTATGATTGGCTGACGTGATTGTTTATGACCTAATTATGGGACGCCCTTTGACCTTTATACATAACTGGAGTAAGGAGGGTCCAGAATAAAGCACTAATAATAAAAAACACAATAAAAAAAACACAATCCTCATATCCACAACAATATATATATATATATATATATATTCGTATTTTGCACTATATATATTGTTGTGGATATGAAGATTGTGTTTTTTTTATTGTGTTTTTTTTATTATTGCTTTATTCTGGACCCTCCTGCCTCCAGTTATGTATAAAGGTCAAAGGGCATCCCATAATTAGGTCATAAACAATCACGTCAGCCAATCATAGATTTCCCCCTTGTTGACAGTTATATCCTTATTAGGTGTATTAGTGTAAGGCTGTGTCTTCCATTAATTTAAATACTCCATTGCACCAAGTGAAATAAGAGTAGATCCCCTTTCATTCACATTCCCCTTCCAACAATTGCCAACTGTTCCCTCCGCGACTCCATTCGCCACGAGGTCGGCTTGGAGAAGAAGGGGGAGGAGCTGCCGACTCCTGGGCGTGCCCGCCCATCGTCATCAAGGGCGGAGCCAGAGGGCCGTGCCGACCAATCAGGGCCGAGGCGAGCCCACCGATGGGCGTGTCCTGGACACCAGCGGCTTGATCGCCTGAGGCGCTATATAGAGCGCGCGCGAAAGCCTGGAAGTTGTTGTTGGACTAAGCAAGAGAGGAAGTTGTTGGACTAAGCAAGAGAGGAAGAGTTGGACTAAGAGTTGGGCCAAGCAAGAGAGGAAGTTGTTGGACTGGGTTGGACTAAGGGAGAGGAAAGAAGTGCGCAGTTGGACTAAGAGAGAGAAAAGAGAGTCCTGGAGTTTGTGAGAAAGGGAGAGAGAACCCGTCACGCCAGACCCCCCACCAGCGGCGTTGGCTCCACCAAGCAGCTCCGACCCGTTACCCCGCGCACACGACAGGATCAGTGGCATCGGCGGCCGTCGAGGTCCAGCCCGACGTCCCGTGCGGGATCAAGCTCCAGCCAGCTCCGTGCCTTCCTCCCCCTCCAGCCACCCACCTCCTTCCAGCCAATCCACTCTGCAATTCCCCGTGTGAGTCCGTTTTGTTTGTTCTGTCCTGGGTTAAGTAAGACTGCATAGATAAGCTAGCGATTTTCACTGTCTCTCTGAGTTCTTCTGTAAATTATTTTATTATCCTTCCTTCTTCCTTGGTTACTTTTGGTTGTAAATAGTAAATAAATTATATTTGTATTCCTTACCCTTTGTCTTTCTTTCTTCTTTACATCCTTCGCTTTAGTCTTTTCCCCATTGAATTTCTGTGGCGCGATTCGGCCAACGTTCAGGAATCGGGTTAGTCGGGGTAACTGTTCGGGCGCGGCGGCCATCCGCTCGGCAAACAACATCCTCGCCGCGGTCCCGTAACAATATATACATATATATATAATTATATATATATATACATATATATATATATATGTTGTTGCGGTTTTCCGCCGCCCTTCTTCCCCTTACCAAGGGGGGATTAAGCCCCTTGTTCTTTCTGGGCCTGGCGTAACCGAGAGACTTGAAACGCCTCTTCCGGGCAAGCGCAAGGTAGGGTTTCGGGACCAAGTCTCGCTCGTACCTAAATACCTGCGCCGCCACGGAAGCGGGGAACGAAGCCTCGCACGAGCCACGTGTAATTTGAGTACACCGAGCGGATTGCATACCACGTGGTCCGTGCAGTCACCGTTAATGTTGGACCCCGATTAGAGCGGTTTTATTCGTACCACGCTTCGTCAATGATGGAAAACACAAGAACAATCGAATGGAAGGAAGAACACAGGTTTAATTATTATTCCCAATATTATTTACAATGATCGGTAGAAGCAGAGCTACAGAGCAGCCTTAAGCAGTCTTATTAAAAACCCAGACACGGGCCCGTTCGCACTCACACAGGGAAATTGCAGGCAGGATGATGTTCAGGCCAAACGCGCCGACTTGGTCGTCCAGGAACGGACCATGCGCTAGTTGGTCAGCTCCGGCCACTGGAGTCCGGCTCTCCTCGGTCACAGCATGTCCCGCGATGATGGCAAGCAGGCGGTGGAAGGATCCTCGTAGCGCGTCTCTCGAACAAAAGGCAGCAGATCAGGCAGAAAAGAGATGTACGCGTCTCTCAGCGCAGCTGGCGGTTCCACAGCGCATTTAGCAACCAGCGCGCTATCACTCGCGTAACCCAATGCAATATTGCGGCTCGACTTCAAGCTCAACCGAGCGTCACTTTAATATGAGCGCGTATCTTGGTTCATGCGTGTCTTTCTCCGATCTCGTATCTCTCAAACTCTACTGCTGACCGCGCTCCTTCAACTCCTCTTCTCTTCTCGTCAGTCCTCCTGGGGGCTTTGCACGACGGGTTATATTTGCCACTCCCTGAGCCTTCTCAAACTTTGCAACCACGCCCTGTGACGCAGTGCTGCAGCCACTCCCTGGGAGCCTTGATTGGCGGCTCGTGCTTACCGTCAGCTTCTTCGCCACCCTCACTCGGTCCCAACCTGACCCGCCAGGCCCGCCTCATGCTAGTTCACGCCAAAAAGCCAAAGGCAGCACAAAGAGGCGTAAGAGGCATAAGGCAACGGAGGTGGGATAAGGCAATGGAAGTATGAGAAGGACCTACTCTCATTATTCTACTCAACGCAAAACTAACACAGGAAAAGGACTATTCTCACACATACTATGAAATAACTGAACTATGGCGAGGCTACGTGTTGTTTGTGTGACTATGAGGGGGAAATTTAACCTTTATTATACCAAACTCAAAACCACAACAATATATATAATTTTTAAGAAACAGGAAGTAAATTCCTGCGTGGGGCTAGTGTGAAAAAATTCTGACAACCCGGGACTCGAACCAATGAACTCATCACTTATGCAGTGCCAGCCCACTGAGCTTACGTTATATATACTGTTGCGGATATGAGGAATGTGTTTTTTTTATTGTGTTGTATTGTATAGTAAATTGTTGTGAATTATTGCTTTATTCTGGACCCTCCTGCCTCCAGTGTTGTATAAAGGTCAAAGGGCGTTCCCGTAGTTAATTCCATAAAGCATACACGATAGCCAATCATAGATTTCCCCCTGGTTGATAGTTATATCTTTATTATGTGTATTAGGGTAAGGCCTTGTCTTCCATTAAGATGACACTCCATTGCACCAAGTGAAATAGAGTAGATTCCTTTCATTCCCCATTCCCACTCCCAAAACTTTCATTGCCAAGCCTCGATTGCCAATTACATCCCCTCCAAAACCACCATTGAACATGTGCTCGGGTCGGGGAAGAAGGGCGTGCCCGCCCGTCGTCATCAAGGGCGGAGCCAGAGGGTCACGCGACCAACCAGGGCCGAGGTGTGCACACCGATGGGCGTGTCCTGAAGGCCGGCGGCATGATCGCCGGAGGCGCTATAAAAGCGCGCGCGCAAGGTACGGCCGAAGGAAGATCCAGGGAAGCACCAAGCCTGCTATTCGTCGCCTTGCTCGCCAAAGTTGGACCAAGCAAGAGAGTTGGGCAAGAAGCAAGCACGTTGTTCAGTTGTGTGGTTGGACCAGACGAGTCAGACGAGTCCTGGCAAAGCACGCGACGTCCACAGAGCAGCCGCAGCCACAGTAGCAACGACAGCAGCTTGGGGCCTTGACGGCAGTTCCGGAGCAGGACCGCGAAGGAACGGCGGCTGTTAAATGCGCCGATCGTGCTGCAGTACCCTTGGACCTTCCTCTCCCTCCAGCCATCCACCTCCTGCCTTTCCATCCTTTTGTGTACGTGAGTTTGTTCTGTGTGTCTTGTCCCTGGGTATTTAATTAAGCTTGTATAAGGAATTTGCACTGTGTCTCTAATATCTTCTGTATATTCTTTTATTATCTTTCCTTCTCCTTGGTTTTTTTGAGCCTGTAAATAGTAAATAAATTATATTCGTATTTCCAACCTTTTTGTCTTCTTCTTCTTCACATCCGTGTCGCCTTAGTCTTTTCCCTATTGAATATCTGTGGCGCGATCCGGCCAACGTTCAGGAATCGGGTTAGTCGGGGTAACTGTTAGGGCCGCGGGGCCTCCGCTCGGCAAAACCAACATCTTATCCACGGTCCGTAACAATACATATATATATACAGTGCCTATAGAAAGTCTACACCCCCTTTAAAATTTTTCACCTTTTGATGCCTTATAGCCTGGAATTAAAATGCAATAAAAACATTTTTTCACCATTATTTACACATCGTAATGCACAACTTCCAAGTGAAAAACAAATTCTACAAACTTCAGAAAATCAATTAAAAATACAAAACTAGGATATCTGATGGATAAGTGTCCACCCCCTTATAATAGCAATTTATTGTAAATTAGCTCAGGTGTAACCAATCACCTTCAAAATTACACACCAAGTTAATTGGCCTCCACCTGTGTTAAATTGTAGTGATTCTGATTATTTCAGAATAAAATCAGCTGTTCCTGTAGGTTTCTTCTGCTGGGTCGTGCATTTCACAGCAAAGACTCAACCATGAGCACCATGGAGCTTTCAAAAGATCTCCGGGATAAAGTTGTGGAAAGGCACAGATCAGGTGATCAGGGTATAAAAATATTTCAAAGGCCTTGAATATCCCTTGGAGTACAGTGAAGGCAATCATTAAGAAGTGGAAGGTGTATGGTACCACCAAGACCCTGCCTAGATCAGGCCGTCCTTCCAAACTGGAAGACCAAGCAAGGAAGAGACCGATGAGAGAGGCCACCAAGAGGCCAATGGTAACGTTGAAAGAGCTACAGGTCTTTATGGCAAAGACTGGTCACTGTGTGCATGTGACAACAATATCCCAAGCACTCCACAAGTCTGGCCTATATGGTAAGGTGGCAAGAAGGAAGCCATTACTCAAACTAGAAAGGCACTCTTCGACATAACGACGTCGACTGATATGCCTCCGCCAACATTATACATACCTGTACCCAAGTTTTAATTTAAATCCCTTCGGCTGTTCACAAGTTCACATTTTTACCTGACATGACCTCTGACCTTTAACCTTTTGAACCCAATATCTAATCAGTTAATCTTTACATCATTATACATACCTGTACAAAGTTTGAATTAGATCACTTGAGCCATTTTCGAGTTATAGACCTATTACAGACTATGACTTTTGACTTATTGACCCCAAATTCTAATAATTCAATTTTTACATGATTATACATACCTGTACCAAATTTTAATTGGATCACTTCAGACGTTCTCAAGTTATAAACCTATTACAGACTTTGACCTTTGACCTATGACCCCAAAATCTAATCACTTAATCTTTACAACATTGTAATACCTGTACCAAGTTCGAATCAGATCACTTCAGCCGTTCTCAAGTTTTAGACCCATTACAGATTTGACTTTTGACCCCAAAATCGAATCACTTAATATTTACATTATACATACCTGTACCAAGTTCAATCAGATCACTTTTTAATTTTTTGTATACTAGATCGAGGCTCGTGTAAGAGCTAACATCAATCACAAAAAAACCCGACACAAAAGACATGTAATAAAGGGAGCGGGAGACAAGATGGGGAGAGAGGGGGATGTACAACATTTGAGAGCAGGGACATCGGGAGATCTATGGGAGGGAGAGGGCTTGCGGGGAGGAGGCATGGGAAGGGGGGGGCGGTTGGGAGAGGTATAAACCACATGGACACTGCTAGAACTTCCAGGAAAGAAAGAAGTCGGTATTTCAAAAAAGTGGATCTGGGGTGAATTAACGGGGGTAGAAAAGATCAAGGTTTTGGATGGGGGAATGTAAGCGATGGTGGGGAACAGCTGTTTTAAAGACCTGGAGGGAGGAGAGGAATTGAAGAGAGTGAGGGAGTTTGTTCCAGAGGCAGAAGTAAAGAGGAATGAAGGAGTGAAGGTGAACAGAGAGTCTTGATTTTGGCAGTTTAACCATAAGAGGGTTGCTGGTAGATCTTGTGCGACCTGCAGGAATATTTGGGGGACAGAGCACAGGCAGAGCTGGGGGAGCAAGGCCGGAGAGGAGTCGGTAGAAGACAGAAATACCACCTACCTGCCTACGGTGAGTGATTCTGTTGATTCTTAAACAAAAATGAAATACTTAATTTTCAGCTTAAACTTTAAAAAACAAAAAAACATCTTCATTTAAAATATAAAAATAAACAATATAAAAACTCGGTGGAGCACATACCTCCACCAGGCTGAACAGTCTATGTATTGAACCCCACTGATAGGTCGGATCTGGATTCAGACCTAAACCAAAAGTTAATCAGCTTGTTCTTGTCACTTACCCAACTCGTCCACCAAGCTTTGTCATAAGTCGTCCACAACTTTTTTTAATGTCATGCTATCGTTTTTGGCCCCATCACTCAATGGTGAAGAATCACTTAGAAATTTAAAAAAAATGTTTGTGTCCGGATCCTCATTCGGATATTCGCCAAAACAGCATCAATTCTTTCTTGACACACACACACACACACACACACACACACACACACACACACACACACACACACACACACACACACACACACACACACAGTTTCGTCCGAATCCGTCCATAACGTTTTGAGATATCTTGCTGTAAATCTTTTTATGCCCTATCTCTCAATGGTGAAGAACCACTTAAAAATTCTCAGATCCATATGCAGCTCCAGATCTTCACCAACATCTAATCATTTCATCCATATCACATACCCAACCTCTCCACCAAATTTCATCCGAATCTGTCCACATATTTTGAGATATCCTGTTCACAAACAGACAAACAAGAAAGACATCGTGCCCACAAAATCCACCCCCCCCCCCCCGAAGTTTCCATGGGGACATCAAATTGTCAATTTCTACAAGATTAAAAATGACAATCATAATCACAGCTCGGGTCAATCGGATGAAAACTGATTCTTTTTCAGATGGAAAATGATGATTTTAGAAGTTTCACCTTGAGTTGATCTTTGACCTTTTGACCTCAAAAATAGTTGGTTTCCCAATTAATTGAGGCACTATACAAATGCTGGTCAATTTTCAAGTCAATTGGATGAAAAATGATGGGTTTTCAGATGAAAATTCATGATTTCGGAAGTTTGACCTTGAGTTGACCTTTGACCTTTTATCCTAAAAAATGTTGGTTTCCCAATTCAGTTGTGCACTATGCAATTGCTATTTAATTCCCAAGATAATAAGAGGTAAAATAACAATTTTTCAGTTGACAATTGATGACTTTAGAAGTTTGACCTTGAGTTGACTTTTGACCCATTGAGGTAAAACTAGTTGCTTTCCCAATTTAGTGACCCAATATGCAAATGATGTTCAACTTTCAAGACAATCGGATGAAAAATGACGATTTTTGAAATTTGGCCTCTAGATGACCTTTTACCTTTTACCTTTGACCTCAACATCAATATGTTTCTCAATTGTGACTACCTCAACAACAATAAATTTGGATGAAGCAGGACCTCATAAATAGGTTGGTTCCCAATTCAGTGAGGCAATACACAAATGCTGTTCTATTTTCAAGTCAATCGGATGAAAATTGATGGGTTTTCAGATGAAAATTGATGATTTTGGAAGTTTTACTTAGAGTTGACCTTTGACCTTTTGACCTCAAAAATAGTTGGTTTTCCGATTTAGTGACAATGTGCAAATGCTTTTAAATTTCCAAATCAATCAGACGAAAATTGATGGGTTTCAGATGAAAATTGATGATTTTGGAAGTTTGACCTTGAGTTGACCTTTGACCCTCGAACGTAGTTCATTTCCCAATTTATTGACTCAATATACAAATGTTATTAAATTTTCAAGTCAATCGGTTGAGAATTGATGGCTTTTTAGATGAAAATTGATGACTTTTAAAATTTGACCTTGAGTTGACCTTTGACCTTTTGCCCTCAAAAATAGTTCATTTCCTAATTTAGTGACAATATACAAATGCTATTCAATTTTCAAGTTAATCGGAATTAAACTGGCGACTTTAGAAATTTGACCTCAAAATCAAAAAGCTTCTCAATTGGGACGACTTATACATCGTGGTGAAGTTTCGTGACGATCGGTTTAGAATTGTGACCTGTAGGCCGGTGACAAACAGACAGACAGACAAACAGAGAAACAGACAGAACCACAAACGGAACCGACCAATATACTTCAAAAATCTTCGATTTTGCAAGTAATAAACACGGGTGAAAACATAACCTCCATCCACCTTCGTTGGCGGAGGTAATAACACCAATATATTCTGTGATAAATGCATGTGCCTCTCTCTCTGCATGTCGTCTTTGGATTACCCAGTTAACACACGCAGACAAGATCAGGATGGAATGATGGATTTAATCGATTAGTGCCCCACCTGGAAGGTCACAGCCAACCAATCCAATGCGTCCTTATACCACAAAGCCTCCATGGGTGAGATAAGAACACCTCATGGGTTTTACTTTTCCCTCATCCGCGAGTTTTGATATAATTTGAGGGTTTTGCAGTGGATGGAACAGGTCAGTGAGTTGTAACTTTTGATATCAATTTGCAGGTTACACGGACAGTCAGCATTTGACTTTGTGGGGAATGTCATAACGATTGGCTCTTGAAAACCACGAGGGCTCCTGGAAAAGGTCATGATCGTTGCTTTTGGTTCTTCATTTGCCACGTATGCTCCGAGTGACGAATTCCACGTTTGCTAAAGAACATAACTGCAGAACATAATCCCATTCAACTCACAAAATCTCTCAGTTATGTTAATTAGCTGCTTTATGTGGAACGTGTTGAATTGCATAAAAATATCACTTAGGATGACATGAAAACTTTGCGCAGTTGTAGAACTCGATGTTTCGCGCAGCACACTTAGGTGGGAGTAAATGCCCTCTTATCACCTCTCTTACCCAAATAAAGGAATCCTATATGGGAAAGTGCCCGACTCGGTGGTGTTGGATGGAGCGTCTGCTCTGAGTCTGGCAGGTCAGTGGTTTGAAAATAAATATAAAATATAAAAATAATTGTAAAAATATAAAAATAAACTATAATGTGGTTTTCTTTGCAATTGATGAATGAAAAACATGACAACAGTGTCATTTCTAATTGGAATTAACTTTTCTTTTTTTTTGTACACAACATCGAGGCTCGTGTAAGAGTTAACATCAATCACAAAAAACATACAATAAAGGGAGTGGGAGACAAGCTGGAGAGAGAGAGGGAAGCACACAAGTACAACAGCAGAGAGCAGGGACATCGGGAGATCTGTGGGAGGGAGAGGGCTTGGGGCGAGGAGGACGGGAAGGTGGGGGGGGGGGGGGGGGGAGGTAAAAAACACATGGACACTACGAGAACTTCCAGGAAAGAAAGAAGTCAGGATTTCAAAAAAAAGTGGATCTGGGGTGAAATTAGCAGGGGTTGAAAAGATCAAGGTTTTGGATAGGGGACGATAAGAGATGGTGGTGAACAGCGTTTTAAAGACCTGGAGGGAGGAGTGGGATTGAAGAGAGTGAGGGAGTTTGTTCCAGAGGCGGGAGTAAAGAGGAATGAAAGAGTGAAGGTGAACAGAGAGTCTTGATTTTTGCAGTTTAACCATAAGAGGGTTGCTGGCAGATCTTGTGCGACCTGTAGGAATATTTGGGGGACAGAGCACAGAGAGAGCTGGGGGAGCAAGGCCGGAGAGGAGTCGGTAGAAGACAAAGACACTTACCTGCCTGCGGTGAGTAAGTGAAAGGCCCTCGGAGTTAGCTTCATCGCAGGAGATTCCAATGATTCTGAAAGTTTTGGTTTCAACAGCGTGAAGCCGAGCGAGGTGTGAGGCAGGAGCACCGGCCCAGAGGGGGGAACAGTATTCCATTGAGCTGCGGATGAAAGCCTTGTATGTGGTGAGGAGCTCAGGTGTGCGAAGGATGGACTTAAAATCCAGCAACTGCCATTAAAATCCAGAAACTTTCCCATTTTACATCACCGAAACCACCATCTCTGTACCTGTATTATTCCTTGCACGACCACGCTCCGTCTCCACGAGCATGGCGTGCTGAGAGCTCAGAAGGCCGGTTCAAATTGTGTATCCCACTGGGTGTGCTGCGCCAACAGCCTTGCGAGTTTTCAACTTGTAGTTCAGTTGTACAGAATACATCGGAATCTTTGATTTATCGCCTGCGAGATTGTACAGCATCAGCTACAACTAGCGCATGGTTTAAGGGGAGGACAGGACCATGTAGGCCACAACAAGGTAACATACAATCAACATATTGTAGCTACATTTTCAAAACTACTGTTGAGATGAATTAATTTTTTTCTTTGAGATTTTGAAATCTTACCAGTAATATGCCGGTCGGGGGTAACGGCTGCAGAAGATTTCTGGCATCGTCAGGACATCAAGCTTTGAGGGTGTCAGTAATGATGGGAGGGATTTTATTATAGGGATTATAGCGGGATTTTATCTGGGATCGTGAGGGCTCCAGGTACCCTCATCCAGTGATCGGGACATCCAGCATCCAGCTTATTACATTCAACAGGCGGTAGGTAAGACATGATAGATGCTGATGGGAAGAAGAGAGGTGAGGCCACTGGTGCGCACAACAAATTTGTGGTTTATCCTCCAATAAGCCTGGTGTTGGCTTAGCGGTTGGGGTGCCGGGTTGGGATCCTAGGATCCTGGGTTCGAATCCCGGTCGATCGCTGAATTAACACTAGGGGGGTTGACTCAGCCTGTCATCCTTCCGAGGTCGGCAAATTGAGTACCAACTCACTGGTAATTCCCTGTGTGTCGGAAAAGGCGAATATAACAGGGTTGGCGGCAGGAAGGGCATCCGGCCATAAAACATTGCTTCAAAAAAAGGGGACCACGGTGCCCAAAAAAGGACCAAACCCTGCTCTGCAGGGAAAAATGGCCTCTAAAGGTGGTTCCTCTATATCCTCCAATAAGCTTTTGTTGGAACTTTCTCAAAATTCTAAATCATTCACCATTCTGGAGCTGGATACTTTGGGTAGGCATATACAATTATATTGGATCCCTGAAAAGAGGATTCTAAATATCTGAAATTTCAGTAACTCAGAAGTTGAAGTTTTCTTTTTCTTTTTTAAATAAAGTTCCAGATTTCATTAAAATCTGAGTCATATAGTGGGAATTTAAACCCACCTTGCAAGTGCCATGCAATGGCCAAATGTCTTGAGGCTGCTCAAGACGATTTGTATTCATTTGAAATGATTGGTACAAAACGTTTTCATTACTTTCGGGACGATTTTCCAGAAAACAGCAAACTTGTAAATGATACTGAGCGGACATCCTGTTATAACCCAATTAAAAATTATTGGTGTCAAACGTGTGGATATTGTTGGGCGTTGTTCACGCCTCTTCTGAACAGAAAATGCGATGGCGGACACATCAAAACCGTTGTTCTAATTAACATGAAGTGCCTACGCCGTTTACAGGAGAAGTGCTGACTACACGTCATATTATGCTGTTCTAAAAGTACCTTTTATTTTCCTTTGTGGGGAGGGTGGGAGAAGAGTACCTTAAAATGGCATGTATTCTTACACATATATCCATCCCCCTGTCATTATTAATTTACTTTCAGAAAATGGCAGTATGGTATTCTCAAGTTAGCGAATGACTACAACCCATGATGGTGCACCTTCATGCAGACAAGTCACATCCAATCCAATTATAAACAAGAAAGAGCAGAGATTGCAAACCCTCGCCAGGATGTATTTTCAGTGGGTTTAAAGGCTTTTGTGTTAAAACAAATATGGCGGCCGAACCACGTGACCGATGACGTCATCATAATTTTTTTTCTCCACTAATTTATTACTAGATTATGCTCAAGAAATTTCATCTTGATCGGATGAAGTTTTGTACTTGTAAAATGATGACGTCATAATAGAGGCACCTATGACATCATCATTAACAAATGCTATTCAACATGGAGTTCTTTACAATGAGCCATGTCTCAATTTTTTCTATGCACCACTTTTGGAGATACAGAGGTGCAAATGTTTTTGGTTTTTCAAAAATGGCGGCCGAACCACGTGACCGATGACATCATTATCATTAGAAAATTCTACAGGTGGAGTTGCACCTATGGTGACAATTTCCTGTCAATCGGACCACCGGTTGCAGAGAAAATAATTTATTCTGTGCGGACAAACAAACAAACATAAACAAACAGACAAACAAACGGACTCAAATGCAATACCCTCTCCTCAGGCGAGGGTAAAAAAAAGTAATGGAATCCATGATCATAGCTGCAGACAAAGGCTTTCCTCTTTTCAAGGAGCCTGACCCCCTGACTTTTAGTTTTGATTCCGTCCGGGTTAGTCAACTATATGGACACGGTGCATTTGCATATTAATGTTAAATGAGGCCTTTTTCGCATGCGCTATGTGTGCGTTTAGAGCGACTGAGTTCTCAATCTGCTCACCGGAAACATTTAACCTACCGTTGCTAGCATGAAATCTGGAATTCAAATCGTCTTTGCAAAGTAATTTTCAGCATTTAGAGTTTAGACGAAAGAGTGGCAATTTAAAAATGGTTAACCAAAATCTTTCCATTCCAAAATGAAAATCGGACTCATGGAAATACAGGAATATGAGAAATATCCATGGATAAGATGTGTTGAGTTCCAATAATTTATGTTAGTACATGTGAGTGGCAACAGTCGATATATTGCGGGAAATGCAGGGGCATAGAGGCATAGAAAAGTGGCATAGAAAAGGCCCCTTTATATAAGGGTATGCACCATGTGGCAAAGTATAGAGAAGAAGGGACATTCCAAAGCTTGTAGAAAATGCCAAAAGTACAAAATAAGGGGCATTCAAAAAATCTCGTGCGCCTGCTGGACTACCCTTGTGTTCTGAGGAGGAACCAAGTAATGCTCTAGAAATGTTCATATGAAGGGGCGCCCTACATCTGGCAAATAAAATACATTTACTTCTTCATGCAGCTGTATGAATCAAATTGGTGCCCTGCAAGTCCTCTAGTGAGAGGAAAGACCATCTCACAAAGAGACAGGGATCTGGATCAAGCCAAGCTGCTGTGGAGGTCCTACCAATCTCAAAAACGAAGCTCAGCAAGAGGAACCTAAAAAACGAGTTTTGGAACATAGAAGAGAAGGAGGCAATTGTCGACTATAAAGTCTATTCAAGACATGAATAGTGGAAGGTGGCCAGTAGGGAAGCTGGATTCATGGAGCAGCTGAAGAAGACCAGATTGTCCACCAGCGCACAGACGGTGCTATCCCACAAATTCGAAAAAGGTGCGTCAACGGCATATGAATTCCGAAATAAAAATAAAAGTAAACTGATAACAGTGAAGGCCAGAAGACAAGCAGAAGAAGATACGAGACAGATGGGAACCAAGGGCCTGTCAGGAGTTGGACGTAGGGATGGTGGAAAAGGTACAGCAATGGCGTGGGGAGGAGCTTGATGACAAAGCCAGGGTTTGGAATGTGGAGCATCACAGGGGACACAGAAGAAGTGCTGGCAAATAAAATAGTGGAGATGAGAATGACACCGCTTGGGGAGAGACCACAACTATGCAAAATATAAAACCAGAAAATGGACAAAAATGGTGGTTTGGAGAACGAATAAAGCATTCAAGAGATTGGTACCAAAATCATACAAGAAAATAAGAAGAAGAAAACAACACTGCAAGAAGAACAAACCAGCCCATACAGACAGAGACGAGGCATCACCATGGAAACAGCCACTAGAGACACAAAGGGAGCAACTGAGAAAAGAAACGGACAAATACAGCAATTTATAAGGGGAAATCGAAGCCAAGATAATGAGGAGAATCCAAAAAATAAAAAACAAAAACAAAATTGGAAAAAAAGACCTAGAGGTAATGGCTGCTGAAAGCAAAATCAAAATAGTAATGATCGCGAGGAAGATAAAATAACTGTGACAAAGGCAACAAAGGGAGAATACAAAACCGCATCTTTGAAAATAACCTGAAAAAATTCTACCGCGAACTAGGGAAACAAAAGCAAAACGCGTCAAATTCCCCTGAGAAAGATAAACTTGAAAACTCCTGGAAAGGAATCTATGAGGACCCAAAATAACACAACAAAGAGGCAGATTGGATTCAAAACGTCGAAACAAACAAAAAAAAACATCTAAATGAAATGCCTTCAGTGATTTTTAATGAAGAAAAAATAAAACAACAACGAGCAAAAATGTCAAACTTTAAAAGCACAGGCTCAGATGGAATTCTAAACTCCTGGTGAAAGCAACTACACAATCACTACACTCACGCATTCAACAAACCTATCCAAGGGGAGGAGACCTTGGAAGAGTGGCGCACAGTAGGTAACACCTTCCACGTCCCAAAGTTTGAAGAGACCCAACTACCTCACAAGTATAGACCAATATATACCAGTCTGTGAACAATGTACAAACTCCTGACAGGAATCATCATAGAAATGATATACCATCACCTAACACATGAAGGAGGCCGAGAGGCAGAACAGAAGGGAGGTAAAAGAGGATGTTACCGAATGATACACCACCTCCTACTACTAAACTAGGACATACTCTAAAATTGCAATACAAGAAAAACATAATAGATAAACTACATAAACGCTCTTGATAGTGTCCGACATTCATGGAAATTTCCTTGGATACCATAAGAGGAGAGTTTGGTGAATTATGTGAAACATGGTGAAACTTTTGTGTCAATCGGACAAGCTGTTACAGAGAAAACGAATTGTAAAGGGAATAAACCCACAAAATGCCGGTGGAAGACGAACCATACGGACAAACGCTATTCTAGATGCTATTCCAGGCGGAATGGACATACATACGCCGTAAAAAAAAAAAAGACCTCAAACAATATCTAGCATTTGAAAATTGTAATTTATATAATTGCAAACTGTGAAATAAAAATGTCAATGCAAATTTACATAAAAACCGTAAACGCGTCTGTAAAATAAATAAATAAACAAGAAAAGGTGTCAGGCGGTAGCGTGACAGGTATGACGAAAATCGTTAGTCACCTTGACTTTGACCTATATTATATAGGCAAGAAACATTGACAGCATCACTTTTGTCCTTCAGAATCCTTCAGTAAAGTTTGACGAAGATAGGTGAAAGCGAGTTATCACACTCACGGACAAACAAACGAGACAGACAGACAATAAAAAAAAAACTAAATTGATATCCAGCAGCAGGTCGGTGATGCTAGCCTATCATCATACGGCTTCTATTTATTACGTACGAAGCACGGTTTGTTATTGCTCACACAATGTGCAAGCATACCCCACTAGTAAGATATAAAGGTAATTCAGGGCTGGCAGGATGGCCTAGAGGTACGCATACTCACCTCAAAGCTGTCCAGTGTAGCCCTGGTTTTGAATACCGACCCAGCTATAAAATGTCATCCCGGGAGGTTTGGATTATTCCGCAAAACCAACGCTCTGTAACATAGTGTTTGGTACATCGGATCGGGTAAGATAATCCAAATGGCTTCTGAGTTAAGATGAGCAAAGAAGAAAAAGGATAAAACAAGTACACATACATTCAAAGTACACCGCCCCATGCCAAATAATTAAATATGCTGCAGCGCGGCATTGCCGGGGCGCCTCCGGCGCCCGGCAATACCGCAGTGCAGCTCATTGAGGCTGCATTGGGAGGGAGAGGTGTACACTAATTGATTGATTAATTGTATAATTAAAATCAATAAAAGATTATCACAAAATATTTTCATAATCAATTGGCTAATCGCATAACTAAACCACTCGTGCTTCATCCGAAGATGTATCTTTTAGAAATTTAATTAAATAAGTCATTTATAAAAAATTAAATAATTAATTGATTACTCAATAAATAATTAATCGATTAATCAATAAATAATTAATAGATGAAATGATTAATCAATAAATCAAAAATATCCTTGATAGCCACATCACTTGGTCACTCATGTCCAAATATTAGCTTCCCAGCTCAAAAGGTGCCTGAGATATTGGCCAAATGAGAAAGAAAATAAATAAATGATTAATAATGAAAATAAATAAATAATAATCATAAAAAAATTTAATTATTAATCAATTTGGTCAGAGAACACATAAACTACCACTATTTCATCAGAATCTCTAACTTAAAAAAAAAATTTTTTTGGGTCATTAATCGAATAATTAAATAATTAATCGATTAATTAATAAATCAAAAATATCCTTTGCAGCCAAATCACCTGGTCATTGGCATGTCCAAATATCAGCTTCCTAACTCAAAAGGTGCCTGAGTTAATGGTCAGAAGAGAAAGGAAATTTAATTAATTAAATAAGTACTTAATTAAACGCTAATAATTAAATAACTCCTCAATTAATTGATTATTCAAAAAACAAAAAATACCGTATTTGACAAAGGACTTGCTCACTACTGTGCCGAAATTTCAGCTTCCTAGCTCAAAGGATGGCTGAGATATCGTCCGGACAACCAAGAAAGAAAACAAACAAGATAGCAAGAAACCAGAGTGAAAACTGAGTACTCTCTTTCAGCGTGCGTTACTGCCGAGCCCCCTTTGGTGCCCGGCAATGACGATTTGCAATGCCTGGAGATGGCATAGGAAAGGAGCGGTGTACAATAATGGAGCAGACTCGATGCTGATGGTGGCTGTGAGATCATTGGAGCACCAATGAGGTGGTACTGCTTCTTCAGCAAATCAGCCACACTTACCACCTACATAGCACAAATGTAGGCCTAGAATTCAAAGTAATTTCTCAACCACACAGCAAAGTACACCAGTAAAAACTAATGGTAAAGTTTCAAACTCTGCGGAGGAGAGAGAGGATGCCCATCTCTCATGGTGCCACCAAGACCATGCCATCTTCACAATGGTCGAACCAACAGTGTGGCAGCAACAGAGGATTTCACTTACAGGTTCAAATATGGCCTCTTGTGAAAGTATGCTTCCACTAATCCTATTATGCTGTAGGGGGTGGAACCTTAATTAGCTCTTTTGCTTATGGAACAATAAGATCGTGACGCTGAAAAATCCAGTGTGAATCGAAACGGTTAATTATGTAATTGAGTCAGGTACAGGCAAAGTGATTTATTCCACGTTTGTGTGTATTTTTAACTTCATGGAAACTCCAACTGGATTTTCACAAACTCATCAATCCAAAACCTGCATGGATAACTACTGATAATTGCAATGACTCGGTTCACTCTTTTTGGCCAATAAGGTTTACTCTCTTAAAAGAAGATCACTAAATCAGTGGCGAGATCACCCGCAGGTATGGCATGCCACAGTTGTCCTAAAAAGGGGTCAGCAAGACAGGATTACCGAAGGTGGGGGGCACTGTTTGCCGTGTTCATTCAGTATTCTGACAATTACATCCAAATTTGATTATGCTCTTGTGACCAACAGGAAGAGCCTAACCGTCGCTTCACTGAGGGACCAATTAGTCGTCACGTCTCTTGCTGCTAGAAGAGGGAGTTAGGGGTAGGGGGAGGAAAGGGGGGAGGGAAAGGGTAAAGGAGGGAAGGAAAGGGGGGAGAGAGAGGAAGGGGGGGAGAGAGAGGAAGGGGAGAGAGAGGAAGGGGAGAGAGAGGAAGGGGAGAGAGAGGGAGGGGAGAGAGAGGGAGGGGAGAGGGAGGGGAGAGAGAGGAAGGGGAGAGATATACTGCACAGACATCTTTTGGGGGTAGGGGTGGGGAGGCTTTAACAGGCCACTCCATTTAGGGGGACGGGTGGGGGGGGGGGGGTGGGGGAGAACAGAAAGAGACAAAATGTATCCATGCAAAGAGTGCTTTAAACTCAGCATTGCACAGGTAAAGGAAATTATAATACCATATGCCACCAACAACAGGTGGCACTACACAGTACACATTTACATAGAGAATATGCCCTCCCTCCAGCTCCCCATGCCCCTGCATAAGGCTGCAACTACATAGTCTATGGTAACACACACACACACACACACACACACACACACACACACACACACACACACACACACACACACACACACACACACACATGGTTGTATTTGTACCCCAAGTTTCAAGTTTGTAACTTAAAATATGTGGCTGTGCATAAGGAAGAAAGGCAGCTAGACAGCCAAAAATAGACAATGGTGTTTATACCGTATGAATGAATGAATGAATGATCGTTTTAAGGACATTTTCCCCCGCTAGAGCAGGGGTTAGCCTTGCGGGCCCCTGTTTGAGGCAATGTTTTTATGGCCGGATGCCCTTCCTGACGCCAACCCTTAGTCGCCTCTTACGATGCGCAGGGATACGGTGTACCTATTCTAAATCGGGGTACACACCGGGATCATTCATCCCAGCAAGCTGGTACTCAATTTGCTGACCTCGGAAGGATGACAGGCTGAGTCCACCCCCCTGGCGTTAATTCAGTGATCGATCGGGATTCAAACTCAGGATCCTCGGATCCCAAGCAGGCACCCTAACCGCTAAGCCAACACCAGGCCAACACCAACGTATATATTATGTTAATTATGTTAATCATATCAATAATGCAAATAAATGTGGAAAATATTTTGCCAACCCACAATTATTCAAGCACATCAACCACAATCTGCAAACTTTGCCCCAATAAATTCAGCGCGATAGAGCGAATCTAGGAAGGGGAAACCCATGAATGGCTAGGCCCTCCTGTAGTTCAATTTTAATAAAATCATGATTCGAAAGATCGTTTAAAAAATCCGTAAGTTTAGCACTACTGAAGCAATCTTATACACCAACCATCCTTATACACTGTAATAAGACTACGTTGTCGCAATTTAGGAGATGGAGGCTTTATTCATCGGTGCATAGCCATATTGGCGGCTTCTTCTTCACCCGGATACACGTCACACCCTCTAATGCTATATATCGATAATATTGCATGCTTCTTGGAAGTATTATGAAAGTGATTTATGTTATACAGTGTTCCAATGTATAATTCAATTAAAATAGAGGGTTGAAGAGGTTTAAAGACTCATAAATAAATAAATTCCGGGTTTCACCACCATTAACCCCAGGGTCTATTACATCACCTTATCTAACACACTACTTCATTTCTTCGTGCCTGGTGTTTGTGTCATTTATCACATCCTGAAAATCAGTAAGTTTCCTGTTTGGAATGATTTTCAATTTAGTTTAACAGCCAGACCGGCAGACAGACTAAAATAAATGATCTCACCCCCCCCCCCCTCCCCCCCCCCCCCCCCGAGCATGCGCAGTTAGGACTGATTCTGAGCCAAGGTACGGTAAAACAACAAACTTGTCTTCCTATTTATGTTCCGATTCACGTTCAAATATAACATTCAATTTAAATGAAGTTGTTCCTTGATTGTAAACTGATAACACAGACAGACGGACAGACGGACATGAACCAATTCCTTAACCCCACTTTTCGCTTGAAAAACACAGGTAAAAATCGCCAATCCATACCTAAGCAACCAACGAGTCCTGCCAATGTCTATGCACTTCTCACTACAATGATTATAGGTACTTATCTAATTCCAGTTTAAACATATCTAATGTTTCGGCAGCAACTACCTTTCCAAGAAGACCATCCATCAATTTAACAACTATGTCAGTGAAACACCCTGCCTTGCCACCCTCCTAAATTTTACGGCATAGCCCGTAGGGCAATGCCACCTGGAATTGCGTTTGTCTGTCCATCCGGTGTATTTATGTATGTATGTATGTATGTATGTATGTATGTCCCTTCCGCCGGCATTGTGCGGGTTCATTCCCTTTAAAATTCGTTTTCTCTGCAACTTGCAGGTCCAAATGACACTTTTTCCTTTAGAGTAAAAGTTCTTCAATTTGTTCTGGGAAATATGAAGGGAGAGGACAAATGTTAAGTCTTGCAGTTTGGAAGTGATGAATGGGAGGAACAGTTCAGCCTCCAGAGCTCGACAAACTCACCCAGAGCTGGTGTATAGATAGGGGCCTACTTAGGTTCAGCAGCAGAGCACAAGCTTGGAGCCTAATGACTCGCAATGAATGGACCTTGGAGTCTAATGACTCACAATCAATGGACCTATTTTTCAGGTTGATCAGACCTCTGTTGTCCCCAAACTCCAGTTGCTCCCTCAGACAATATTTCTGCCTCCTTACAAACAACGCCCATCTCTTAGACACTGTAGGCGCATCTTCAATGCTTTATTATTGCAAATAAACTGGAACGGTTCTAGTTCTGGAGCAGGGTTTGATTAGTGAAAGTGAATGGGAAATTCCCAAATGGCTATCATCACCCATGTATCCTGGACAACAATAATCACACATATAGCTCAGCCCACCTCATCCTGCATAAAGCCCAGTTCACACGCTCCACTCACATTTTTTTCAGATCAAGCCCACACATTCATTGGTCGTACCAGTATGGAGTCCCAAAAGTGACGTCATGGTCATCCCTGACATTATGATGATATGTACAGCAAAACTAGACTGTCAAATTATCCCCATCTCCTGTATGTCCTGACTATGAGACTCAATGACACTGATTTGTATCAGTTACGTTTTTGACCTACTAGGCTCTCTTGTAGTTATGTTAACGTGGTGACAGATAGAAGTTGTGGTCTGTGAAAAGTGGGTAAACACAGCTTGATACTCATTAACAAAGGACTTCAAATCCTCACTTTGTGCATGCGTTAGACACTAACCAAACATCACATCGCACATCTACCACCATTCCCGAGGGATTGCAAATGCCGTGCTCCACCAGGTTGGTGTGTTCGACCGTGTCTTCAATGGTTTCTTCACCTGGCCCCACAACGGCAGCACTTACCTGATCTAAGATTGTCATTCAGGTAGCTAGGTATATAGCTCAAGCCTCTGCATCCTTCAACAACTTCAGCTGGTCACTATTCCCAATAGGAGGTCCCGACTCCAATATAACACAAGAGGAGCCAGCTGATCTCCCTTCTGTTTCTTGACCCAAATGGTCACTATGTCATCCTCTTGCTATTCTCTCAGAACCCAAAAATAGCGTTAAAGTAACCGACCATTTTGATGCTCCTCCGGAAATGTCATCTATGGAATCGCGTGTGCTTTCTGCAAGAAGATTTTTGTATGGGCAAAACTGAGCGAAAGCTGGGAAATCGCTTCCCTGAACACTTGCCTGATGTATGAACCAAGAGCACAGCACAGATCTCTCAAAGTCCACACTTCAATATTCCCGGACATTCGTTCAATCACCCGGCAGTCTGACATTTTTCTCCATTTCAGCACCATAGACGGCCAAAAGTGTAAAGTAAAAGCCTAATCTTCAATATCAGCACACTGGACCCAATGGGATTAACGAGCGCTTTTCAATCACTTAGATTTCTTGTTTCCTTTTAAACTTTTTTTTCCACGTTGTGTTTTTTCCTCTTTCATTTTACTTCGTTTTATAGACTGATGTTGGTTTTATCATAGCACCGAAATGATTGACCAATTTTATTGGGGGTCTCAGATGTCATTGTTTGAAGTACCGCAATTTTATCTTGGATCAAGGAGTATATCTCAGGTGGAAGGAACATGGAGAGATAGTACAAAACTACTGTATCAATGATAATGTGAAATGAAGCAAATAAACTAGAAAGCATCTCAAAATGCAAAGCCCATCTGCGTCCACTTTGTACTTGTAGTAAAACTGAAGAAGAAGAAGAGGGGGATTCTGGGGTGTGGTGAAATAATGCGTGCTAGATATATATAGTCGAGCACTCTTTATGTGTGGGGAGAGAATTACGCGTTCTGAACGCACCATGTTCTGGTCTGCACTGCGTTCATCTTGGTAAGACCAGATTGATGGCTTGGTCTTTATACTATACTTGAGTAAACGTTATACCTCCAGCATACTTTATACGGTTCGATAGCTAATACGTTAATTGCATGTGTGCCTCGGACTTGTGTGAATCGATTTCAATAAAGCCTCACTTCTGCGAACAAGGTCTTGGATAAATTCCATTACAGTACTCAGACCAAGCTTTTAATTTTTTATTTTATTTTATTTTTATGCAGAATTGAGGCTCGTGTCAGAGATAACACATTAAACATGCACAGACACATGAAACATACAATGAAAGGAGTGGGAGACAAGAGGGTGAGAGAGAGGGAAGCATACAAGCACAACAGAAGAGAACAGGGACGTCGGTAGATCTGTGGAAGGAAGAGGGCTGGGGAGAGGTGAGGAGGGGTACACGGTACAAATTAACACTACCAGGAATTTCAGGAATGAAGTCAGAATTTGAAGGAAGTGGATTTGGGGTGTATTAACGGGGGAATAAAAGATCAAGGTTTTGGATTTAGGGGAAGATAAGAAATGGTGGTGAACAGCTGTTTTAAAGACCTGGAGGGTGGAGTGGGATTGAAGAGAGTGAGGGAGTTTGTTCCAGAGGTGGGAGAAAAGAGGAATGAAGGAGTGAAGGTGAGCAGAGAGCCTTGATTTGGGCAGTTTCACAAGAAGAGGGTTACTGGCAGATCTTGTGCGTACTCCAGGAATATTTGGGGGACAGAGCACAGACAGAGCAGGGGGCGCAATCCCGGAGAGGAGTCGGTAGAGGACAGAAAGACCACCAACCTGCCTGTGGTGAGCGAGTGAAAGGCCCTCAGGATCAGCTTCATCGCGGGAGATTCCAATGATAAGCTTGACGAAAACAACAGCTAAAAAAAAAAAAAAATGTACAATTTATTAACTTATCCACATTCTCATAATAATGTTTTTTTGAAAATTTGATGACAAAAGCTCAAATGGCAAATAAATAAAGAAACACGGAGGCGGTTACAAAACTCGGTCGTCTCGCATTGCGGACGGGAAAATAAGGCCTATTTGTACTTACTGAGACTTTGCCCTTTTGAACCAATTATTAATTCGTCTAATCCACACTCTCAAAATAAGTGTTTCTTGAAAATATGACGACAAAAGCTGATGTCATGGTCTGAACACACAACGGACACACACACACACACACACACACACACACACACACACACACACACACACACACACACACAAGGGACACACACACACACAAGGGACACACACACACACAACGGACACACACACACACACAAGGGACACACACAAGGGACACACACACACACACACACACACAACGGACACACACACACACACACACACACACAACGGACACACACACACACAACGGACACACACACACACACACACACACACACACACACACACAACGGACACACACACACACACACACACACACACAACGGACACACACACACACACACACACACACACACACACACACAACGGACACACACACACACACAACGGACACACACACACACAACGGACACACACACACACAACGGACACACACACACACAACGGACACACACACACACACACACACACACACACACACACGAGATCTCGGAGGTCTCCGTTCCATCTCTCGAAACCCACCCACATGTGAAGATAGCAGCCAATGCCAGATAGCCATGGAACCCACATATTCCACCTGCTGAAACCGACAAAGAGAGAGAACAACCAACGACACACGTCTCTTGCTGTGCAGGGGATGGGCTGAAAAAACAAAACCAATACTTTATTACACTGCCATTGCAATTGAAAATCACAATATATATGGAAAAAACACCCTAATCAATCTTTGGCTTTGAAATCAATGTTATAAAAGTCAGTGTTTTTAACAATTATTTAAATCGGTTTAAAACAATGTAATGTGCTTCAAACACCATACCCCAATTGTTATCTCGATGCACATCCACCATGATTGTTACCAGCTTAACTCAAACCCTTCCTCCAAATGATAGCTCGTAGTGCAGATAACGTTTTCTTGTGCTAGAGCAACTGAGACCATCAGAAAAATAATCTAATCCATATATGCAAGCACTTTAGATGTTGGGAAAGGTCAATTCCTCCAGACATATCCCTCCAAATGAGCTCCGTCTTGGCATGTGATAACAAGCAGGGTGTTTTAATCAGACACAGAGGGGAGACAATTTGGATGCTATCATTCGGCGGATCACACTCACACAAACAGACTCTAACCTTAAACATCGAGCGAGTAAAATGTCAAGCCGCACTTTCCATGCCACAAGTGTTCGACATGATTTGAGCAGCAAAGTGGCATTTTCAAACACTCTTCTGCAAGAAAAAACAACACCAGTCAGCCTGTTGACTCCATCATACAATTCACATGAATAAGACATTTTGAGTTGATTGGGAAGGTGCATTCTCGCCGACGATAATATGTACTGTACGCAATACGTAATTTCCATAACCTGGTATATGCTTGGTCTCCTGAGCATACCGCACCTTGTGTTTCTCACCAGTCCTCGGCAAAACAACCTCATTCGATCGCGGAACATCCAAAAGCACGATATTAATAGCTGATTGAGATCAGGTCTCAATCGTTAAAGTTAAGCTTAGGAATGTCCTACAATGAGACGTCTATTCTATATGTACCAGCACAGAGAACCTTTTGGGACAATAAAATGACAGCAAACTGGTACCTGCTTTAAACATATAAAAGATCAATTGGAAGAGACCATACGGTACTATTAGAACCACCTTTGGAGGTAATCTTTCCCTGCAGAGCAGGGGTTGGCCTTTTTTGGGCACCTTGGTCCCCTTTTTGAAGCAATGTTTTACAGCCGGATGCCCTTCCTGCCACCAACCCTTTTAGTCGCCTCTTGCGACACACAGGGAATTACCAGTGAACTGGTACTCAATTTGCCGACCTCGGAGGGACGACAGGCTGAGTCAACCCCCCTGGTGTTAATTCACCGATCGACCGTGATTCGAGCCCAGGATCCTGGGATCCCAAGCCGGCACCCTAACCGCTACGCCAACACCAGGCCATGTGGTACTATTAACATCAGTGATTTAAACTCTCACTTATTATAGATTGGTTCAGATCTTAAGTGGTTGAGAAATGTGTGGTGGATATATATATATATATTGTCATGTGACTGCTGTCAGTTAAGACCGAGGGTGAGCCACGGATGGAAACGAGTGTTATGGAGGCGTTCAACTCAAATCGATGGTGGATGATACACGAGGAGGAAGAATACCGATTTACCTGAATGGCCTGCGCAGGTGTCTTCACCCTGCAAATTAACTCAAACGGAATTAAAATGTACAAAAAGAACAGGTTTATTAAACGGAACCCGAGAACAATGAAACGCGCCGGTTAAATAAATGTCCTAAAGTGGAATGCTCCCACACCAGACGTATCACACAGACGAAGGGAAAATAAATGGAAAGGAATGGGTGTATAAGTTATCGTGCACTCAGCTCAATTGGCGCCTTGGCAGCGATCGTCCAGTCCGACCACGCACTCCAGACGTGGCTCCGATGTTGGCAGGAAGTAGGCCACAATCCGCCTCGTTCGAACGCTGCTAGGCCTCACGGGGCGTCCCGCTCACCCTGGCCTTGTGGTGTTCCAGCGGCAAGCCGCCCTCATCCACGCGCAATAGCTCGCGATGTCCGGAATCAAGAGGAGATAGTCGATGGCGGAGGAAGGCGAAAGGGGGCAATCGGGAGAGTCCAAGGCGAGGAGAAGGACGTCTGGGCGCGAAGGGATCCGGAATCAGAGAGGGTCCTACGCAAGAGATCCAGAACGAGAAGAGCAAAATGCCAACCAGCCAATTCTTTTATTCAGTCTCATGACGTCAGCTGTCAGCTCTCTCTGTCTGTCTGTCTCTCTCTCTCTGCCAATCCCTGCTGGCCAACATCACAGGCTCATTTCTCCACCAATGGCCGCGTCACTTCCGTCTCATGCCATCGGTCGGTGGTCAATCAGTTTGTCGCTTCTTCCTACCAATCAGCGGGTCGATCTTTGCTCTGCCCCTTCGTGTATCACAAGTCCTTCCTTACTCTGCCTTCCCGTTGGTCGACACCTGGCCCAATGGTGTGATCTCCCCATCAAACCCCCTTGACCAATCCGTCACGAGGTGGACATGGCCTCAGCCGGCCTGAGTAATGTTTCATCACCATGCCGGCGCAATGCGTGGGCGCTTCCTGCCTGTCCTTCTGGTGAGTTTTATTGTGGGGGGCAATTTAACTAGTATGTGTGTGTGTTTCTAATGGGCCTGTCCAGTGTCTATGGTGTAGTGCCATATGGGACAATGGATAGATCACAAGGTCTCACGAACAGGGGAATTAACATAATCCCTACGATAATTAGCACAAGGAGCATACTTGTATGATCACAAAGATACACTTACACGAACAAACTGCCTAAACAAAATTACATGTGGGGTTCCCCATCACTATAATCGGACAATGATACCTACAGATCTACATATCACTCTACCCCAAAATTCATAACAATAACAATAACAATTATATATATATATATATATATATATATATATATATATATATATATATATATATATATATATATATATATATATAGATATATATATATATATATATATATATCTGTGCAGTGTCTGTCTTGTGTTGTCTTGTCACTGAACTACTCCCTAAAACTTGTGAAATCCTACCAAACTTTTGGTATGCACATATCTCTCCCGTCAGTATGTCCGAAGGGTATTTTTTTGGAAAAAATTTCCAATTTTTTTTTTTGGGGGGGAATTTTTTCAGGGAATTTTTTTTTTTCAACTTAAATTGTTTATAAAATGTGATATCACGTATATTACAAATACATTTGTGAAAAATAATTGTTTGAATTATGATTGGTTTAAACCATGAGAAAACGGCAACTCGGGTACAGTCATTTATCTATATATCTGCACATCTGGGCAGTGTCTGTGTTGTCACTTAACGACTCCCTCAAACTTTTGTTTCCGTGGTTGTGAAATGTTTTTAATAACGTTGTGGTGGTTTTGAATCACGTGGTGGTGAGGTATTTTGAATTATGTGGTGGTGAGGTGTTTTGAATTACGTGGTGGTGATGTGTTTTGAATTACATGGTGGTAAGGTATTTATAATTACGTGGTGGTGAGGTGTTTTTAAATGACGTGGTGGTGAGGCGTTTTTAATTTTGTGGTGGTGAGGTGTTTTTATTACGTGTTTTATGTCTGAGGTGTTTTCATTTTCGTGGTGGTGTTGTTTTTAATTTTGTGGTGGTGAGGTGTTTTTATTACGTGTTTTATGGCTGTGAGGTGTTTTGAATTACTTGGTGGTGAGGTGTTTTTAATTACGTGGTGGTGAGGTGTAATCGTCCCAAACTTCCAGTCTGCACCTACCCCTCCCCTATGTATGTGCTAAGGAGTTCTTTCTTGAAAAAAAAAAACATTCAACCTAAATTGCTTATAAAAATGTAATATCACAAACACAACAAATACATTTGTGCAAAATAATTGTTTGTATTATGATTGGTGTAAATCATGACAACACAGCAACTCAGGTACAGTCATTATCCTCAGCTAAAATAAGCCCGTTCCTCAGTAACGACGTGTGGTGAGGCGAGCGTAGCGAGCCAAGCCAAGCTAGTATATAATATATATATTGTGGCAGTTTTGGGAAACCGCTGAGAAGTAATGGCAACCACCATACAGGTCCCTTCCAAAAGTTATTTCATAGCAGACCATTATCTTAACCCTTCCCCTTATTTCGGGTTAGTATATCGTTATGCGTTGGGGAAGGGAAAGATAGGCCCTCCACCCATAAGGGATATTTTACCAGGCAGATGCACAAAGATTGCATCCACAAATTGATTTAAAGTCTTGAAGGACAGAAGGCAGACCAACGACCATTGGGATATGCCCCAATTAGTATAGGCATATTTGGAATTTCATGTATTTTTTTTGTTAAAAGCAAAAACTCAATTGATTTTGTAAGAAGGTATCATAAGCTTTAAAATAAATTAGGGTGGCTTTTTTTCTGAACATTCTAAGACTATGAAATCCAAGATGGCGTCCAAAATGGCCGCCGAACACTAATAATGCGATATCTTCGCGAGTACATGTGATACAATTACAAATAAAGTGTCTAAATATATGTTTTCTGAGACCAGGAATCGAATGGAATCATCAAATTTATGTTATATGTATGATCTACATGCCAAATTCCAAAATGGCCACCGCGCACCCACAATGTAAACTATACCTTCTCCCTTCGCATGTAATTACAAACAAAGTATCTATTTAAAGACATGTATTTTTCACAAAGAATACATAATTAACAAGCCAACAAACAGATCTAAATAAAATGAAATACTTGATTTACTGTTCAATCTCTTAAATCGTTTAAACAGGAAGATGCAAAAAGTCATACTGATTAAATGCCTGGCTTTCATTTAGTATTTTTAACAATGGATATCAAGTGAATTATAATTTTGTGAATGTCATCGAAAGTAACACCTCAATCTTCACAATCTTCATTTATCCCTGGTTGGACAGTTTTGTTGTTGCAGCTGAAAACCCAGCATCCACAAACTTCCGTACATGGGATATTGTTCTTGCGACAGCTGCACCTTCCTTCGCATCCACGTTTGCACCCGCACTTTATGAGGTGCAATACTGCTTCAGGAGCTGGTGGATTCAAACAGCGAACTGGAGAGAAGTGACTTGAAACTGCATCAAATGTCCAACCAAATGCAGGTGGTGCTGGGAGGCACGGGTGAGTTTCACAAGCTTTTCTCCAAATCATGGATATGTAATGTGCCCGACGAATGTGTAAGTCCAGTGAACCAGAAGTTGGTGGTAGGTTTTCTCCTTCGGCTGCACGATTTGAGCAGAGGAACCAACGTAGCTCATTCACTTTTGTGTAGATTTTGGATCGATACAAAATACAGACAAAGCGTTCCAACTGAGAGCATACATCAGTGGGCAGATCAATGTCATCATTCCCGAGCATTGCTAGTGCATCCAGGATCTCATCATCACAAGACATAAATGCCTTGAAGCACGAGTCTTTGGTTCTGCCAGCAAATCTACCAGACATATCGGAACCTGTCAGAGCATGAAAACCTAACAGTCTTGGCATGTTTTCATTTGTTCCGTTTTGATAACTGAATTTACCACAGCCATCCCATCAATAATGATCACTCGGTGTGCTGACGATTCATCTGTTGGGTCAACATTTGTATGTTCCACTGCTGTGTCTGCCACCTGCAAGGGTACTTGGATTGCTTGGATTGCCTCATTTCTGTCAGCTTGAACATGTTGTGTGTTACTGTCCAGCTTCTCAAGATGATGAAGTATTGATGCCTTATCGTATGCCAGCAGGAGGGATCCATCTGAAGCAAATAGTGATCGAGGCACCACACCAAACTCATAAGTTCCGATGCATTCCTTGAGATTCAGCTCTGGTCGACTTCTTGAAATAACAATGAACCGTTGCAACAGTCCTCGCTCTTCTTTGATTTTGACCACCTTGTCTCCCATTCGGATTTCTGCCATTGCATTGGCACTTTTGAAGGTACCCAGTTTCTTTTTGGTCATTTTGTCCCACACAGAAAGTTTTCCTTCCGTTAGGCGTTCAGTGACGAAACCTTCAAACATCTGTTGCCCAATCTCATCACGCCGAAGGATGTCGTTGGTAGCAGTTTCATTCATAACTGCTTTGGTGAGCAGGTTGTAGATCTCATCCTCATCAGTGGATTCAAATGGGTTTCCATGCTCGTGAAATACTGCACTGAGTTTGACAAACCTTTTATGCGATTCTTTATAACCACCTTTAGAGGCCATTTTTCCCCGCAAAGCGGGGGTTGGCCTTTTTCGGGAACCGTGGTTGTTGTTGTTTTTTGGTCCCCTTTTTGAAGCAATGTTTTACGGCTGGATGCCCTTCCTGACGCCAACCCTTTTATGCGATTCTTTAATGTAGAGAATTCTGTTTCCCCATATAAACATCGAACATCAGTTGTTGTAATTACTTTCTCTACTGAAGGCAAAGAAGGACGAAGCACATAGTTTGTATAATCTGTTTGCTTGCTGCTCAACTGGCAAATAAAGCATAGTTCAAAATCCACCGTTTTTGACTTCTTGTTAGATGAAGACTCTGCCATTTTGGTTAATCTAAGGTCTCTAAGCTATGTTATCCTGGGTGATGGTTGCTGTGGGTACTTGCAACCTGCAAAAGAAGAAAAGAATATGTTAGTACACCATAAAATGGACAAGTGGAACCTTAACACTATAAAGCGAACAAACTGCTGCCGGTGACTGGATTCGAACGTCAATTTTCCGGCCGCCATGTTGAAATAAAAAAGGCAGCCTCTGTCTGAAATTGTGCAAAATAAAAAGATTAGTAGTCAAGTGGAAGTTATTGTTATTATAGTCACCTCTATATACAAGTTCCAAGCAGTTCATGCTGAAAACAAAAATATTTAAACCACATTAAGTTAATTTTAGCGTCAAATTTAGGGCGTTTTGCTACGGTGGCGGCCATCTTGGATTTCAGGCCATTAGAATGTTCAGAGAGAGCCCCCCCCCCCCCCCACTCTCCCCCACCCTCGGCAAGGGCTGGACAAGAGGCCTTACACACACGTTGTTGTTTGTTTCTCCTTCTCTCTCGCTCCGTGCCGGGTTCACTCAGCATGTGCCTGCATGATTACTCTCTCTCTCTCTGCCGGGTTCACTCAGCACGTGCCTGCATGATTACTCTCTCTCTCTCTCTCTGCCGGGTTCACTCAGCATGTGCCTGCATGATTACTCTCTCTCTCTCTCTCTCTCTGCCGGGTTCACTCAGCATGTGCCTGCATGATTACTCTCTCTCTCTCTCTCTGCCGGGTTCACTCAGCACGTGCCTGCATGATTACTCTCTCTCTCTCTCTCTGCCGGGTTCACTCAGCATGTGCCTGCATGATTACTCTCTCTCTCTCTCTCTGCCGGGTTCACTCAGCATGTGCCTGCATGATTACTCTCTCTCTCTCTCTCTGCCGGGTTCACTCAGCATGTGCCTGCATGATTACTCTCTCTCTCTGCCGGGTTCACTCAGCATGTGCCTGCATGATTACTCTCTCTCTCTAGGCCGGGTTCACTCAGCACGTGCCTGCATGATTACTCTCTCTCTCTAGGCCGGGTTCACTCAGCACGTGCCTGCATGATTACTCTCTCTCTCTCTCTCTCTGCCGGGTTCACTCAGCATGTGCCTGCATGATTACTCTCTCTCTCTCTAGGCCGGGTTCACTCAGCACGTACCTGCATGATTACTCTCTCTCTCTCTCACTGCCGGGTTCACTCAGCATGTGCCTGCATGATTACTCTCTCTCTCTCTCTCTCTGCCGGGTTCACTCAGCATGTGCCTGCATGATTACTCTCTCTCTCTCTAGGCCGGGTTCACTCAGCACGTACCTGCATGATTACTCTCTCTCTCTCTCACTGCCGGGTTCACTCAGCATGTGCCTGCATGATTACTCTCTCTCTCTCTCTCTCTCTCTCTCTCTGCCGGGTTCACTCAGCATGTGCCTGCATGATTACTCTCTCTCTCTCTCTCTCTCTCTCTCTGCCGGGTTCACTCAGCATGTGCCTGCATGATTACTCTCTCTCTCTCTGCCGGGTTCACTCAGCATGTGCCTGCATGATTACTCTCTCTCTCTCTCTCTCTCTCTCTAGGCCGGGTTCACTCAGCACGTACCTGCATGATTACTCGCTCTCAGTTTATGGCAAGGGTTACAATCCTGGATCGTTTGCCACTCTGAAACAGGAAGTTAGGACTAATTTGGCCAGGGGGCCAGCGACAGCTCGACCACAGAGAGTAGACACAGACAAAAGAAGCAGAAGAAAGAATGCATGCCCTGAGAAACAAAGCACTTTATATTATGTAGAACAAAGTGCTCATAAAATGCAAAATTCCTACATGTAAGACAAGATCGTGATGACGCACGTTTCCTGAATTGAATCCAAGTAACGTATCTGGAGATTTTGTCCACGTTTTTACACAAGCCTGGTTTTCACATCAAAATTGCATCACATTTACTTCATTACCCAGCATATACGATCATTAATCTATCACATAAAACAATATCAGTTTGTGTGTTTGTCTGTCCCCCTTCATAAGGTTAGGTTTTAAAGGCAATCTTTTAACACGAATGTGTGTTCAATATGTCGATTTTTTTTGAGGATAAAACAAACTGCAAGACCTGCAAGTGAAAATCACACTGAAGTTACAAAACAAGTACAATTTTCTGTTAGATAAAGATACAATTTACTTTTTTTTTTTTTTGTATACTGAATCGAGGCTCGTGGAAGAGCTAACATTTATTTCACAAACAAATCAACCAGACAAACAAAATATACAAAATAAAAGCCTATGGCTGTGGGTCCTTATCTTTGTCTGGCACATGCATCCAAAGTTTGTTTTCCCGAGCCGAGAAACCACATGTTTTCCACTCGGCTGAATTCAGCTGAGTTCGAAGCAGGCCACAGTGAAAAAGCAATTATCTATCTATAATTCCAGTAATCTCTGTGTGTGTGTGTGTGTATGTGTGTGTGTATGTGTGTGTGTCTGTGTGTCTGTGACCGCTGTTTCTCGACAACCACGGGTCCGATATACTTGAAACTTGCCAGGTATATTGCTGGGGACCTGAGGATGTGCCTTTTCAAGGTTTCATATTAATCGGAGAAGTAGTTACCGAGCTATGACGATTTCTTTACCAAACTCCGCAAGCCGTTCGCTTTGGACCAAACCATTACATGTAAATAGAGGGGGGGGGATTGTCACCGTACTCGCAAGCCGTTCGCTTTGGCTTTGCGAATGAACCAAACCATTTCATGTAAATAGAGGGGGGGGGGGGATATAATTTTAGATATATATATATAGTACGGGCATGCCCTAGTATATATAATTTCAGATGTTCTGTTCACATGGTTCATGGGGTTTAAACCCTATGGCTGACAGTTGCTGGAGTGAGATGAGTACTCATTCTTTTGAGTAGAATGTAAAATTGCATCGGCCAATGAAAAGGCACCTACCTGTCGATACCACAAACATAGCGGCTTTCTTTTTTTGACCAGAGCCATGACACAATTGCACGACTCAAGTGAACACAAAGTTAAAACAATTTAAGAAAAAGCAAAGCAAAAGTGTCATATTAGAGACCAACTCTTTCAGGACTTTTTAATTGACAGAGTCAGTGCTACAAATAATTCCCCCCATCAACAGAGGTCCAGCATTTGCCCAGAATCTATTGGCAGCATTGTCATGTTGAACAGATTAAAGTTTCTGCTCATTATCTGAAAAAGGTCAAATTAACACGCTAATGGCAGAATTCGAGTCTCTTTGAATGTACCTGACAGTCTGTGTCGCCAAACACGACACACAATGGATTTTGAGGAAAACATGAGAAGAAAAATTTTACAGCCATGGGAAAGAAGACGTGGCTGACATTTCAAGACACGGAGGCAAAGGTAAAGACAGAGCAAAATTAGCTTTGATGAAGGGTCAATGCTTGAAACATCAGGTACGCCCCTTTCCCATGACAGTAATTGAAGACCTGAGTGGAAGAGGTACTTCAGTTACATTCTTGGGCAAAGTGAGTTAGAACCAGGAATTCAATCTACAGTATGGTAAAAATCCATCTCTGTAATAATTTATCATCATGTTATTCGATGACGAGTACATCTTCTAAACATTTTAATGATAAAATCCATTGCAATACATTGCACATCATCACCTGAGCATTACCTGCAGGAACAAAAATAACACACAAATTTATTGATTAAAAAACCAGAGCTCAGGAGTTCAGATACCATGGATCAGAATGCAAAGGATTGCTTCCTCAAGAGCTAGGAATTAGCTTCTCCCTGACTCTTTCTTCAATACTGTCAAAATATTTCATCTTCATCAGGAGTATTCTGGATTTTTCAAAGTCACCTTCAAGTACAAGGAAAGGAGAGAAAAAAATATAGGAGACAATGAAGGAGATGGAGCCAAATGTGGTTAAATAAAACGACATTATTGAATATGCGTAATAAAAATACCTTTAAATTAGATGATGAAAAGCTTACCTCTTTCAAATGCATCGCCCAATTGTTGTGTAAGCTCAGAGAGTTTGTCTGCATTGCAACAAAATAACAAGAAAGAGCAATCAGAGATTGCAGCACCTTCACCAGGTCATGTTTTTAGTGTTTTTTAAGGCTTTTGCGTTGAAACAAATATGGCAGCCGAACCACGTGACCAGTGACAAGGGACATCATCATTTTTTTTTCTCCACCATATTTATCCCTAGACCTAGATGATGCTCAAGAAATTTCATCTTGATCAGATGAAGTTTTGTACTCGTCAAATTATGACGTCATAATGGAGGCACCTATGACATCATAATTAACATATATTATTCCCCATTGAGAGTTCTTTACAATGAGCCATGTCATTTTTTTCTATGCAGTGCTTTCAGAGATATAGAGGTGCAAAGTTTTTCGTTTTTTCCAAGATGGTGCCTGTACCATGTGACCTATGACGTCATAATTATCACTAAAAATTCTTCAGGAGAAAATGCACCGATGGTGAAAATCAACTGTGAATCGGACCAACAGCTGAAGAGGAAAATCATATTTACTCTGTGCGGACAAACAGACAGACAGACAAACAAATGTACTCAAATGCAATACCCTCTCCTCTGGAGAGGGTAAAAATGGAGTAGAATGGGTGTTTTGGATTTGCTTACACTCCTGATGTAAACATGTCAAATAGGTTTGTTTATGAAATGCAAAGCTGGGCCCCTTTCGTCTGTTCTACAGCAAACAGCACACACCAAAGAACCATGGTCAAGCTGAACCTCATTGCCTGAGATGCTTTACCAATCAATCAATGAAAGCTCTATTTTTCTACAGTGATATTCATCATTTTTTAAAAATGGTATGGCAGCAATATTGGATTGAAGAAAAACCTTTAAAATCACTTTCTCTGAAACCACTTAACCAATAATGTTGTAGTTATCAAACCTTTATTACCATGGGTACTCGATGATTGATTGGTTCCACGGTTTGACAGAAGAGAGTTTTTAAAGATTTTAACTCGATCCAATACAGCCACCCAACCATGCACATGACCTATGACATTTTTGTTATCAAACTTTATTTATCATGGTTAGTCGATCATATATATTATGAACTTTCACATTGATCTGTTAAGCGGTTTCGGAGAGGAAGGTTTTGAAATATTCTGTTATTTTTTTCAGTCGATTATGGCTGCCGTACCATATGACCTATGACATCATAGGTTTAAAACCTGACTCTAAATGGGTAGTCAATCATGTTTGTGAAGTTTTGTTTTGATCGTATATGCTGAGTTTTTCTCTCCAATATGACTGCCAATTCATGTAACTGATGGTGCCATAGTTATCACAATATGTGCAGCAATGCTATTGGATCGTATTCGTAAAGTTTCACAGCGAAAGGTAAAGCAGTTTCAGAGAAATAATTTTTAAAAGATTTTCCTTCATTCCAATATGGCTGCCAGACCACGTGACCAATGACGTTTTAACGATCAATTGTATATCTCCAAGGTAGTTGATTAATGTTCGTTTCACGTCAATCGTTTTGGCTGTTTGAGAAGGGATTTTTAAGGTTTTCCCTAAAATCCAATATGGCTGCCAGACCATGTGACAGATGACATTTTAGTGATCAATCACATCTCCCAAAGAGTAGTCGATTATACCTGTAATGTATCCCCTCAGTCTGTGTAGCCTTTTCAGAAAAGATTTGTGAAGGTTTTTTTTGTTTTGTTTTGTTTTTCCAAGAAAAATATGGCTTTTTTTCTGAAAAAATATCTTCGCAGATCACTCAAAAATTTGCATATTGATCAGATTTAAAAAATTGACGTATCCAATCATGACATCATTATGGCACTGATTATGTCATTGTTAGCAAATGTTCCCATTGGTGAGTTCCTGATCTGTGTCAAGTTTCAATTTTTTTTCTTCTTTGAGTGATTCCAGAAAAGATAAAATCACTAATTAAAACCAAAAAAAGGGCAATCAGATTGCAAACCCTCGCCAGGATGCATTAGTGGTTTTTGAGACTTGTGTTAAAACAAAAATGGCGGCCGAACCACGTGACCGATGACGTCATCTTTTTTTTCCCCCTAAACTAATTTATTCCTAGATTATGCTCAAGAAATTTAATCTTGATCGGATGAAGTTTTGTACTTGTCGAATTAAGAGTTCATAATGGAGGCACCTATGACATCATCATTAGCAAATTTTATTCCCCATGGAGAGTTCTTTACAATGAGCCATGCCTCAATTTTTTTTATTCAGCGCTTTCCGAGATAGAGGTGCAAAGTTTTTCGATTTTTCCAAGATGGAGGCTGAACCACGTTACCTATGACGTCATAATTATGATTAAAATAATTATACAGGTGGAGTTGCACCTATGGCCAAAATTTCCTGTCAATCGGACCAACTGTTGCAGAGAAAATCATATTTATTCTGTGCAGACAGACAAACGGACTCAAATGCAATACCCTCTCCTCTGGCGAGGGTAATAAAATCACACTACGATAAATCCTGTTCACATTCCTCCTCCCCTCTCCTCTCTGCTTCCCCCTCGTCCCTCTTGTCTCGCCACCTCTTTAAGCTTGACAACAATCAAATGTTCCCTCACAATCCTCATGTCATCCCAGTCATACATTCTCTTCTTTGTCAATGGTTGCATTTTGTTTTAATGCCCTCGATTGTTTGTTGGTGTTTTTAGCTGCGACGAGCAGCTAGCTCTATGAGAGGACCGCGTTGTTCTTGTTGTTGGGGTGCCTTTTTGAATAGCGCATGTGCATACACTCGGACGTCCCCTACCGACCAAGCCCGTTTCAAATGATCCCTCTGCCACCCAGAATTAACATTAATAAATAACATTAACGAATTAACATTAACAATAACAGAAATAACATTCACGTCCATACATTATATGTAATCAGTTGATGAAGCATATTGCGTCGCAAAACAAAGGACAAGACCAGAACTGAAAGACAAAAAGACGCTAGTGCATGCGTATAATTTAATGACTGGTCGAATTTGGTAGCGCATATTGCAACGGATATCCTCATAATTCTACACGTCGCAGCTGTTGACCACACTGTGGTCATTTTTCTCTTGTTATTCTACATCTAGTTGGGGAGGGGGGCGGGAGGTCATTAAACGGCTGCTTCAGTGTATCACAAGATATTTACAAAGGGAAGACCATAAAACAAAGGTGCGGATGGATGGTGAGTTTGAGGCTCTGGAGTCTATTACATAAGCGATCCAGAATCTAATATCACATTTCATTACTTTGCGCTTACCCTAAGACGTATATTAAGCAATGTTAACACCGAGGAATCATTTCCACTATATTATATATATACTAGCAGAGGTACCCGGCTTTGCACGGGAGTGGGAGGAGGAGGGGAGGGGGAAGAGGAGGGGAGGGGAACGGGGGGGAGGGGGGAGGGGGAAGCGGGGGAGGAGGAGGGGAGGGGGAAGAGGAGGGGAGGGGAATGGGGGGGGAGGGGGAAGGGGGGGGAGGGGGGGAGGGGAAGGGGGGAGGGAAGGGTGCGGGGGTGCCCAGGGGAAGAAGGGCCCCTCCCCTCCCCCTCCCCCCCCTTTCCCCTCCCCCCCCCTCCCCCTTCCCCATCCCCCTCCCCCTTCCCCCTCCCCCTCCCCCCCCTCCCCATCCCCTTCCCCCTCGTTCCCCTCCCCTTCTCTTCCCCCTCCCCTCCTCCTCCCCCTTCACACCAGGGGGGTTGACTCAGCCTGTCATCCCACCGAGGTCGGAAGTCGGAACTCATTGTCGTCAAATAAATGTAGCCTGTATGTTTCACTCTTTGTCACATGCCGTTGGTCCCATGTCAATCGGATGAAGTTGAAAAATTAACGTTACGAAGGTTCTCTGGGACGTACTGATTCCGAATAATGAAGTTGAAAAATTAACGTTCCGAAATACGCTAATTACGCTAACAGAAGCGCTGGAGGGAGCACTGCGCTCCCTCCCTTAGATTCCCTCCCTCTTCTGCTAGCGCTAATTACGCGTAACACACTAATTTTAAAACCCGAAGTTTTTTTAATTTTAAGGTGTGCTGTAGTCAGAAGCGCTAGAAGCGCTGCGCTCCCTCCCTTCGAATCCCTCTCTCTTCTGCTAGTGCTAATAATACGCTAATTTTAAAACCCGAAATTTTTTAAATGTTTATGTCTCCGTGACATTCCTGGGACCATCCCGAGTCGAACAGTACTTTCCGCTCGCAAATCCGTCCACGGGTTCTCGAGATCTTAGAGATCATAGATAGAGGCCAACTCTACTTTATATATATAGATATATATATATCTATATATATATATATATATATATATCTATATATATATATATATATCTATATATATATATATATCTATATATATATATATCTATATATATATCTATATATATATCTATATATATATATATATATCTATATATATATCTATATATATATATATATATCTATATATATATCTATATATATATATATAGTTGCGGATTTGAGAATCCTGTGTTTTTTTTTATTGTTGTAAGTGTCATGAATCTTGTTGTAAATATCACCCTCCGTAGTTTAAAGGTCAAAGGTCGTCCTCCTAGTTAATCCATATACATGCATGTAGCAAATCATATATCCTTCTAAATAGTTATCTCCTTATTCTATGTAGTTTAAGGCTCTGTTCCCACTAGTTGACACTGCATTGCATCAGATGACATAAGATAGTTCCCTTCCATATCCCAAAGCCTCCATTGCCAACTGCATTGGGCGGTTTTCTGCATTTGCCGCCATTGCCATGTGCTCCAGCTCGGAGAAGAAAGGCGTGTCTCCACCTCGTCATCAGAGGGTGGAGCCAGGAGAGCCCTTGCCGACCAACCAAGCACGAGGGGTTTGGCTTGAGAGGGCGGAGAGAGAACGATCGGGGAGGTACGCGAAGGTTCAAGGGTGTGGCTTATATAACCCGCAGCGGAACGCCCCCACAGGGGCTGCGTGATCCAGGAGATGAGAGAGGGATGTCCCATGAGCTCTGAACCACCGAAGCTTGAACCACCGCAGCTTTAACCACCCCAGCTTTGAGCTTTGACGGCAGTTTCGACCGTGGCCGCGAAGGAACGCCGCCGTGCGAAACTGATCGAGAAGGGGCGGCGGCTGCTCACTCCTGGCCCGACCGTGCTCCGGTTCCAGTTGAACCTTCCTCTCCTTCCCGCCATTCGTTCCTGCCTTCATTTCCCATTCGTGTGAGTCTGACCGTCGTCTGTCTTTTGTCTTGTCCTGGGGTTAAGTAAGACTGAATAGGTAAGCTAGTAATTGCACTGTGTCTTCTGGTCCTTCCATTCTTTGTCTTTATTTTATTATCTTTTCTTCTCCTTGGTTACTTTTCATTGTGTACATAATAGGTAGAAATAAATCATATTTGTTCTTCCTACCTTGCCTTCTTGCCTTCACATCCGTTAGTCCTTGTCTTTTCCATCATTGAATACCTGTGGCACGATTTGGCCAACGTTTAGGATCGGGTCAGTTACCTGCTAATGGTTCGTGCCGCGGTTGCTAAACCGCTCGGCAATTAACATATGTCCGCGGTCGCGAACGAGGTTGCGCACCTGCCTCTCCGGAGGGAGCTTGGGCAACTTCAGGACCACGTCGGTCAGTCATAGACGAGGGGATTAATCCCCCCTCGATAAGGGGAAAAGAGGCCGACGGAGAGATCCGCAACAATATATATATCTATAGATATATATATATATATCTATAGATATATATATATATCTATAGATAGATATATTTATATCTATAGATATATATATATATATCTATAGATAGATATATTTATATCTATAGATATATATATTTATATCTATAGATATATCTATAGATAGATATATCTATATAGATAGATAGATAGATAGATCTATATATATATTGTAACGGTTTTGAGAAGTGTAACGGTTTTTTTGAGAAGTGTAACAATTTTGGAGGAAGTGTAACGAATGTGAAAAGTATGGATTTGTTATGTGTAACACCCTCGTAATGTAAATAATGGTCGCAGCCGTCGTCCTAGTTAATTCCATGAAACTTACACGCAGGCCACGATATATCTTTTTTAAATAGTGTATTTCCTTATTCCATGTAGGCTAAATATGTGTTTCCCACTAGATTGACTCTGCATTGTACCAAACGAAATAAGCGTAGGCCCTTCCAATTTCCCCAATCATCTCCGCTCTCCAAAGTTCCTTTCAAAAGGGTGCGAGTGGTGTTCAATCCCGCAAGCCGCCATTGCCCATGTGCTAATCTCGGAGAAGAAAGGCGTGTCTCCACCTCGTCATAGAGGGGAGGAGTGAGCCAACCCCACTTGGCCAACCAGCACCGCGGTTAGCGACCCGGTAGGCGTGCCCTCGCAGCCGGCGGCTTGATTCCGCCCCGAGTGATAAAAGCGACTGTAAGGGACTGCTTCACCAGATGACCTGAGAGATGACCTGGGAGATGAGCGAAGAGGTGACATACGAGAGGAGCGGTGAGATGCGAGACGCTCCAAGCCAAAGAGGAGAGGTACTCGGAGAGGAAACCAGCTTTGGAGGGACGCGCTGAAAGGAGGGAGACGGCTCCACCAGAAGGAGAGGAGCAGGTGTGCCCGAGCCAGCGCGTGACGTCTACAGCATTGACAGCGGATACGCGACGGAGGTTTTTCCCGCCAAAAACGCGAGGAATTGAGAGCTGCTGCCTCCGACCCTGCCTCCCTCTCCAGCAATCCACCTCAAGCCCTACCTGCCTGCAATATCCCCCGTGTAAGTGTGAACGTCGTCTGTCCTACTCGTTGTCTTGGGGTTAAGTAAATTGAATAGTATAAGCTAACGATGCACTGTGTGACTGCTTCTTCCATCCATTGCTGTAAATAATTTTGGTCGCTCTTTCTTTTTGCTTGTGTGTGTATAATAAATCTGTTCTTCCTCCGTACTCTGTCTTCTTCTCTTTTCCTTCTCTTTCGGTCGCTTTAGAGGTTTCCCGATTGAATATCTGCGGTGCGATCTGGTCAACGTCGGGTGGAATCGGGTTCTAATCGGGGAATAACGGTTCGGACGCGGTAATACCAACCGCTCGGTAAAATAACATCTAAAACCGCGTCTGTAACAATATATATATATATATATATATATATATATATATATATATATATATATATATATATATATATATATATATATATATATATATATATATATATATATATATATATTGTGTATATGTATATGTAGATATATGTATGTACTTGTATATATATATTAGCAGTCTTACCTCCAGCAATGTTGCCAATTTTAGTCACATCATCTTCACAGGAACCAGCATCTAATTCTTCATTCAACCTCATTACCTCCAGTAAGAATTCAGAATCAGTATCACCATTGCCTTTTTCAATTGACAACCCATTAAGTTCCAACTGAAAAACAGCAGCCAGAAACATTAATAACAAAAAAAAAAAATCTCCATAAACCTTATAAAATATAAACCTGCCACACACAGCAGCAAACATACATGCAGAGGAATTTTTTTTCTCTGTCATTTCCTTGCAAATTGGCTGGAGTAACCTGCACGTCTGGTTTGGCTGAATGAAAGCAAAATGTAAAGTGAGCTTCCAAAATGTGAAAGTAAACAACAACAACAATATAAATTTTAACATTAATTGTCTGTACTACAGACTAACTACATGTCTTAAAGCCAACCAGAAGGCCATTTTATAATTACTCCCGCTAGGGAGTAATGCATTCACTTGTGTCCGTGTGTGTGTGTGTGTGTGTCCGTGTGTGTCCGTTTGTGTGTGTGTGTGTGAACAAGATAGCTGGAAAAGTTCTGAACGGATTTCGATGAAGGTTGGTGGGATGATTGCCCTTGCGATAAGGAAGAATTGATTTGTTTTTGGTGAAGCTCAGGATATTATTCCGGATCCAGGAATTATTTTTGGGAATTTTGTTTTGTTTTCCTTTAAAAACCATTTTCTCTGCAATAATAGGACCGATTGAGTGCAAATTTTCACCATAGGAGGGACTCGGTCTGTAGAATATTTTAATGGTAATTATGACATCACAGGTCACGTGGTTCGGCCGCCATATTGAGTGAAAAACACTAAAATCCCATTTTCTCCAAAACGCCTGAACAGATCAAGGCCAAACTTTACAGGCAGAATCACATACTCATGACGAACAAAAAAGTCAAGCGAGCATGACGTCATGCATCACATGGTTTCAGAGTTATGACGTTTTTAAGCACAAACCTTTAAAACCTAGCTCCTCCCTCATTTGTGATCCAATCGAGGGGAAACTTCACAGATCTGTTCAGCATATCAGTCTACTAAAATGTCCTTTTGGAATTTGCGATAGGTCACGTGGTTTGGCGGACATCGTTAATTAAACGCAAGTAATAAAAACATTGATATCTCTTGAACCACTTCATTGATCAACGTGAAACTTCATACTGTCGTAGAAGTCATGTAGAGTCACATGTGTGCAAAATTTGAAGATGATTGGATGTACGGTCTGGAAGCTAGAAGTTGTTATTGTGCGAAGAGGAAGAGTCTTCGACTGTGGACGATTAATTTATAATTATTTATCACATGTACAGACTTGCAGGCATCGTTTGACCCAATCTCCCGGGTTAATTTGAACCTCAAATAAAATTATAATTCCAGATTTGTCAATGGCTGAGGTATATTAACAAACGAATAAAACAGATTTGGTAAAATACCAACTTTTTTTTTTTAAAGATCGCATATTCACCCAGGGTTGTGAGAGGCTGAAGAAGAAGAAACCTCACAGGGGCTTCCCAGACCAAATAAATAATTCTGGTTCTGGCTCTGCGATTTTCAGGTTTATTACTCCCGCCAGGGAGTAATGCATTCGATCGTGTCCATCCGTGTGTGTTCGTATGTTTGTGTGTTTGTGAACACGATATCTGGAAAAGTTCTGAACGGATTTGGATGAAAGTTGGTGGGATGATTGCCCTTGGGATAAGGAAGAATTGATTAGTTTTTGGTGAGGCTCAGGATATTATTCCGGATCCAGGAATTTTTTTGGGGAAAGATTTTTTCTGTTTTACTGCATTAAAGCTTTTATTCTTATTCTTAAATGACGTTTTTCTCCTCTAATTCTGAGATATATCAAAATTAATTAAATGACAGTTAGGGCCTACTTTCTTTTTCATTTATTGTTTTGGGGAGAGGGGATGTTAAACAAAACGTATTATTCCAACTAAACCCACGGCGGGAGTATGCGCTCTACTGAGTGGCGTTCTAGTTGTTCATGGCACGAATCTATCTCCAAATCCGACAAGCAATGGGCATAGATCTGACGATGTGTTTTAGCAAATCAATCGGCCAGATGTGGATCTGGACCTGAACCAAAATCGAATCAGCTTTTCTTGGTCACCTACCCAAATCATCCACCAATTTTCATCTGAATTTGTTTACAACTTTTTGAGACATCGTGCTATATATCATTGTTTGCCCCATCTCCCAATGGTGAAGAATCACTTTTAAAATTCTAGTATCCGTATCCGGTTGAGGATGTTCACCAAAATTGAACCAATTGGTCATTGCCACACCCCCCAACCTGTCCAACAAGTTTCGTCTGAATCCGTCCATAGTTTTTGTGAGATATTCTGCTCACAGTCAAACAGACAAACAGGGTGAAAACATAACCTCCTTTCAGATACGGTGGTTAAGGTAATGGCAAGTGAGAAGAATACATTTTTCAGCAGTCCCACTTTAGTACTAGTTTGAACAGGCCTGTTATTGGCTTAATGGTTAAGGCAACTCGAGCAACGAGGCTTGCTTCGATCTCTCCACGGCATCAAAGTTTGAGTGTTTTCCCGTTCGTGTCTGTCAAATTTCCGCTGGGTATTTTGTTGTGTATGTGTTATTGTGTGTTTCTATTTGGTTTTGGTTTTGTAGTTGTTGCAAATTTGTGTGTAATTAGTTGTTTTTGTGTTCGCGCCTCGTGCGTGGCCTGGTCTCTCCGGGCTCCACCCCCCCCCCCCCCCCCCCCGTCAGTGTTTTGTGAATATGCGTTCTTTCCTTCATAGTATTTGCTTGTTTCTTTGATTTTCTTTTCTCCCCCCGACCACTCACGAGCATCTTAGCCTTTGTGCAGCGTTTTGAAAACAGAACAAACAAATAAACAAACAAAAATTCTATATTAATTCTTTCTCTCCTCCCAGACACGCGCTTGTTCGCTCTCCTCCTCGTCTCGACTTGTGCCCCACCCCCTATATCTCGTTTTTCTTCCACCTCTGCTCCTGCTTTCTCAAATACACGTTCTCACTTAGACTTTTCCCAGATTGTTTTTCATGGTTTCGTTCAAATATTATTTAAATATGTTTAAACCGCAGCCGTGATGCTGACGCCGCCCCCCCCCCCCCCCAGAATTTCCATGTTTTAAACGTTTCCCAGTGTGTACCCTGGATTAGAATAGGTACACCGTATCCCTGCGTGTCATAAGAGACGACTAAGAGGGTTGGCATCAGGAAGGGCATCCGGCCATAAAAACATTGCCTCAAAAAGAGAACCATGACAATTACAACTACATATGGGCAGGGTACAGCCCGAAGTGGAGATCGGTTTCTGAGGTTTGGGACATGGATTGTAGGGACAATGACAGGGAGATCAGGAGAAGTGGTGGAAGTATTGGTCAGAAGAAGAGTGGACATATGTTGTGTGCAAGAGACGAGATGGAAGGGAAGTGGTGTGAGAATGGTGAAGGGTAGGCAGGGACAGAAATACAAGTTTATGTGGCAAGGGTGCCTGGAGGGCGTGAATGGTGTTGGTGTCCTGTTTTCTGAGGAGTTTGTAGACAGTGTGGTGAGTGTGACTAGAGTGAGTGATAGGTTGATGATGGTGAAAATGATGATTGGAAAGCTCTTGGTGAAAGTCATCTCGGGATATGCTCCGCAGGTTGGTCGAAGCGATGAAGAGAAGGATAAGTTCTGGTGTGCGATAGAGAAGCTGATGGAAAACGTGAAAGATGAGGAAGTTGTTGTGGTAGGAGGAGACCTAAATGGACATGTGGGAAGGAGTATGGATGGTTTTGACGGAGTTCATGGGGGTTACGGATATGGTGTGAGAAATGGAGATGGTGAAAGGATTTTGGAGTTTGCTGATGGAGCTGATTTGTTGATTTGTAATACTCAGTTCCAGAAAGAGGATAATAAGGTTGTTACATACATGTCAGGTGGGTCGACGACAACCTTTGACTACCTGATGGTGCGTAGGCAAGATAGGGGGCACCTCCGGGACACAAAGGTGATCCCGAGGGAGGAGGCTGTTTCACAGCACCACTTGGTTGTCTGCGACATAAGGGTGAAAGGTGCGAGGAGAGCTTGGCGGGTGAAGTATCAACCGAGAATGAAGGTGTGGAGGTTGAAAGAGGTGACAGTAAGGGAGGCATTAAAAGAGAGGCTGAGTAGGGTCGAGGATGATGTGGTTGAGCTTGAAAGTGGTTGGATGTCAATGAAATCTTGTCTGTTGGGAGCCGTTGGTGAGGTATGTGGATGGACAAAAGGACCACCGAGGCACTGGGAAACAGGGTGGTGGGATGATGAAGTTGGAAAGAGGACTGAAGAGAAGAGGAAGAAGTTCAAGGAGTGGCAGAAGGCGAAGGGTGCGGGAGCAGAAACAGCAGAGCATGAAAGTTATAAGGCAGCCAGGAAGGCTGCAAAGAAAGAGGTAGCAAAGGCGCAGGAGGCATGTAGGAAAATGTTCGGAGAACGCTTGGATTCGGAAGAGGGTCAGAAAGCAGTATTCAGGATTGCAAAGCAGATAGCGAAAGAAAGGTGTGATGCGATGGGGGTGAGTTGCTTGAAGGATGAAGTGGGACAAATCGTTGTCGACCCAGATGGAATTAAAGGAAGATGGAAAAGATATATGGAAATGCTGTTGAATACAGAGAATGAATGGGATGGCAACATAGAGAGTAACCCAGTTTTAGGACTGGCAGAGAAGATAACTGAGAAGGAAGTTGAGGAAGCGATAAAAGCAATGAAGGGTAGAAAAGCGGGAGGGCCGACGGGAGTTGTGGGAGATATGTTGAAGGCAGCAGGAAGTTGGGGTGTGAAGAGAATGACAGAGATCTCTAATCTGGTGGTGAAAGAAGGCCACATTCCAGTGGTTTGGGAACTGAGTACCTTCGTCCCTCTATACAAGGGGAAAGGTGACCCTCTGGAGTGTGGCTCGTACTGAGCGATAAAGTTATTGGAGCATGGAATGAAGGTATTGGAAAGGGTGTTGGAGAGGAGGATAAGGAAGAAAGTGAAGATCAACGAAATGCAGTTTGGATTTATGCAAGGAAGAGGAACGACAAACGCGCTTTTCATTGTGGGGCAGTTGCAGGAGAAGTACATGGAGAAGAGGAAGAAGTTGTTTCTTGGATTTGTTGATCTGGAGAAAGCATTCGATAGGGTTCCACGCAAAGTATTGACATGGGCATTGAGGAAGTTAGGAGTGGAGGAATGGTTGATCACAGTAGTGATGGCAATGTACAAAAGAGCGCGCACAGCTGTAAGGAAGAAGGACGGGAACAGTGGTGAGTTTGAGGTGAAGGTGGGAGTGCATCAGGGGTCGGTACTAAGTCCACTACTATTTGTAGCTGTGATGGAGGTGCTGGCTCAGAACGTAAAGGAGGGTTTACCGTGGGAGTTGTTGTATGCAGATGATCTGGTGTTGATTGCGGAAAGTATGGATGGACTGAAGGAAAAGATGAACAAGTGGAAGGAATGTATGGAGACAAAAGGTCTAAAGGTGAATTTCGGAAAGACGAAGGTGATGGCAAGTGGTAAAGCATGTGGTGAGGTGGAAAGAACTGGGAAGTGGCCCTGTGCTGTGTGTAGGAAGGGTGTCGGAGTGAACTCCATTCAATGTACAATGTGCACTGAGTGGGTTCATCAAAAATGTAGTGGTCTGACAGGGTCATTAACCAGTGTGGCGGCTACATTCAAATGTAAGATGTGCACAGAGGGAGCTGCAGATGGAGGAAATGTTGAGTTGGATCTTGGAGACGGCGTGAAGCTGGAAGGTGTGAAAACATTTTGCTACCTCGGAGACATGCTGAATAGAGAAGGTGGATCAGACTCGGCAACGGTTGCTCGAGTGAGATGTGCATGGAAGAAGTTTCGGGAACTGAGTGGCGTGCTGATGATGAGGGGAGTGTCGTTGAAGCTGAAAGGAAAGGTGTATGCTGCATGTGTGAGAAGTGTTATGATTTATGGGAGCGAGACATGGGTAATGAACGTAGAGCAGCAACGAAGGTTGGAAAGGGTGGAAATGCGAATGGTTCGACGGATGTGTGGAGTTTCGTTGAGAGAGAGGAAGACAAATGATGAATTGCGAAAGATGATGGGAATAGAGCCCGTGATTGATGCTGTGAAGAGGAACAGGTTGAGATGGTTTGGTCATGTGTTGAGGAAGGATGAAAGTGACTGGTTGAGAAGAGTGATGGAAATGAATGTAGAAGGAAGTAGAGGACGGGGAAGACCGAGAAAGACTTGGCTAAAGATGGTGGAAGAAGAAATGCGGGCAAGGGGGTTAACAAGGAGAGATGCAGAAAATAGGGCAAAATGGAGAAGATTGTCATGGGGACCGCAAGGCTAACCCCCGCTCTAGTAGGGAAAATGGCCTTTTAAAATGCATGTTGTTGTTGTGTTGTTGTTGGTTAAGGCAACTGGATTGAGATCTCAGAGTCCTGAGTTTGCCGCGTTTGCCTGCCGCGCCATTGAATTAACACCAGGTGAGTTGACTCAGCCTGTCATCCTTCCGAGGTCGGGAAAATGAGCAACAGCTTACTGTTAACAGGGGCACTGCATTGGTGGCACAGCTGCGCTTCCAGAAATGATGCCACCAGCAGCATCGGCTACATTCGAAACAACGAGTTTGAACCATTCCCAGTTTGTTGCAATCAACGTGCTTTCAGGCTCACTTCTATTGCAACATCGGTCACCGGACACCCTTCTCGTACCACCAGTTACAAAAAGAAATGCTCTCACTCATGTTGACTCATGTGTTGTGCATATCTGATGTTGTTCTTTGTTGATAATCATATTTTTGTGTTGTGCATCTTGACTCACTCGTGTGTTGTGCATCTTCCTGCCACTGTGTATTGCTCATACAGTTCTTACCTTTGACAAATCAAGTTCACTGAAAAAAATGAGGTATTTTTACCCCGCCCCCCACCCCCTCAAAGTATGAGCTCCGCAAATAGTCAATTCCTAATTTTTATATTTTCAAATATTTATCTTCTCAAACCCTGCTGCAGCCACATTTGCATCCTCGTGCCCATTATCTACATAACCGGGTAGCTACTTTAAAGCACCACAATGTAATCGGGCCACCGTGAGCATCCGATCATGTCAAAACTAAATAAAAGTTTACTGAGTAATACACACATCTGGAGATGCGTTAGATCATTTTACTTGGCGAAGGAAAATAGTTTTGATTTCTGGAGGCCGATTTCCACAGAAGGGGTGAAAGGTTATGATGACTTTGCTGAGTTTCCAAAGCACTCATTGAGATGAGATTGTGTTGCATCAACCAAAACGTGTTGTCACTTTAAGTTCAATGTGTAGCTAACAACTGAAAATACTTTGAAACTAAATTAAGCACCGAAAAAAGGTATCCAAGCAATTTTCCTTGAGAAGACGTGTCGGCAGATAACAAGATCATAATGAGCGACAGTGAGCAACCTTTTGTGCTCGGTGTACTGGTATCATGTCGAGGTCTCAAAAAAGGAAGCATATGAAAAAAAAATCCCATCGCTCATTACGAGATCATCACCTCTGTTTATAATATCTCTTACAACATCTGAGCAACTATTATGAGTAACTTTTGCTGGATGCAATGAAAAAAGAAGTTGTTGCCATTATATTTTGACAGAGTGCCAAAATTGCAGTAATGTACCAATCAAACAATTTCAGAGAAAAATGCATCTCAAAGTTGATTCAAAAACACACTATTGATTCAAGTCGACGCTCTAATGCCGTGGTTTTTAACCTGGGTTCAACCAAACCCCAGGGGTTCAGTGAGCCAGTCTCAGGGGTTCGGCGGAGGTCCTCCGAAATGCATTGCAATTTGTTTTTTTTGTTTTTTTAGTTTTGTATCAATTTTGAATCTATGTGTAATTACGCTTATTATTAATATTATTATTATTTTGCTATGTATGTTACGAACGAATGGAAATGTTATTTGTAATTGTATTCCCATCCCATTCATGGTTTCTCTGGTCTGTGTTTAAGATAAGTTGTTTCACACCGACTGTAGTAAGTTGAATCAATGAGCAACTTGCTAATTATTCTGTTGACTAGCCGAAACCCGTGGAACATCCACGGAAGGGAGGATGTGGTGTATGGATAGAGTGTACCATTATGGATGGCATAGGGGATTTGCTTGTCCGAGTAAGAGTTAGGAAGAAAGATGAGAATGAAGAGTGCGTATATGAACAACGATCGCCGACACCGGCACAAATGCATGCTCTGGATTGTCCACTCAGTGGACAGCTTGCTTTCGCCTTCGCCTGTCCAATCAGTGGACGGCTTGCTTAGCCTTCGCCCAGCAGACGCCAATACGATGGCGTCGTAAGATGGCGTTGTATCGGCAGTTAATCGGATGCTTTTGGGCCCCAACGTCGGCTAATTCAGATTTTTCGAGTATGGCTGTACGTGATAAGCAAAGAGCGCGGTTCGTAGATCGTAAATCCATTAGTGCCGTGGGCATCGGGTCACTGGGTGCGGCGTAAAAGGGATAACAAAGTCGTCCTTACGCTATTATTATATAGACTAGCCGAAACCCATGGAACATCCACAGAAGGGAGGATGTGGTGTATGGATAGAGTGTACCATTATGGATGGCATAGGGGAGCGCTCATGGGATCTTCTTCTTCCGTTAAGCTCCAATTTTTTCTCTTTGAGTTACGTCCAATCAGTCCTCTCTGCTCGAAGTGCTCAGGCCATGCCTTCCCGCTCTCATACTTTTATTTCCGTTCGGTGTAGAAAGAGATTGACATATCGTTCGTCTGTTTTCAGCTCGTTATCTTTAAGCTTCCTTACGTCTCGCCACCTGCTACACCTCTCTGAGTTACGAGGATTTATGCAACGCATCCCGAGTATCACAACGTCACTCCATTTAACTTTATTAAAATGACGATAAAGACGTGAAACCCGTGGAACATCCACGGAAGGGAGGATGTGGTGTATGGATAGAGTGTACCATTTATGGATGGCATAGGGGAGCACTCATGGGATCTTCTTCTTCCGTTAAGCTCCAATTTTTTCTCTTTAAGTTAAGTGCAATCAGTCCTCTCTGCTCGAAGTGCTCAGGCCATGCCTTCCCGCTCTCATACTTTTATTGGAACATCCACGGAAGGGAGGATGTGGTGTATGGATAGTGTGTACCATTATGGATGGCATAGGGGAGCGCTCATGGGATCTTCTTCTTCCGTTAAGCTCCAATTTTTTCTCTCAGTTAAGTCCAAGCAGTCCTCTCTGTTCGAAGTGCTCAGGCCATGCCTTTCCGCTCTCATACTTTTATTTCCGTTCGGTGTAGAAAGAGATTGACATATCGTTCGTCTGTTTTCAGCTCGTTATCTTTAAGCTTCCTTCCGTCTCGCCACCTGCTACACCTCTCTGAGTTACGAGGATTTATGCAACGCACCCCGAGTATCGCAACGTCACTCCATTTAACTTTATTAAAATGACGATAGACGTTTCCTTGTATATCCTCATTTAAAATGTTCAAGGGAATAAAAAGACCATTTGGTTCACACCACCCATGTTCACACCACTCGACTGTCCAATCAGCAGATGGCTCGCTTCGCCTTCGCCCAGCAGACGCCAATATGATGGCGTCGTAAGATGGCGTCGTATCGGCAGTTAATCGGATGCTTTTGGGCCCCAACGTCGGCTAATTCAGATTTTTCGAGTATGGCTGTACGTGATAAACAAAGAGCGCGGTTCGTAGATCGTAAATCCACGAGTGCCGTGGGCATCGGGTCACTGGGTGCGGCGTAAAAGGGATAACAAAGTCGAGTCCTTACGGTATTATTATATAGATGGTGCTTACTTGCTTACTTACTGGATTTTGGACTTTGCAGGTGTTCGGAAATTCCAGTGAATAGCCTCGATTAGCTTGCCGTGTGCCGTGCGTCATTAGTCGCGCCTTACTTTGGAGTTACTGATTAATTGAAAAGTAAGTTGGAAATGCTTGTGGATATGCAGGGTGGGTTCAGAGTTATATTAAAGTCAAAAGTGGATGGTGATTATAAAATATGATTGAATTACTCAGAAAATTAGGTTGAGGTGATATAACTCCTTTGGTCGCAATTCAAAAGTAACAATTCGCAGTTTTCTATGCAATATTATAATGGGATTTGAGGCGATAGAGTTGAGTAGATAATAAATCCTGTCATTGTAACTACTAGGGCATGCCCGTACTATATATAAGCTAGGACGTGCCCGTACGTGGGTGCCCGTTCCTTGCCAAAAAAAAAAAAAAAAAAAAATTTGTGTAGGGGTGTGTGTGTAAACATCCTAGGGCGTGCCCGTACGTGGGTGCAAAAAAACATGCGTGCAAACAACAACAACAAAAAAAAACAACTTTGAAACCACGTGGCAGTAACGACCACAGAACCCCCCCCCCCCCCCCTCTATTTACATGAATGGTTTGGTCCATTCGCAACGACCACAGAACCCCCCCCCCTCTATTTACATGCAATGGTTTGGTCCAAAGCGAACGGCTTGCAGTGTTTGGTAAAGAAATCGCCATAGCTCGGTAACTACTTCTCCGATTAATATGAAACCTTGAAAAGGCACATCCTCGGGTCCCCAGCAATATACCTGGCAAGTTTAAAGTATATCGGACCGGTAGTTGTCGAGAAACAGCGGTCACAGACAAACATACACACATACACACATACACACATACACACATACACACAGAGATTAATGGAATTATAGATAGATGAGTTATGTTTTCTTCGTTAAAATTTCTCAGTTTTCAGAGGGGTACTGATTATATTTAAGCATGTTCCCTTTTAAAATTTTTGTCATATAATTATTTGCCCGAACTCAATTAAGATCAGTTTGTTACTTTATTTTTTTATTTTTTTTGGCAGTATGTCGAGCAAAAAAATGAAGTGGTCGGAGCATTACGCGCGGTACGGGTTCACGTGTTTGACGGAACCGGACGGAAGTCAGCGTCCTCAATGCATGCTTTGCAATGTCAAGTTGAGCAACCCCAGCCTCGCACCAGCAAAACGACGGGAACACTTCAAAAAACTGCACGGCGTGGGGCAGTACAAAGACGCAACGTTGGATGAATTCAAATTGAAGAGAGTCTGATTCGACGCAAGTGCTACCTTGCCCACTCTCGGCTTCGTTCCAATTGACAAACCGATCCTCACCGCATCGTATGAAGTTGCGTACCTGATCGCAAAGCAGCGCAAACCGCACACCGTTGGCGAGACAATCATCAAACCGGTCGCGTTGAAGATGGCCAACATCATGCTGGGAAAAGCTGCTGAAAACAAGTCGTCTCACGTTCCACTCTCAAATGACACCATCAGATGCAGATTCGACGACATGAGCGACGACATACTCGCCCAGGTAGTTGCAGATTTAGTCGTGAGCCCGACGAAATTCAGCCTTCAACTCGACGAGACGTTTCGAATTTGAGCCAGCTCATCTTATTTGTGTGTTATGTCAAAGGAGACGAGATCAAGGAAGACTTTCTGTTCTGCAAGCCTCTCACAACAATGACAAAGGCAGCTGACGTGAAGAAGCTTGTGGACGACTTCTTCAGAAGCAACGGCCTCTCGTGGAACATGGTGTCTGCAGTTTGCTCGGACGGAGCTCCAGGCATGCTGGGATGCAACTCCGGTTTTGGAGCGCTGGTGAAGGCCAATGCACCACACATCATAGTCACGCACTGCGTCCTGCACAGACACGCGCTGGCATCAAAAACCCTGCCTCCAAAACTAGCCAATGTTCTGAAAATCGTCGTTGAAACTGTGAATTACGTGCGAAGCCGTGCTCTGAGTAATCGCATCTTCAAAGAGTTGTGCAATGAAATAGGCTCTGAATTAGAAGTCCTTCTCTACCACTCTAACGTTCGATGGTTATCACGAGGGAAGGTAGTGAGCCTGTTTTTGCCTTGCGTGTAGAATTAGCCCTGTTTTTGCGAGAACACCAGCATTGCCATGCAACACACTTCCAAGCGTCAGAGTTCATCTTCGCCTTAGCGTACTTGGCTGACATCTTCGACGCACTCAATCATCTCAATTGCCAGATGCAGGGCGGTGGAGTGAATGTCATCGAATCTGAAGAAAAGCTGAGCGCTTTCCGAAAGAAGTTACCGTTGTGGAGGCGGCGAACAGAGGACAACTTCGCGAACTTTTCGCTACTGGACGGGTGCGTGAGCGGGATCGAAGACGAGTCTGAAGTTGGAGGCACTGCTGTACCGGGGGAGTTGAAGCAAGCGATTGCCACGCACTTGGATGAGCTGGGAAAGTCATTCGACGGCGACTTCCCCGACCAAGAGCAATGCCCAGCATGGGTGCAGCAGCCGTTTACTTTCGATGTTGCAATGGCAGATGTCAACGACCAATACCTCGACGACCTCATCGAACTTCAGCAGAGCCAGACGCAACAACAAGTCTTCGGCACAACAACGCTCTCAACGTTTTGGTGCGGCCAAATGGAAGGGTATCCTCACATCGCTAACATTGCCCTTGAGATCCTCACGCCGTTCGTTACAACGTATCTCTGCGAGCATGCGTTTTCGAAACTGGTGGACATTAAAACAAAGAAAAGGAGCAAGCTTGCATGCGAAAATGATTTGAGGGTGGCCCTTGCCAAAACAAAACCACGCATTTCCCAGATCGCCTCCCGAAAAGAAGAACAGAAAACGCATTAAGATGCAATTCTTCTAATTTTTTTGTCAAATTTGAGGGGTTCCGCGAGCATTTCGTTAGTGGGTTTCGTTAGGGTTCAGCGCCTTTAAAAAGGTTAAGAACCACTGCTCTAATGGAAGATGCAGGCAACCAGGAAAACGTTTCTATGAGGTCTTCATAAAATAAAAAGATAAAAGTCATAACATAAAAGTCTTCATAAAAAAAAGTCTTCAAAAACTAAATTTGAGGATAGAGTGAATGTAATGGGTGATTTTAATGTAAAAATTGTATCTGGTGTTGAGGAAGATGTTGTGAGCCCTTTCAACATTGGTATTAGAAATTATAATGGAGAGAGCTTCTTGGAATCCTGAAAAAATAAAGTCTATTACAAGTACTTGGTTTGACTAGAAAAGCATGGCAAGGCACACTTGGTCTTCCCCTCATGGCAAATATATACAGGGGGCTGTAAAAGTAGGTATACAGTAAGGATTATGCAGTAAGGATATAAGTAAGCATTATATGTATATATATATTTATTTTTTTTAAATTTGTTTTTTTAACCAAAGATTCAGTGTGCTTCTAGAGCAGAGGTACCCGGAATATGAAGAGAGGGGGGAAAGCTCAACGGAATACTGTTCTCCCCTCTGGGCTCCTGCCTCACACCTAGCTCGGCTTCACGCTGTTGAAACCAAAGCTTTCAGAATCATTGGGATCTCCCGCGATGAAGCTAACTCCGAGGGCCTTTCACTCACTCACCTTAGGCAGGTTGGTGGTCTTTCAGTCTTCTACCGACTCCTCTCCAGCTCTCTCTGTGCTCTGTCCCCCAAATATTCCTACAGGTCGCACAAGATCTATCTACCAGCAACCCTCTTATGGTTAAACTGCTAAAATCAAAACTCTCTGCTCACCTTCACTCTTTCATTCCTCTTTTGTCCCGCCTCTGGAACAAACTCCCCCATTCCCTTCAATCCCACTCCTCCCTCCAGGTCTTTAAAACAGCTGTTCACGACCATCTCTTATCCACCATGTTCATCTTATCCATCATGTCCATTTTATCCACCATGTTCTTGTTACCCCCATCCAAAACCTTGAAATTTTTTACCCCCACTAATTCACCCCAGATCCACTTATTTTTGAAATTCCAACTTCTTTCCTGGAAGTCCTTGCAGTGTCCATATGTTTTATACCTCTCCCTCCCACAGATCTCTCGATGTCCCTGCTCTCAAATGCTGTGTTTGTGTCCTTCCTCCTCTCTCCCCATCTTGTCTACCGCTCCCCTTATTTATACGTTTTATGTGTCGGTTTGACTTTTTGTGCGATTAATGTTGGCTCTTTCACGAGCCTCGATGTTGTATACAAAAAAATAATTAAATAAATACATAAATTAAGAGATGGAGGGGTGGTGGAGGGGGAGAGAGAGAGTGGGAGTGTGGGGTGGGAGAGGGAAAAAGATGAGGGGAGGATGAGGAGTTAACAAAGAGAATGCTATCATATAACTTACGAACACGAACGAACACACACGCACCCTTTGATTGTTACAGATAAATTGCTTCATGAAAACTTATTTCCATGCAATCATGCACTTACCATGTAAATTCCTCGTGATAACGGTTTCAGTAAAGTGTTGTATGCCTTATTGACAAGAGTAGCATGTTGTTGAGAAAAGGTTTGCTCCAACTGAAAAAGATATCACCAAGAAAAATTACAAACAGTTTAACGTTATGCACATTGCATTCTGTACTCTTCAATACCAGGGTTTGCAGAGTCAAATATTGAGAAACAGTCATGAAACATTTCATTTTTTTTCATCTTTTATTGCACGTTCACATTGTACCAAAAATACAAGGCCACACAATCAAAGTCCTCACACAGTTCAGGTTACAAGAGGTTTCATGTTGCTTTACAAGACAGCAAACATTAAAACTCATGCTTAATTTTTTTACCAATAAACTTCTGATCGACAATATAAAGTATCAGCGTAGACGTATGTAAACTCACCTACGAGCTGTTTAGCCTGGGTTCAAATTTCGGCCGAGCTATAGGCTGTCACTCTTACGTGTCACAGGTGGCGAGATACATAAGTGTGCGCACCAACCCACAAATTTAAAATTCCTGACTCTGTCGAGTATCCTGCGTCGGAGCATCGACTCATCCAGGATTGCAACCCCTAGCCATTGAAACTGCCACAGCAATCTTGTGCACCTCATAGTACGAGAACAAACAAAACAAACGAGACCAAACCCGTAAGCCCCCGTTTCGGACTAAGTCCAGCGGGGGCTAATAAACCACCAACTCAACAAATCATGTACGGAAAAAACAAACATTTAGCTGGACAGAAGAGCATTTCTGATAGCCTAATATTTTGCATCGGTGCAAGTTTTATTACCTCCAGGTAGGTCACATGTAGTGTCAATTTGACATGTAGTGTTGGGGCTGTCATTACAGATTTACAGGAGTAATGCTTTCAGTTTCCCACATGCTCTCTTCTCCATATAATTTGCAGAACAGACCATCTTAAGGTAGCCTCTATTTTCTTTATATAATAGTTATGTTACAACGAGATACCCCGCTTCAGCAATCACAACCAAAAATAAATATTTTAATGAAAAGTTTTTGAATTTGAACTGCCTTTATAAAACTAAAACGGCACTCGGGAGAGCGCATACCTCCGCCATGCTGAACAGTTTATGTTTTATATCCCACAGATACGCTGGATCTGGATTCGGACCTGAACCAATATCGAATCGGCTTGTTCTTGTCACCAAACCAACTTATCCATCAAGTTTAGTCATAACTCGTCCATAACTTTTTAAAATATCATGTTATATATCACTTTTCACCCGATTTCTCAATGGTGAAGAATCACTTAAAATTAAATAACGATCATATCCGAATCCATATTCAGATATTCACCAAAATCTAATCGATTCTTCCTTGTCAGACACCCAACCGCTCCACCAAGTTTCGTCCAAATCAGTCCATAACTTTGGGAGATATCCTGCTATGTATCATTTTTGGCCCTATCTCCCAATGGTGAAGAATCACTTAAAAAAATTATAGTAGACGAATCCAGATCTTCACCAAAAGCTCATCATTTCGTCCTTGTCACATACGCTACCTCTCTGCCAAATTTCGTCCGAATCCGTCCACAACTTTTTGAGATATGCTGCTCACAGACAAACAAACAGACAGAAGTGAAAAACATAACTTCCATCCACCTTTGGTTGCGGAGGTAATAACAGCAATGGGGTCATACGCTGATAAAAGAAAATACAATTCTCGAATCAACAAGAGGCACACCTGCTGCGCTTTGCCCTTGCTAGACTGTGAAGCGGGAATCGAGACGATGTTCTTTGTTGAACATGAGCAGAGTGCGACTCAATAACCACTGGAACATATTGTACTCGGTATTCTTAAAAGGTCGGGTCAAAATCTTTCAATGAAAAAGACAAGCATTACGCCTAGGTCCCCCGTCAGGGAAGTGATGCGAGTTGACAAAGTGGAAGACGCAGAAAACATGCTATATGATATGATATTTCGCTCACAAGGTTCAGACATACATGGCGGCGGCCATCTGGGATTTTGACGTGGTGACCCAATTTTCAATAGGATTCTTCCTTATGCCTAGATACACCCACACACCAGATTAGAAGTTAGTAGTTCGTATATTTATCAAGATATTTCGCTCACAAGGTTCAGACATATATATGGTGGCGGCCATCTTGGATTTTGACATGGTGACCCAATTTTCAATAGGATTCTTCCTTATGCCTAGATACACCCACACACCAGATTAGAAGTTGGTACTTCGCTTATTTTTCAAGATATTTCGCTCACAAGGTTCAGATATGTATATGGTGGCGGCCATCTTGGATTTTGACGTGGTGACCCAATTTTCAATAGCGTTCTTCCTTATGCCGAGATACACCCACACACCAGATTAGAAGTTGGTACTTCGCTTATTTTTCAAGATATTCCGCTCACAAGGTTCAGACATACATGGCGGTGGCCATCTTGGATTTTGACGTGGCGACCCAATTTTCAATAGCGTTCTTCCTTATGCCTCGATACACCCACACACCAGATTAGAAGTTGGTACTTCGCTTATTTATCAAGATATTCCGCTCACAAGGTTCAGACATACATGGCATCAGACATACATTGCTGCGGCCATCTTGGATTTTGACGTGGGTTGCACCCACACACAAAATTCGAATGCGGTCCTTTGCTTACGCACGCACATATGCACGCACGCACGCCCACACGGACGGACGGGAAAGCCATAGTCCCCCTTTCGCTCCGTGGTGCGACGGGGGAGAAAAAAGCCTCATAAGTTTGAGATATCCTTTTCATTTGTGCAACAACAATGAGAAGCAACCTGCTAGGTTAATGACGTGCAATGTAGACACATCCCCATAATCCAATTACATCGTGATATTTGTCACGTTGTTGGAGAAGTAAAATAATTGCATCATCGGTTCACCCGAACATCTTTCCCAACTAATTTTTAATCCGTCACATCGCGTGCTAATACACAACCTTACGACACAGAAATGTACACCTTCTACCATCTATCACATTGCCAATTGAATGCAAGGTGTAGTTTTATGTTGGAGAGAAATGCAGGTCATTCCAATCAGTTCTCTGCACACATAGCACCAATGATTGGATAACCGATGACTAATCATGGCTAATAAAAACAAGGAGCAATAAAGTTTGAATAAAATGCTAGTTCTCTAGATTAACACATTTCCATAACAACTATGTAATTTTGCAGTGTGATTGTGATTCATGCTGCAAAAAGAGTTCACATCACTGTTATTTACCAAGCATTTACAATGCAGATCATTGTTGTAAGCTTCTGATAAATCAGACAGACGATGTCCTATTTTAACAAATTAATCGTGTTGATGAACCGACACTTGTAACCGTTGCCAGAGCTCTGGACATCTTGAGAATTAATGGAAAACTTGGACACTCGGTTGGACCGCACACCTGCGCCAGGCTGAACAGTTTATGTTTTGTAACCCACCGATAGGCCGGATCTGGATTCGGACCTTAACCAAAATCTAATCGGCTTGTGCTTGTTACCTGACCAAATGATCCACAAAATTTTGTCATAAACCGTTCATAATTTTTTTGAGACATCGTGCGAGATATCATTTTGGTCTCATCTCTCACTGGTGAAGAATCGCATATAAAATTCGAGTATCCAGATCTGGATCTGGACCTTCACCAAAATCGAATCAATTCGTCCTTGTCACACACTCCACCTGTCAACAACGTTTGGTCCAAATCCATCCATTACTTTTTGAGATATCCTGCTCAGAGACATCAAGCAGACACACAAGGATGGAAGCATAACCTCCAACAGGAGAGAAAATGAATTTAAAAGGGAATAAAACTGCAAAATGCAGCAGAAGAAAGAGAAACAATAGGTATCTATCCTGGAAGGATTGGATCCCTAACTAGAACGGCACTAGGTAGAGTGCATACCTCTGGTAGGCTGAACAGTTTATGTTTTGTATCCCACTGATAGGCCTGATCTGGATTTCGACCTGAACCAAAATCTAATCAGCTTGTTATCGTCACTTCCCCAACTCATCCACCAAGTTTCATCCAAATCCGTCGACAACGCTTCGAGATATCATGCTATATATCATTTCTGGCCCTATCTCTCAATAGCGAAGAATCACTTTAAAAAAAAAAATTAGTATCCGGATCTTCACCAAAGTCAAATCAATTAGTCCCTGTCACACACCCAACTGGTCCACCAAGATACATTCAAATCCATCCAAAACTTTTTGAGATATCCAGCTCACAGCAAAACACACAGACAGACAAGGGTGAAAATATAACCTCCGTCCACCTGCGGTGGCAGATGTAAAAAAGCATTTAAGGTACTTATGAAGTTCCTAAAAAAAATACTTTGATTTTGATGCAGGTCGGTCCAATAATGTCAAGGTATGACAAAAAATAACAACCAGCATATTTAAAAGCAAGTCAGTAGATATGAAATATTGTTGGTTTGCCTTTTTGTGATGATCTAAGCCCCAAGGCTGAAGGTATACTACTGCTACTCCCATGGAAGGGCTAATGCATTAATAATTATTACATTCAGCAGAAAGATACCAATAGAAAATTATACATGTGTGCATTAATAATTATTGTTACGCTTATGGGGGTAGATGAAAGATTCCCATAGTAAAGGTAGGATTGCATAATCACAGCATGGACTGTGGATGCGTAGGATAAATCTCGATGTATTTAAGTAGGGAAACTGTAGCTTAAGATTGTTTATGTGTCTTCACACGAGGGGTGAAGCAGTGATAACTCGGTCCCCCGTCGGTGAAGTGATGCGAGTTGACAAAGTGGAAGACGCAAGGCGGCCAACTTGGATTTTGACGTGGCGACCCAATTTCCAATAGTGTTCTCCCTTATGCGTAGATACACCCACACACCAGATTAGAAGTTAGTAGTTCGTTTATTTTTCAAGATATTTCGCTCACAAGGTTCAGACATATATATGGTGGTGGCCATCTTGGATTTTAACATGGCGTCCCAATTTTCAATAGCGTCCTTCCTTATGCCTACATACACCCACACACCATAATAGAAGTTGGTACTTCGCTTATTTTCCAAGATATTCCGCTCACAAGGTTCAGACATATGGTGGTGGCCATCTTGGATTGTGACGTGGTGACCCAATTTTCAATAGCGTTCTTCCTTATGCCTAGATACACCCACACACCAGATTAGAAGTTGGTACTTCGCTTATTTTTTCAAGATATTCCGCTCACAAGGTTCAGACATACATGGCGTCAGACATACATGGTGGTGGCCATCTTGGATTTTGATGTGGGTTGCACCCACACACCAAATTAGAATTCGGTCCTTCGCTTACGCACGCACAGACGGTCACACGGACGGAGGGGAAAACCATAGTCCCTCTTTCGCTCCGTGGTGCAACAGTGGACAATTAGTTAGGGATTACGGTTAGTTTTCCCCAGTACGTGATATTCCCTCTGTGATTTCCCCTAACATTTTACATTTACAAGGCCGGCCATGAAAACCTCCATTATACCACAACAACCGTTCACTGCAAGCCAGGCAGAGCCGATCGGCAAGTAAACCCCGCCCATTTGACCTAACAAGGAAAAAGGCCACACCCCAGAGTGGTACGAAGGGCGTGGAAGAGAAGGCCGGGAGGCCATGCCCTGAAGTTCATGATTGGCCGAGAGGACCATGGAGTGATTTGGAAAGAGCTTTGCCATTGGTCGGTGTGATGTCATGGAGAAACTTCTGGTGTGCACTTGGTTCTTGCTGGAAGAAGAAGGGCGCATCTCTTGGGGCTGAAGGAGCTTGGCCTTTGTGTGCGCTTGTGAGGAGAGCTCTGGGGAGCTTTACCAATATTGGAGTGAGGAGGTTTTGGGCGGCTGTGGTGATCTTCGGTGAAGCTCGGGGCCACGTTGTGCTTGCTGGCCAGGAATCAAGAGGAGGACGTCTTGGCTGCCTGCTTCACAGCTCGGTGCACACGCGTCGTCGGCCGGTGCCATATTGGGCACTCAAGAGCGGGAAGCATTGGACTTGGCCACAAATGCTGTCCTCACCAAAGTACTCGTTGGGACGACGAGCTAAGTGTACTATAAAAAGGAACATTTTATTTCATCTTTCCCCTTGTTCGTATTTGAGACGATGTGGAGGGCCCCTCAAAGTCAAATAAATTTACCTCAACATTATTTTTGACATTTTCATCTTGCCTTTATTTTCATTGAATTATTTGTTGAAATTACTGTCGTGTTTATTTGCTGTGGTTTCGGATTAAACCCGTGTGTCTCATCAGGAAACACTTTGCCTTCCTTCAATTCCGTGCGCAACAAAATAACCGCCATTTTTGGCTGCTCGCTTGGGGAGTAAAGGCTGTCTCGGCTATTTGTCCAAGGCTGTTCTTAACTAGCTACGGACAGGACATTATAATAACACGAGTAGATCAGACGAGATCAGATCATGTACCATGCTCTATGCAGAGTGTAGGTGCTGCCGAATCAGTTTATTAGACTAGGTTACAATCCTGGATGGGTCGCCACTCCGACACAGGAAGTCAGGGCAGGAATTTGAATTTGGCCAGGATGCTGGTGATAGCTCATCGATTCTTCACGAAGGACAACTTGGGATATTTAATGTCCACCAACTAGTGTTGGCAGATGGGACGCCCAGTTTAAAGTCCATCCGAGGGACGGCACACATGTTGATGACCCACCCTGACATTAGTAAAAAATAGATAAACGCAGATGATATAAAGGGATTTGAACCATGGTTCCCAGTATCACGTGCCAGCGGTTAAGATTTGAACACGAGAAACAGGCTGATGTCTCAGGCCAGAGACGCAACTTCAGCAACATCTGTACTTGGAAGCTTTGCTCGAGGAGCTGTTCGAAGGATATTGCATCCTTCAAGGCCAGTTGAAATGCAATTTAGCTTGCGTCATTCCAACCTGCAGACTTAAGATGCCAGCCTGCTACGTGTTCTTTATCTGTAATTTACCATTCAGAGGGGAAGACAACCAAAAATTCTCTCCTGAGTCAATGTCCATTAATAAGGCCCCACTCAGGAAAGCTCCTGAAAGCATTTCCATTGAACATCCATGTACTTGTGCATGATGATGAACACTTCGTATTGCTGCAACTGCCAAACTCAAAACACAGTAAATTATGTATGCCAACAAAAAATTAGCCAGAACGGCACCCTTCAATGTCAAACAATATGCCTCTGCCCAAATTATTACATCATTATACGTACAAAGTTTGATTTAAATCCCTTCAGTTATTCTCAAGTATCAGATTTTTATGTGACATGACCTCATACCTTTGACCGCTTGATACCAAAATCGAATCAGTTCATATTTGCATCATAATATATACTTATCCCAATTGTTTGTTCAAAATCCCATCACTGCTTCACAAGTTAGCTCGGTAAAATATTTTTTTACCTAACAGGACCTCTGACCTTTGACCTCTTGACCCCATAATATAACGAGTTAATATTTGCATCATTGAGTTGTTGAAGCTTCCGACCTTGAGGCTTGGTTCTCTCCGGGCATCCAAAGTGAAGTTATTTTTCCATTCGTGTGTTTGTCAAATTTCAACTCGTTCTTTTATTGTCAATGCGTTATTGTTTGTTTATAGTTAGTTTTGGTTTGAATTTCCTGAAACTCGTAATTAATTAATCGTGTTCTGTTTGCTCCGCTGTGCGGCCTTGTACCCCGAGGCTACCCCCGTCGGTGGTTGTTAACTTAAGTTCCCTACTTCGTGTTTTGCTTGGTTCTTAGATTTTTCCCTTCTACCCCGAACATAATACTCTTTGTCCAACGTTTTAAATCACCACTCCCCAAAAACAAAAAAACAAAACAAAAAATTTTTTTTTTTATTTTCCTTTCTCCACGTGTGCTGTTGTCTCATTGTGAACTTCTGTCCACGTGTGCTGTTCGCCCCACTCCCATTATCTCCTTGCCATCCACCTTTTGCCCTGTTCATGTGACTCGTAGTTGTCCCTCCAGGCCCTCTCCCCGTTGGTATTTTGTGAATATAAGATTGTTGTTCACTGTTCTGTTTAATTATTATTTAAAGATGTTTTAACTTTCCCCTGCAGTGTTTTATTCAGTGGTATATTACAACATCCTGTTTTTCTTCCTATTTAAAAGGCTTTTTTCAATTTCCTCTTCAACTCATTCCACTTCAAAAAAAATAAATTCAATGTCTTATACGTCTCCCTCACCACATGTTCTAAATTCACATTCATTCCACCCCTTCTCTATCGTTCTTAATCGGATTGCTAACTTGAAAATCACAATAAACCCAATTTGTTATCAATGTTCGTCTTTCATTAATCATCCACTTTCTAAACTCCCCTCTTGCCCCTCCCCTCCAAATCCCCCCCCCCCTTGCCCCACCCCTCCTAAACTCCTCCCTCACCCCTCCCCTTCAAAACTCCCCCCAACCCCTCCCCTTCAAATCTCCCCCCCATACCATTCCTCACCAATTCTCCCTCCTCCTCCCCCCTCCTCCTCCTCCTCCTCCTCCTCAAAGCCACCTCCTCCCCACTTTGTCTCCCTTCTATCTCATACCTCCACCTCCCCCAACCTTCTACTTTCCCCTGCCACCCCCTCGAACAACCCCTCACTGTGCCTCATCCCATCACCATCAAACCTTTCATCCTCCTCATCCTTCCATTTGTTGTAACTCTTCTGTAATCTCTGACACACTATCAACTGCTCTCCCTACCTCCCCCTCTCATCCTGCATATTACCCAACCCCTCCCCTCCACTGTCCTGTACCCGATGCTCCCCCTCTCTCTTCATTAACGGTATGGACCTCAAACATCCAGGGCCTTCGCTCAAACCTGACTGATCTCTCCATACAGGTTGCTTCTGACAATCCAGACTTGATCTGCTTAACAGAAACTTTCCACCTTCAAGATGTCTCTGATTCCTTAATATCTCTTCCTGGATACTCCCTCCTCCGGTATGATAGACCTGAGCCTCGTCCTGGAGGTGGGGTTGCTATCCTTATCAAAAACTCTTCCTCACTCTCCTTGCACTGCCCTCTCTCCACCTCACCCCCAGGAGTACCTCTGGCTATGGCTTCCTCTCCGCTCCCACCTTTTGTTCAAATGTGTTCTGTACCGTCCTCCAAACAGTGATGACTCCATTTACATTTCACTGTCTGACAACATGGACCAACTTCTATCCACTCATCCGAACTCTCTCTTCCTCATATGTGGTGACTTCAACTGTCATCATGCCAGCTGGCTGGGTGTGAGTTCCTCTCTCACCAGTCATGGCACCTCAGCAAAGGACATCTGTGACTCATTGGGACTGACACAATCTGTCAATTTCCCGACACGGATCTCAGCCAATGGAGCATCTTCTCTTCTAGACTTGGTTATGACAAACTTCCCTGCAAATGTCTGCTGCTCTTCTTCTGCTCCAATCGGTTCTTCTCATCATGTGCTTGTTAAAGTGGACATCTCTCTGGCCATTCTCAGAGAGCCTCCTCAGCGTCGACGAGTCTGGCATTTCACTCAGGCCGACTGGCACGGTCTTCAAGCAGCCATCAATCATCTGGACTGGTCTCCCATCTCTACTGCCTCTGACATCAATTCTTCCTGGGAATTCTTCCAAAGCAAACTGCTCTCTCTCATGCACAGATTTATCCCATCTTGTCTTCAGTTGTAGTAAGGGAAATATATGAAAATCTGTTAACTAAATTGTTACCAAAAAATTTCTTCAACAATATGTTTGTAAAGGTGTGTAATAACATGTGTTAAAATGTTGAAGGTCAACTCCCGTGGGAAACCCAGAAAAAAAGCTGTTGAATTCGGGTACGGAAAAATTCTTTTCGAGAATTTTTTTTTTTTTTTTTTTTAATCGGCCCTTAAGTAACTTATGAGGGGTCAAATAAGGGTTTTTCATGATTCTGAGTTGATTGTTAACATTTATATTTCACCACAGACACTCCTTTGTGGAAAAATAATTTCTAAATATATCTAATTTTCTACTTTGCAGGACATGGAGTCTAGCAATATGGGTGAAGACGTTACTCCACCTGTGCTCAATTGCTTCATCTGTGCACGCTCGGATACACCAGCTGAAAGGCTCATACAGGCAACTCCAAAGGGATACTCAACTTTATTGAAACAAGCAGAAACTGTCGAAAATGTTACTGTTGTGGAACGTATGAAGGAGGCTCAAAAGGAAGGAAAACTGAGGTACCACCAGAAGTGTAAAAATGATCTGTACAACAACTTTGTTGCAACCACCAAGAAGTCAGCTCAAGCATCAAAGGCAGAGAAAGAGTCATCAAAGTTGAAGAGAAGACGCACTACTTGTGAGTTCAGTTCATCAACTGGCTGCAGTTCTAGAAGATCACAGTCAGTTGACCTCCTGTATAAGGATGTATGCATTCTTTGCAACCAACCAGCCCAGCTCTACAAAAATAATCCAGCACAAGCTAGAAAGAAATACAGAGTGCCAGATAATTTGACTGCAGATACACTGAAGGCAAGCTTGCTGAAGACAGCACGGAGTCACGGGGATGACTGGGGCACTGAAGTCACTGGACGCCTGGAAGGGATCAACGACTTGGTAGCAGAAGAAACACTGTACCATTTGCGATGCAAACTTATGTTTGCGAGAGGTGACAGTTTGTCCAAGACTGATGAGGAAGGAAAAAGGAAGAGAGGACAGAGGAGTATTGATGAGGAGTGAGAGGCAGTTTTTATTGAATTCTGCGAATGGTTAGACTCAGAATTAGAGCATGGGGTAATGAACATGGACCAAGTCCATGAAAAGCTGCAGGAGTTTGATCAGTCACCAGAGAAGAGCCTTTCTTATTCAAAGCATTGGCTAAAGATAAAACTTCTAGAGAAATACGAAGACACCTTGTATTTCACAACACAGGAAAGAAGGGCAGATGTACTCTGTCTCAAAGATGGCACCGACAATATTCTGCGAGGGCATCATGCTAATCTTGACCATGGAGATGAGAAGACTCAGATCATAAAGACGGCACTCAAGTTCATATCCAATGATATTGCCTTGATTGATTTAGGTCCAAAGTCATACCCCACCACACACAGTATGACTGACATCGATAGTCAGCTGACACTTGTTCCTGCAAGCCTTCAGATGTTCTTGAGACCGATTGTCAAGACAGACGAAAGAGTTGCCGTTTGGGGGCAGAATTTTATTAAGGCCTGTCGACCTCGGTCTGGAGTATTGCCACACCAAATGGGGCTTGCCATACAACTTGATCATAGATTTGGGCCAAAATGGATGCTCAACAAGTTCCACCGGCTGGGATACACTGAGTCTTACACGGAGACACAAAACTACAAATACTGCTTCCTTAATAGTAGGAGTGGAGATGATGTTCCAGATACTTCTGGCACTCTTGACACCATTGTGGAGGAAACCGATGAACAGATCAATGATGAGGTTGCGGTTGATGCTGCGCTTGAGGATCAATCAGTGATGACAGCCAAAGTGCCAGCCAGTGAAAGTGAATTGTCAAGTAATGATCAGGTGGTCTTTATGAAGGTTGGGGAAACAAACAATGCAGTCACTCAGTTTGTTGGAGACAATATAGATTTAAACATTGTCTCTATTCACGGAAACACTCCCTTTCACTCAATGGGTTGGATCGAAGTCACCTCTCCGGCACCACCTTTGCCAGATCCACAGACAACAGCAGCTTTCCCCCGGGTGAAGTTGAAGGCACTCGACAAAGCTAAGATCCTGAGAGGAACTGAAGTAAAGATTATTCCATTTACGAACAGGAAACAGATAGGAACGAACGCGATCATGTTTCTCCCCCTCGCTGAGCTTTCCTCCTCCCTGGCTCATGATCAGCCACTCCTCACTCCAGGTGACACACTCTGGGCAGCGGGGTGGGTGATCAAAGCCAACGATCCTGAGTTCCCACACTCCAACTGGAATGGCTGGATGAAGAGAATCCATGCTAATGATGCAAAGCAGAGCACACAGATCGAGTTCCTCCCAGTTATTGAAGGAGACCCTAATGACCTCAACACCATCTTCACCACTCTGAAAGAGTGCATACGGCACGCTGGGGTCGCTATAGTGACCTTTGATCTTCCGATTTGGCTGAAGGCTGTGAATATAATAAAGCAGGCAAATCTACCCGTCATTCCAAGGTTGGGTGGTTTTCACCTGCTGAAGTCTTATCTTGGATCAATGGGTAACATCATGGAAGATTCTGGACTACTAGATGTGATCCAGTTGATCTATCCTGGAAGTACGACAGCCAACCACATCATGGATGGAGGATGTTTTGACAAGGCAATCCATGTTCACCTCCTCATCGATGCAGCCATCTATCAACACATCATGAAACTTGCCTTCACTGAGGAGGAGCGTGGTGACATGAAGACCTTCATGGAGAAGGTGGCTGATGGGAAGATGGGAGCCAGACACTCAGACCCTGTAGTGCCAGTGTTTGAGCAAAGGTTTGAAGAAACCTTCAAACGACTCGCAAAAGGAGGAAGAACACCTGCACTCTGGGTGGAGTACCACCACATGGTAGATGTGATCAAGGTCTTTATCAGAACCGAGCGACTTGCAGACCACAATGGGAATCTGTCCTGCATTGTTACCAAGATGCTTCACATCTTTGCCGCTGCAGGCCATCATCAGTATGCCAAGGGCGCACGGCTGTACTGTCAACTCATGAAGGAACTAGAAACTTTGCCTGCTTACAAAGACACCTTAGAACGTCTCACTGCCCACGGGAAGCACGTTGTCCGTTACTCAAGTCATGAGTGGTCCGGCACATGGTGTGACATTTGCATTGAGCAGACATTAATGAAGGCAGCCAAGTCACAAGGTGGACTGAGCAGAGGAAGAATGAGAAACAGTTTTTCTTCTTCTTCCTTGAAGAAGAAGAAACAGGAAGAAAGCTTGAGCCAGGAAGAAACATCTTCCTTGACACAGAAGCCACCAAGGAAACAGTGATTCAGACTGGTACTGCGATTTTCAAGTACATTTACCATGGACGAGATACTACATTGGGTGAAATTCGGTACAACATGTTCTCAAGGAAGGCAGCGGCAGGAGTGATCAAACCAGAGACTCTACCTCCAACAGAGGGTGCAGCTGCACAACATTCACTCCGTGCCTACCTGCAGACCCGGGACTGGATCCTTCTACAGAGCATGTCTCTGAACCCTAGTGACTATGGATGGACAATAGGTGTGCATGGGTATGAGCCAGTTCCAACACTGGACCCCACGGCTCCTGATGAGCTATTGCAGTTCACGAGCTGTAATTGTCATGGAGATGGCAGCAACCGGCGATGCAGCTGCAAGAAGAATGGGGTCACGTGCATCTCGGCCTGTGGAGTCTGTAATGGCATTACATGCAGAAACTGCAGTCATGATGTTGTTGAGTCTGAAGAAGACATAGACAATGACTGTTGAAACTTCTGACATTGTGAATGAGAAATAACTCTTGAGTATTATATATGTATGTGAAATAAAAGCTACTTTGTGTGTAAATGTAAAAGTGAAAATATAAATGTTAACAATCAACTCAGAATCATGAAAAACCCTTATTTGACCCCTCATAAGTTACTTAAGGGCCGATTAAAAAAAATAAAAATTCTCGAAAATAATTTTTCGGTACCCGAATTCAACAGCTTTTTTTCTGGGTTTCCCACGGGAGGAGTTGAACTTCAACATTTTAACACATGTTATTACACACCTTTACAAACATATTGGTGAAGAAATTTTTTGGTAACAATTTAGTTAACAGATTTGTGAAATATCTCATAAAATGCCCTTACTATTGTCTTACCCTTCCTCCCGTCCATGGTACACTGAATCTAGTCGTGAGGCAGTTGCCCTGAAACAACTTGCCTTTGCCTCTTGGAAGGCTAATCCAACTGAAGGCAATCTCACTTCCTTCCACCAAGCTCGGAACAAGTGTGTGTCTACCCTCAAGAGTGCCAGGAAGCACTATCTCTCCACACTCAAGAATGAACTCTCAAACCTGTCTCCTTCCTCCAAATCATGGTAGCATCTGGTCAAATCCGTTTCTGGTGTTTGTTCCTCCTCCATCCCCTCCCTTACCTCAAATGGCTACACAGTTGACACCGCACGTGACAAAGCCGAATGCCTCAACTCTGTGTTTGCCTCAAAATCTTGTGTCCCAAACCCATCTCTCTCTGTTCCCACCTTACCAAGTCGAACCCAACTGCTCCTGGACTCTGTGTCCTTCTCTCCTGACAAAGTGGTGAAGTTTTTGTCAAACCTCGACTCCGATTCTGCAACTGGACAAGACGGCATCAGCCCACGGGTCCTAAAATCCTGCTCTGCCGCTCTTTCTCACCCTCTCTTTTGCTCAAGGTCATCTGCCATCTGCTTGGAAATCAGCAAACATTACCGCTTTACACAAAAAAGGTGCAAAAACAGATCCTTGTAACTACAGACCAATCAGCCTGCTCCCAATTATCAGCAAACTCATGGAATCCATCATTGCTTCGGATATCAAATCCTTCCTCTTCTCCAATAGATGATCTCCGATCATCAATTTGGATTCAGACCAGGTCATTCTACTCTGGACATGCTGCTTCTGCTTTCTCAACAATGGATGGAGGTCCTCAATGCCAAACAGGAAATCAGAGCTGTCTCCCTTGACATATCACGTGCCTTCGATATGGTCTGGCACCCAGCTCTGCTCACCAAACTCTCCTCCTATGGTATCCATGGATATCTCCACGCATGGCTTGCGGACTTCCTCTCTGGTCGTAGTCAACGTGTGGCCCTGAATGGATTTCTCTCATCTCCCCTTCCTGTTCAGGCTGGAGTTCCCCAAGGCAGTGTTCTGGGCCCTGTGCTTTTTCTGGTATTTATCAATGATCTCTCCAACTCTGTGGAAAATCCTCTCTATCTCTTTGCTGATGACTCCACTCTCTGCTGCTCCATTCCTCTTCCCTCAGATCGGCAGTCTGCAGCCTCCTCGCTCTCTCAAGACCTGGACAAAATCACAGACTGGTCAAACAAGTGGAACATGTCTTTCAATCCTGACAAATCTCACACTCTGACTATGTCTCTCCGAAAAGACCGACTGGACAACCCTCCCATCTACTTTCTCAACAATCCTCTCCAAGAAGTTCTGTCGCTCAAGCTTTTGGGTCTCACTATCTGCCATGATCTTTCTTGGGAAAACCACATTTCCAAGCTGGCCTCCAAAGCCAGTCGCCGACTGGGTATCCTCCGTTGTGCGAAGTCTTTCCTTGGCACACCTGAGCTCCTCGCCACATACAAGGCTTTCATCCGCAGCTCAATGGAATACTGTTCTCCCCTATGGGCCGGTGCTCCTGCCTCACACCTCTCTCGGCTTCACGCTGTTGAAACCAAAGCTTTCAGAATCATTGGAATCTCCCGCGATGAAGCTATCTCCGAGGGCCTTTCACTCACCGCAGGCAGGTAGGTGGTCTTTCTGTCTTCTACCGACTCCTCTCCGGCCTTGCTCCCCCAGCTCTCTCTGTGCTTTGTCCCCCAAATATTCCTACTGTTCGCACAAGATCTGCCAGCAACCCTCTGATGGTTAAACTGCCGAAATCTAGGCTCTCTGCTCACCTTCACTCTTTCATTCCTCTTTTCTCCCACCTCTGAAACAAACTCCCACACTCCCTTCAATCCCACACCTCCCTCCAGGTCTTTAAAACAGCTTTTCACCACCATCTCTTATCTTCCCCCCATCCAAAACCTTGATCTTTTCTACCCCCGCTAATTCATCCCAGATCCACTTTGTTTGAAATTCCAACTTCTTTCCTGGAAGTCCTTGCAGTGTCCATATGTTTTATACCTCTCCCACCGCCCCTTCCCATGCCCTCCCTCCCACAGATCTCTCGATGTCCCTGCTCTCAAATGTTGCGTTTTGTTTCCTTCCCCCTCTCTCCGCATCTTGTCTACCGCTCCCCACGTTATATGTTTTATGTGCTGGTTTGTCTTTCTGTGTGATTAATGTTAGCTCTTTCACGAGCCTCAATGTTGTATACAAATTTGTATTTTTTTTTATCATGATATATACTTGTACCAAGTTTGACTTGTATCACTTTAGCCATTCTTATGTTATTGCGGTAACAAACAGCTATCACGCACACACGGAGGGACAACCCGAAAACATAATGCCTCTGGCGACTTTGTCAATGGAGACATAAAAATATTAGCACCTGAGATTTTTGGGCAAAGATATCCGGATGAAACTTCCGCTGTAGAGATTTGTACGTCTTTTGAAGGGTGGAGGTATTCAGATGAAATGATTGGGGACTGCAAAACAAAAACATTTCAAAGGACAAAATCATGTGATGCATCAATGTCTTTTTCTCCAAAGCCAGACCCAAAATACGCAGCACAAGGTGACAGAGTACATTTTTAATTTATTAATCAAGATTGTGTGATTTCTTGAATTTGTAAAAGAGAGCAAATTCTGGATATGCCTTAATATGAAGGTCTGTCACCCTGTCATCACATCTGGACAGATAACATTGCTAACAAAGAACTGGTGAGTTATCTGAGAGACGAGCTTCCGGATTTTAACCTCCCCCGGACACAGTGGTCTGCACTCAACGGGATGTGAACTCTCCATGCAAGGACATAACACCACCTCCACAAATGGAATTTCAAGGACAACCCAGCATGTGACTGTGGTCACCCACATGAGACTATTCATCACATTGTGAATGAGTGAGTCCCACCTACGGAAATTTGATGAAAGATTTAGAAAAAAAATGAAGAAGGAAAAAAGATCTCACTCCTCCCTGCGCAAGTGCGATTGGGCCAACGTACTGCTCAACTGCAGGTTCGTTTTCCGATTAGTGATCAAAATATAACATTGAATTAAAATAAAGTTGTTCATTGATCATAAAACGGCGGTTGTAGCCGGATGGACAGACAAAGTGAGCCGATTGCTCAATCCTGCTTTTCGCTTCACGCGCGCGGGTAATAAAAGACAGGTTGAGATGGTCCAACGTTTCAGCAAGAGTGGCCTTCGTCACAGGGACGAGCATACCTATGCACTCGGATATTTAAAACAGGCCTCCTGGAAAGCGTGTGGACTCTGTGGAATGACACAGGCCTACAATTGACTATGACACCTAGGCAACCATTCCAAGTAAAGAGCATCTCCATCCCCTTCTTAAGAGAGGCCAATCATGAGAAACTAGATCTGTTATACAGTATTAGGAATAAAGGCGCGAGTATCGCTGTGGGACAAATTGGATAGAACTTCGGCACCGAGCAAATGACACTCATGATTAGTCTGTTTGACATACCTTCATACCTATTATTCGAGCACAAGGATAAACGATTTTGTAACTCATCCACTTCAAATTGACCTCTGATCTTGCACTTCCGTGCTAGAGTCCTCCCTTGTGCAATCTTTTTTAAATTATTCTCCTCCAATTCTCGTCCAACCTTTGAAAGGCCTTGGTATTTCGTTCCAATCATTCATTGTAAAGGAATACACCACATCCTCTGGTTCACAGCTGAATCTGTGGGATCAGAAAGTCGTTCAAGATTGAAAAACCTGCAGCATGTCACCCCGTATTCTTCTGGATTACAAAGAGGGAAGATTGAAAGTCCACTGCGATGAAAGGGGGGATGACACAATCCTAATTATGTTGCATAGTTTGGCAATAAAAACTATAACATCATTCAATAGAGCACATACCAGGATCAAGCCAGGATCAAGTATTTTATTTTATTTTTTTGGTTGTTTTTTTAAATATAATATCGAAGCTCGTGAAAGAGCCAACATTAATCACATAAAAAGTCAAACCGACACAGAAAACACAAAATAAGGGGAGCGGTAGATAAGATGGGGAGAGAGGGGGAAGGACACAAACACAACATTTGAGAGCAGGGACATCGAGAGAACTGTGGGAGGCAGAGGCCTTGGGAGGAAGTGGGAGAGGTATAAAACACATGGACACTAAGGACTTCCAGGAAAGAAGTTGGAATTTCAAAAAAGTGGATCGGGTGAATTAGCGGGGGTAGAAAAGATCAAGGTTTTGGATGGGGGAAGATAAGAGATGGTGGTGAACAGCTGTTTTAAAGACCTGGAGGGAGGAGAGGGATTGAAGAAAGTGAGGGAGTTTGTTCCAGAGGCGGGAGAAAAGAGGAATGAAAGAGTGAAGGTGAGCAGAGAGCCGAGATTTTGGCAGTTTAACCATAAGAGGGTTGCTGGCAGATCTTGTGCGACCTGTAGGAATATTTGGGGGACAGAGCCCAGAGAGAGCTGGAGGAGCAAGGCCGGAGAGGAGTCGGTAGAAGACAGAAAGACCACCTACCTGCCTGCGGTGAGTGAGTGAAAAGCCCTCGGAGTTAGCTTCATCACAGGAGATTCCAATGATTCTGAAAGCTTTGGTTTCAACAGCCTGAAGCCGTACGTTTCCGTGAAGTGGTGAAGTTTACGTTTTGTATTCCACTTATAGGCCGGATCTGGATTCGGACCTGAACCAAAATCTAAATCGGCTTGATCATGTCGCCTAACCAACTCATTCACCAAACTTTGTCATAATCCGTCCATAACTTTTTGAAATATCGTGCTATGTATCATTTTGGCCCGATCACATAGTGGTGAAGAATCATTTAGAAAAAAAATAAAAATAAATCCCCTATCCGGATTTCCACCAAAATCTAATTGATTTGTCCATGTCACACACCCAACAGGTCCACCAGGTTTCATTCTAATTCGTCCACAACTTTTTAAGATATCGTGCTATTTATCAGTTTTAGCCCCATCACTTAATGGTAATCACCTTTTTAACTAGAATGGCACTCAGTAGAGAGCATACCTCCACCAGGTGAACAGTTTACGTTTTGTATCATAGAGTAGACCAGAAAATCACAATACAAATTCACATTTAATCAAAATCATACGTCCACAACCTTTTGAGCTACCCTGCTTTGTATCGTTTTTGCCCCAATCTCCCAAAGGCAAAGAATCACGAAACAACTTCTACTAGCCGGATATGTATCCGCATCTTCACCAACATCTAATCAATTCTTACTCGTCAGACACCCAACCTCTCCACCGTTTCGTCCAAATCCGACCATAACTTTTTGAGATATCCTGCTCTGTATCGTTTTTGGCCCAATCTCCCGATGGTGAAGAATCACTTAAACAATTAAATAATTATCATATCCGAATCCATATTCAGATCTTCACGAAAATAGAATCGAATCGTCCTTGTCAGAGACACAACCTGTCCACTAAGTTTCGTCCAAATCCGCCCACAACTTTTTGAGATATCCTGCTATGTATCGTTTTTGGTCCCATCTCCCAATGGTGAAGAATCACTTTTAAAATTATAGTACCCGGATCCAAATCCAGATCTTCACCAATATCTAATCATTTTGTGCTTGTCACATACGCTACATCTCTGCAAAATTTCGTCTGAATCCGTCCACAACTTTTTTAGATATCTTGTTCACAAACAGACAGACAGGCGTAAAAACATAACCTCCATCACCTTTGGTGGCGGAGGTAAAAATCTGATGCCGAACATCAAACAAGGAAGTAGCATGCACCATTTAAAGTGTTTTGGTCTGACTCGGCTAGGGTTCAAAGCACTGACCTCCCAGACTCTGAGTGGATGCTCCAACCAGTATGACACCAAATCTGGAATGGAATCAGAGGATGGTCGATCCTGCAGATTCTTCCATTCTTTGCAAAATTGATACTTTTGATGGGATCTGATGAGAGAGTCTGCACAAGCTCATCTGCCTGCATTTCCCATAACTATCTAAAAGCGTCGCAAAGGCCTTCACATTGTTGGGACCCCGACGACGTGTTGTGAAAGACCTTCTAACCAGTGATGATCTTTTGACGAAGGATCCTTTTTTGATTACGTAGTCTGCTCTTAAGTCTTAAATTCGTGACCTCTTGTGGGTTGGTATCTTGCCTTTACAAATAAATGATCTTGAGAAATCCTGTTGTAGCCGTTTGAAATGTTGAAGACCTCCAGGGGGTCATGTCACCTCTCTTGCATTGATAGTTCAGCCAGTGCGTGTCCGAGCTCTAAAGCCCATTTTGATTTGGCAGATACCTGAAAGAGAGGTTTCATTACCCATGATGCAGTGCTCAGCCGCCATGTTGGTTGGCAAACTAAACAAGCGAGAAGAGGTAAACAAGACCCAATAATTAACGTAACCTTCCATTGCATCAAGTCAGAATAACGAGATAAACGTGCTGTAGTGTAGATCAAGCTGCTGATGCTATCGTTACCAGGGAAGTGAATCTAACCAACATGGCGGTGCGCACGGTATTATGGGATTACTCTGAAAACCCCTCGAAAGATGGCACAGGTTTAGTTGCTCTTCTCTGAACTCTCTCTAGTTTATCTACGTCAGAAACAAATGCAGGACCCCAGGTCACCATATATTCAGGCACAGGTCTCCAAGATAACCAGCTAAAAATCTATTGATTATATTATTGTATCTTGAAGTAGCGGCAGTTTTCTGTCCATCGGTGTCTTCTTCCGCCCATTGGTTGAACAGCTGGTCCGGCTCCACCCACAACGACGGCTCCACCCACAACGGCCGCTCCACCCACAACGGCCGCTCCACCCACAACGGCCGCTCCACCCACAACGACGGCTCCACCCACAACGACCGCTCCACCCACAACGACCGCTCCACCCACAACGACCGCTCCACCCACAACGACGGCTCCACCCACAACGGCCGCTCCACCCACAACGACGGCTCCACCCACAACGACGGCTCCACCCACAACGACCGCTCCACCCACAACGACCGCTCCACCCACAACGACCGCTCCACCCACAACGACGGCTCCACCTATTCCACCCATAAGGCATAACGACGGCTCTCAAACTTGGAACTAATGCAGTCGAAAGGCTGACTCGACCCACCGGCATTTTGATTTTCATGCAGTTCTGGCTAAACACATTCACATTCGCCATTCCCTACCTTTACATTGCAAAAACATAAACTTCCGGGAGCATGCGAGGAAGCGTTTCGTTGCCTATACACCACCCAAAGAAGGGAAGAGTTTTGCGCGGCTCCTGCGCGTACAATCTAAGGAAACACGCACAAGGCTGTACCAGCTCATGACGGCGAACATGTCGCTTGTGTTGTCCGGTGGCTGCAGAGCAACACATCGCGGGCAGAAGGCATCTTGTTCAGTCGCAGAATAACCACAGCGCCAACATGACGCAGTCCGGGACGGGGTGTTCGTCGTCTTCCGCTGTTTCGGTACGAACCACCTCAGAGACCTAAACCCAAGGAACCTCTTGTGAACATAACTGTTTCCACTTTGACTCCCAGGAAAGTGCTTCCCAGCCGGACACAAAACGCCAAGCGGCGTTTTTACTGCCGTCCTCAAGTTCAAAAACCTGGCCATGCCCATTGAAGTCACCAAACTCACGCATTTCTAGTTTTCTACCTTCATCCGTTAGATACATTTCGACATCAGACAAACACAATAAATGGATTTCATGCGATTGACAATTAAAAAGTGTTTAAAAAATTGCCTGCTAATTGCAAAGCAAACACACATTTTAAATAAGAAGGCTCTGCTACGCACTATACCAACATGGTTGACAAACACCAATTAAAAATAGAAAGTAACGTGAGCGATTAAATATACATCTAAACTTTAGATTGTAAAGGGTGCTGGATATAATACAGAGAATAGCTTGGGGATGAAACTCGATAATGCAGCTGCAATCTCGGCGACACTCCATTAATTCCTGAATGATATCACAAATCACATTCAAGACGGCTGCATATGGCCAACAATCAACGAGAAAGCATCTCAAAATGCAAAGTCCGTCCGCGTCCGCTTTGTACTCTACGACAAAAACTAAAGCCATGTTGTTACTTACACGTGTCTGCAACAATTTCTCGTACATGCATAGTTTGATTTTGGTCAAAACTAGCACCAACACAGTACATGATGGCAAAAACGGGCACCTCACTTTATTTTGTGATTGATCAAAGATGGCTGACTGGTACACTGGCGGCCATTTTAGTTGAAAAACCCCGATATTGAAAACGCATCCTCAACTATTTCTCAGACTTGCGTTTACCGATGTTGTTCTAACTTGGCACACAGATAATAAATGATGGCTTATATGTGTACGTCATTTTGTTTCGAGATCAGATCCAAGACGGCCGACAGGCAGCCATTTTGTTTCTAGATCAGATCCAATATGGCCGACTGGCAGCCATTTTGTTTCTTAAATGTGGCCCCAACCATTTCTTGACATGCATGATCTGATTTTGTTCAAACCTGGTACGTCGGACCATGGACATGTTACGGAGTTTATTCACAATGGACCATGGACATGTTTCGGGGCTTCTTCACCATGGACCATGGACATTTTACGGGGATTCTTCACCATGGACCATGGACATGTTACTAGGCGTCTTCACCGTGGACCATAGACATGTTATGGGGCGTCTTCACCGTGGACCATGGACATGTTACGGGGCATCTTCACAATGCACCATGGACACGATACGGAGTTTCTTCACCATGGACCAATAGGTACAAGGACACTACATGAGAGTATACATATGCAGAAGATTTTGTTTTGTAATCCGACCCCTGGTGTTGGGCTAGTTGGTGTTGGGCTAGCGGCTAGGGTGCCGGCTGAGGATCCTAGGATCCTGGGTTCGAATCCCGGTCAATCGCTGAATGTAACGCCAGGGGGATTGACTCAGCCTGTCATCCTTCCGAGGTCGGCTAATTGAGTACCAGTTCACTGGTAATTCCCTGCTTGTCGTTAAAGGCGGCAAAAAGGGTTGGCGTCAGGAAGGGCATCCGGCCATAAAACATTGCTTCAAAAAGGGGACCGAAAAACAACAACAACCACGGTTCCTGAAAAAGGCCAACCCCCGCTTGTGGGGAAAAATGGCCTCTAAAGGTGGTTTTTTTTATTTTTTAAATCCGACCAAAGATGGCTGACTGGCGCCCTTTAATTCCGTACAGAAAAATTACTAAAACCATGGCGGCTATGATATTTTATGTCTTTTTCTCCTTGTTTTTTGGTACCTTGTCATCATCTGTGCTGATCATGGACACCGGATACACAACATGGTGGCGGTCTCACCCTCATGGTGGCAATTGTAGCAATCACACCCTCCACCTCGTTCATCAGCGGATGTCCAGCAAGAGCAAGTGGATATGCTTGTAGATGCTGTCAAGATGTGCTCGACCAACACTCATGCTGCTCGAAGGTGACACTTGCTGCACATGCCTGTGCATCTTAACAATGCGCTCTTCCAGCAATCTTGTTAAGAGTGGGCAGCCATGCGACCCGGCATGCCAACAGGTGTTGGCTGGTAACCAACGGAAATGTGATCATTTTTCTGCACATCATTCATGTCTTCCTCATCAGGAGAGGGCACACTTTTTGCTGTCGTGTTCCAGGTTCCTGCTGCCACTGGTAAATAACTGGAGGTTTTAATTTGCAAAATCTGAGAAATTATTCCCCTTATTATATGGCCAAAATAGTTCTGCATAAAGTGTTCTTAAGTTTTATTTAATTTTACCGCAAAGGCTCAATCGATTTTAATAATTTTTCCGACTTGGTGGCCTAACGGTTAGAGCATCTGCTGAGTCTGGGAAGCTGGCCGTTCTAACCCTGGCCTAGTCATGCCAAACAATTAAAATGGTACGTGTTGGGTTTCCTTGCTTGACGCTCAACATTTAAAAGGACAGAACAAAGACAGACAACCATAGGTTGGCAATAACAATGCAGGCTTTTATGGACCTGTCATCCTCCTGTGTTGAATTTCCTTGTACATACTCATTTGATGTTTTTTTTCAAGGTAGACTTTGGTGCTTTTGATATTGGCAATGAACGGATTCAATCGTTCATTACGCACCCCCTTCCTGCTTTTTCATTATGTAACAGTTTCCTTTTCTCTCGTGTATTGCTCACTCACTTCTGCCCTAGTAAAAATGTAAATAAGAGATACCTGGTAGTGATAGATGAAATGATTGCAGAAACAAAAAGTCATGGGAATACCGGCTACCTGATGCAACACCCACCTGCTTGCAATGCATCAAGCAAATGCCTTATTTGATCAACCCCCAGAATCATTCAGCTCAAAGGAAAGCATTTTAATCTGCTTTAAATTAATTAATTTAAATAATTTAATAATTTGGAGCTACTTCAGGTCACCTGCCACATTCGGAGAAAATCCGGTGAAAATATTTTGTATCAACCTGCTGTTTTTGGCCATATTTTTACCCTGTGCACATGAAGCGAAAGGCAGGGTTAAGCAATGGGTTCACTTATATCTGTCTCTCTGTCCATCTGTCCACAAACGTCGGTTTATTTCTTCATTTCAATTGGAGCAACTTCATTCCATTGAATGTTATATCTTGAACACAAAACGGAAAACAAACCTGTAGTTTGTCATGAGTGAGATCTTTCTTTTTTTTTTTTTTTTACTCTGTCTGCCTGCCCGACAGAATCTTGGTACAAGGACACTTGAATTGCATAAGTTGTCTCATGGTACAAGCCGACTTCTGGAAGTGCTAGAATGAATTAAATTACACAAGTTGACTTTCCTGGAAAGTCAAACAAAATAGAAAATCTATCCAAACAGGAAACTTGCTGTTTTTTAAAGAGTGTCATAAAGGACACAAACAGCAGGCACGAATAACTAGTTTAACGTGTTAAATAATGTGGTGTAACATCACATAACCTAACATACCATAACATAACATAACAGTATAAGATACCAGCCTCTGCAGCGGTAAACGTCTGGATTTTTTTCTACGACCTTTAAAGTCTCTATTTTATTTCAATTGAATTATATTGTTACGGTTCTTCGCCGCCCTTCTTCCCCTTACCAAGGGGGGATTAGTCCCCTTGTTCTTTCTGGGCTTGGCAGAACCGAGGCTTGATACGTCCCTTCTGGACAAACGCGGGGTAGGGTCTCGGGACCACTTCTCGCTCGTACTTAATTCCCCGCGCTGCCCTGGAAGCGAGGAAGCCAGCCTCGCACGAGCCACATGTGGTTTGAGTACGCCGAGCGGATTGAGTACCACGTGATCCGTGACGTCTTAATTAGTGGAACCTGATTTGAACGATCCTATTCGTACCACGCTTAGCCAATGAAGAAACCACAGAAACGATCGAATGGAAGAAAGGAAGAACACAGGTTTAATTATTCCCACACGTATTTACAATGATCGGGGACGCAGAGACACAGAGCAGCCTTAGTCAATCTTAACTTATCCCTTGGACTCGGGCCCGTCACACTCACACAGGGAATTGCAGATGGGTAGGTGGTTGGGCAACGCGTCGACGTGGTCGTCCAGAGACGGCCTCCGTCCAGCTCTCCACGGCCCCAGCACGTCCCGCGAAGATAGCAGCAGGCGATGGCAGGAACTTCATAGCACGTCTCCCGAACAAGGGAGATAACGAGGTGGAACGGCAAAGGGCGGGACTTTCAGTGCGGCTGGCGATTACACAGCCGTCTTCCTCACTCGTGCGACTTAATGCACTGTATAGCGATCAGCCTAAAACTCAACCGAGCGTCACTTATAAAAGTCTATAAAAGACGTCATGCATCTTTCGGTTCATGCGCGTCGGCGGCGCCCTCGTATCTTGTACAGCTCTCGGACGCTCACAACTCCTCTTCCTCGATCCTCCCAGGCTGGCCAGTGCACGCGAGGTCTTTGCATCGAGTCCTATCGGGTTCTCCGTTCATCTGCGAGTCCTTTGTTCATCGGCTTTCCCGCGCTAGCGCTTTGCATCGAGTCCTGTTCAACGCGAGTCCTCTCGGGGGCGCGGGTTTTATAGCTATGCCCCCGAACCTTCTCGAACCCCCTCGAACCTTCTCACCACGCCCTGTGACAAAACTCCACCGCCACCACCTCTGAGCCCTGATTGGCGGCTCGTGCTTACCGTCAGCGCTTCTGCCGCTCTGCCTTCGACCCTCCTAGCCTGCCTCGTGTTAATTCGCCCAAAATGAACCAAAGTTAGCGCAAAGGGGCATGAGGCTAGGGTAGCTGGAAAGTCGGTAGAGGTAGGGCCTATTCTCCTGGCTCTACTCAACGCAGAACTAACATAGGAAAAGGACTAAGCTTACAAATACTAAGACATAACTATACTATCGCGAGGCTACATGTTGCTTGTGTGACTAAATATGAGGGGGAAATTTTAACCTTTATTAAACACACTTTACAAATAGTACATGGTGTTATGTAGAATTATTATATGTAAGTGCAAAATTTGCCACACTAGTGGAACCAATGTTTTTTTGCATCTATATACCCTTGGCAACAAGACCTGAGTTGGTTCCATTTTTTTCAATGGCGTCTTCATCCCTAACCCCAAGCCAAGTAGAAGTCCACGCTATGAAAACTTTCAACTTGGTCAGTATCAAGATAAAGTTGTTAATGCAACACAGCAAGGCTTTGCATGGCTACTTTCACGGTATTCACAGAGGCACCATGAAGAGACATCAGATGGTATACCAGTTTGGTCAGCATACAATTCTCGTGTGTGCACTCCAGAAGAGAACAAGACACCCAACCTTGATCAAGATCACACAATGCCTATCATTAAGGCACCAGCTCATGAGTGGACAACACTGGTGACAGTTCTTGAGAAGCTTTCGTACCTCACTAGTGTTGTGTGTCCAGAAAACACTGGAACGATCTTAGTTACATTTGACATGGATCTTTACAAGAGGGCCCTAAAGTTAGAATATCTTCACGACCAATATGCTGGGAAATGGATGGTATGCCCTGGTGGTTTCCACACTGTCATGTGTGCACTAAGGTGCCTTGGGAGGACTGTTGAGCACAGCGGGCTTGATGAAGCTTGGAGCAAGTATCTGTACAGCACTGTGACAGTAAATCAGATACTCAATGGGAATCACCACAATCGTGCTGTTCAAGCTCATGAGCTCACATTAGAGGTATTCTTTGATCTCTGGCTTTCAGAATTTCTGAAAGAAAAGCCTGCAGTTGTAGAAGCTCTATCTGCCTGTATGGATAACTTGATAGAAGCAAACAAGAAAGAGGTAGGCATTCAGGAAGCCCATCACCAACTTCTAATGGAGATTGAACATCTAAACTTGGAAAAGCAGCTGAGTGATTTTGACAGGAGCCACAGTAAATTCCCAATGTATCAATGGGCACGAATGTACATGAGGCAAGTGTTGGCGCTGATTAACTTCACACGTTCACTGAAGCAGCTAGATTTCTTCCTGTACTTGGCGTCTCTAGAACATTTGTGCATATACGAGGTGTGTCAAAAAGTATCCGACCTTTGTTCATAAAAAATACTCGTATCCAGATACAACAAACTTACACTAATCTCCTTCAAAGTAGTCCCCTTGGGCTGCCACACACTTCTCCCAACGGTTCTGCCACTGTCGGAAGCAGCGCTGGAACGTCTCTTTTGGGATGGTGCGCAGCTGGTCTGTCGCATTCCGCATGATGTCTTCTCTGGACTGAAATCTGGTCCCTTTCAGGGGCATTTTCAGCTTGGAGAAAAGCCAGAAGTCACACGGAGCCATGTCGGGAGAGTAGGGAGCCTGACGAAGCACAGGTGTGTTGTGTTTGGCCAAGAAACTCTGTATCAAATGTGAAGAATGGGCGGGTGCGTTATCGTGATGGAGCTGCCAATTGCCCGCTGCCCACAGGTCCGGCCGTTTGCGTCGCACAGCGTCACGAAGGCGACGCAGAACCTCTTGGTAATACTCCTTGGTGATGGTTGTGCCATGTGGTGCGTACTCGTGATGAACCACGCCACTGGAGTCGAAGAAGACGGTCAGCATGACTTTGACATTGCTGCGGACCTGCCTTGCTTTTTTTGGCCTCGGGGATGTTGGATGCTTCCATTGTGATGACTGCAACTTGGTTTCTGGGTCGTACCCATAAACCCAGGACTCATCGCCAGTGATCACTGTGTTGAGGAAGCTGGGATCGCTGTTCACAGTCTCCAGCATGTCCTGTGCGATCTCCAAACGGAGTTGCTTCTGCTCAATCGTTAGCAGCTTTGGTACGAACTTCGCTGAGATTCTCCTGAAGCCCAAATCCTCCTTCATAATGGAATGAACGGATCCAATGCTGACGCCCACCTCGTCTGCAAGTTCTCTGATCGTGATTCGACGATCCTGCATCACCAGGGTCCTCAATTGGTCAATGACGATCTCATTTCGGGATGTTGAGGGCCTACCCGAACGTGCTTCACTCTCCACTGATGTGCGGCCATCTTTGAAGCGGTTGTACCAGTCCTTTATCTGTGTGGTGCTCATTGCTTCGTCCCCGAAGGCCTGTTGAATCTTGCGGATCGTTTCCACTTGGTAATCGCCAAACTTTACACAAAATTTGATGCAGTAGCGTTGTTCAAGTTTTTCCGTCATTTTGTCAAAAACGAAAATCCGACGGCGCTCACTTACACTTCCTCACTCATCGGCGGTCTGCCGTCGAATGACAGCTTCTGCAGGTGGGAAAAAATTCACGCGTGCGCATTAGGATCGCCTACATACGTGCACCAATCAACGCCTCCCTAGCTTCATTTGTTTACGCACGACAAATTAAGGTCGCATACTTTTTGAACACACCTCGTACTTCTTCAGCTACAACCCACTAGATTATGCTCAAAACAAGTTGTTAGCCAAAGATATTTCTCAAAAAACGTCTGTTAACTGGATATAAGTGTTCTGGTGGATTTTCTGTACAAGGAATGACAAAAATGCCAGAAAAAATGGTTAATCAAAGTGTTTTATGTGAAAAGATACATACAAAATTGCAAAAAATGGCGGCCATTTTGACTTTCAAAATGGCCGCCAAAGACGCCATTGAAAAAAATGGAACCAACTCAGGTCTTGTTGCCTAGGGTATAAGGATTCCAAAAAACATTGGTTCCACTAGTGTAGCAAATTTTGCACTACAATGACACAACACCATGTACTAAAACTCAAACCCGCAACAATATACTTGAACACTAGAACAGGTCACCTTTTAGCAAACCCTTTCGCAAAAATATCAAAACCCTTCTGTCGAGCAGTACTTAGGCATGATAAATAAGGTGGTGTATAAGACACTGTTGTCCGTCTAGCAGTACTTGGACATGATAAATAAGGTGGTGTATAAGACACTATTGGCCGTCTAGCAGTACTTGGACATGATAAATAAGGTGGTGTATAAGACACTGTTGTCTGTCTGGCAGTACTTGGACATGATAAATAAGGTGGCGTATAAGACACTGTTGTCCGTCTAGCAGTACTTGGGCATGATAAATAAGGTGGTGTATAAGACACTGTTGTCTGTCTAGCAGTACTTGGACATGATAAATAAGGTGGTGAAGGAACTGCGCTCCAACGCGAGTCGAAAGAATTGACGCGACCAAAGACGGAACTCGTTCGAGTTGCTTTATTGAAACAAAACAGCTCAGGTATTCTGACAAGCCCGTTTATCGGGCAGCAATATATTGTTGCGGATATGAGGATTGCATTTTTTTTGATTGTGTGTATTGTGGTGGTAAATTGTTGTGTAACATTGGTTGGATATGGCCCCTCCTGCCTCCAGAGTTGTGTAAAGGTAAAAAGGGCGTCTCGGTAGTTAATTCCATGAAACACCACATTGAAGGACCCGATAAAACCCTTGTTCAGTAGCTTATATCTTATTATGTGTTTTAGAATAAGGCCTTGTCTTCCATTAGAATAATACTCCATTGCACCGAATCAATAAAGAATAGCTCCCCTTCAATACTTCCATTTCCCAGCCAAACTCTCCATCTGCGGGTAAAGCAGTTCACAAGCGTGGGGTGCACGCCCTCTCATTTCGCTGCTGTAGTGAATATGTGCTCCGTGCTCTGTTTGAACAGGAGGGGCGGGGTCGCCCGGGAGAGGCAAGCCCAGGGCGCGCCACGAAGGGCGGGGCTGTTCAGCCCCATGCCCAAATAAGGAAACAGAGCACGGGGGGGGGGGGGGGGGGGGGGAGGGCGGGACCGAAACCGAAGAGGGCGTGTCAGACCCGCGCTGAAGGTTTGGACAGAAGGGTGCGACGATCGCTGGGACAAGCTACACGAGAGATACGGCAGAGGAGTCCAGCCCCGTTTCAACCAGCGAGTGACCCTGCCGGCGTGCGCTGTAAAGCCGAATACAAGGAGCTGCCGGCGTGCGCTGTAAAGCCGAATACAAGGAGCTGCCGGCGTGCGCTGTAAAGCCGAATACAAGGAGCTGCCGGCGTGCGCTGTAAAGCCGAATACAAGGAGCTGCCGGCGTGCGCTGTAAAGCCGAATACAAGGAGCTGCCAGCTCCTCGCTTCCCGCCCGGAGTGGACCTGCTCGCTGTGCCCTGTGATCCCACCTGCTCATCCCTCCAAACGATTCCTACCCTTCCATCAATTTGCGTACGTGAGTTTGTTCTGTTCGTGCTGTCCTGGGTAGTAAACGAAGTCAGTATAAGCTAGTAATTTGCACTGTGTTACCTGCTTTTTCATGTCCGCTGTAAATACCCGTGACTGCTCTTTTTGCTTATGTGCGTGTAAATAATAATAAACCCCGTTACTCTTCTGTACGTCTTCTTCTTCCTCTTTGCATTCGTCGTCTTAGTCTTTTCCCCATTGAATATCTGTGGCGCGATACGGCCAACGTTTGGGTGAATCGGGTTTAGTCGGGGAACAACTGTTCGGTCGCGGAGCCTCCGCTCGGCAAACATACCATCCTTAACCGCGTACCGTAACAATTGGTGTCAGGAATGTCGGATTCGGACCTGGGACTAAATTTATTTAGCCCAAATTTTGGAACACCAATTGTACTATTGGCGTAACAATTGGTGTCGGGGAGTGAGATTCGAGGCCCGAACCAAATTTTTAAAAACATCTAGAAAAAAATTTGGTCAAAATTTGGAGCTGCTGGAAATTTGTGTTGTTTTAAAGCAAAACCTGAATTTTGAAATCGCGCCATGGCTGGTCAAGGCGACGGGATGTCGGTGGGAGAGATAGACGGGGTAGAATCGACCCAGGACCTCGGGGAAATGTATGTGGAGGAAAGGGTGGAGGAGAGTAAAGAAGGTGTGGTTGAGGGGGTATCAGGTGCACAAAATGGCGCTCTCGCGCACGAGGTTTCAGGCGCGCAAAAAGGCGCCTCGCACGAGCGCGCGGTAGCCGGACCCGCAGTGCCAATGGACTGGGGCATTTTGATGATGCATTTCGGTGCCTCTCTGATGGGTGACAGTAAGGGATTTGATGCAATGATGGCTACCCAGGGGATAGACATGGGAAAAGTGAGGCACGAAGCAAGGTACAACCCGGTTGGATTTCAGGAGCAAATGAACGCCACGGCAAAAAGAATACAGGAAGACATTGACCGCAGGTTGGGCGAGCAGGTCCCAGGGGTGCACGAGGAGGTAACGCGGGTCGAGAAGCGCCGGTTGAACGAAGTTGAGAAAAGCACGGGTACAATGACAGGGGTAGAAATCGCGACCCGGGGTTTGGAAAAGCCGGCGACCGCTGAGGTAGAGGAGGGCGTTTTATTAAAGCCAGCGGTCGTCGAGGTGAATAAAGAAAAAGCAGTGCTGGGAATTAAAATTGAAGAGATGACGGAGGTAGCCCGGGAATTGCAGGGAGAAATGGAATATGTACAAAGTCCCTGCTCAAATCATGATGGTGTACGCACTAACCAAATAAAGAGTTTGCAGGTGCGCGTGGAGAAGGGAATCCCCCAGGTGAGTCGTGCTGTATATTGTGCGGGTAGATTTTGTAAAAGGATGTTCGGCGACAAAAGAATTTTCACGCGATTGGGATCGATATGGCACCCGGGCGTTGGTGAAGGGTCCCGTGTGAGTGAAAATGGCACGCGTGTGAGGAAACAGTGTGCGTCGGCGAGTGGGTGTGTTATAAAGTGTGGGAGTGAAACCGAGTGCGAGCGAGAATGCACGTCGGGGTGTACGGAGTGTGACATGAGGAGTGAGTTGGTGGTGGAGCGGGTGCGAGGATGCACGCATGGGATGAACGGCGAAGGTGTGCGAGAAAGCACACCTGAGTTGGTAGTAGCGCGAGAGTGGGAGAGCCCATCTGAGCGCGTTAGTGGGTGGATGCAAGAGTGCACGCCCATGGTGAGTGGTACGGAGTACGTACCGAGGGAGAGTGCGCAAGACGGTGCACGAGGTGTGTTAAGGGAGTGTGCGAACGGCGAGTGTGCGCGAGAGGTGTGGTTTGTAACAGGGAGTGCGTTGGTGGAATGTACGGACGGCGTTGGAACGCCGGGTTTGGTGAGGGTGAAAGGGGTAGCGTATGCGTGTGAGCATGCCGGTGAAGCATCGACGGTAACCGGGTTAGCGGTTAGGGCGACGGATAGCCGATGCGAGCACTCGGGGCGCGGTGTGCTTTGTTGGATGCAGGGCCCGGCGCGGATCGAAGCTGCGTCGTTTCTCTTCGAAGCGTCGTTGCCGATTCGGGCTTAGCCTCGCCCTGCACGGTCGAGTCCGGGCCTTGGCGGGCGAGGCGACCGGTCCGGTTCAAGGGCGAGTGGGAGGAAGCGGCACGGTGCCCCCTCGTGGGGACGGGGTTCCGACCGGGGGAGATTGAGCCATCGGGCCCGGGACCGCAAGGTACTGCGCCGAGATGGTGCGTGGAATCTCGGCCCGACCAAACCACCTCCCTTGAACCGAAAGCCGGACGGATTCAACCTGCAGGCGACCAAACCACCCAAATTCATTGCTCGGCTTTACGAAGCCGAGTTTAATGATGTCATGACGCACCGAGGCTAGGATATAGCGGACTGTGATGATGATGATGATACTGATAGTGTTTTGAACCGAAATTTAGAATAGTGAGTAGAATTGGTGGTAATTGGAGAATTTTTGATTGGTTGGATTTGGACGAGCAAAATTTATAGTGAGAGATGCCCATGTGATGGGATGGCCAATCCACCATCCCTCACATCGGGGGGCAAAGGAGCACTAGGTTTATGGGGTTGATGGCAGTGAAAACTAGCCCGGGTGGGTTAGGATATATCGTGTGTAGGGATCTCGAGAGATTGACAGTAGGTAACGTTAAGGTTAGGGAGTGACAGCTACCTGTAGTGGGGACGCAGGTAGGTTAGTGTGGATGATAATGACGTGGTATGTGCTTAGTTTAAAGGGAAGACGGGGAGCACTAAGTTAGCAGGGCAACAGGTAGTTTAGATGATGCCGTGTGAGTGTTGGAGGTGTATTCAGAAGTGTATTGTGAAAAGTGTGTAAGGAACAGGTGTGATTGCACAGGTGTGCAACTGAACAGGTGTATGGAGCAGTGTTTGAGTGAGTAATGGTGATGTGTGTTGTGTTGACCAACTGGTCCAGGAAGGAAGGAGGGTGCAGGTGGCACCAGGTTGAGTGCACAGGTGTGCACCAACAGGTGTATGGAATAAATGGTAGTGTGGAGTATATGGAGTATTGGAATGGATGGTAGTGGAGTGAGTATGATGGAAACTATGGAGTGGAGTGGATGGTGCGAAGGTGTGAATGGGGGAAGGATGGACCCCCATCACGAATACCCGGGGCGGGTAGTGTAACGGTTAGGTAGAGGGTACAGGTAAATTGTGGTTGGATATTGGCATCTGTGGTGCGGGTGAGAGAATGGTATTTGGATGGGTGCATTAGTGTTGTGGAAATGGCTGGGCGTGTAGCCTGTTAGTGTGTGTAGTTGGTTTGGGCACTCCACCACTGTGAGGATGTCGGCCAGGTGAGGCCGCAGCTGGGCTCTGGGAGCCGGTAGAGTTGTTGTGGATGGGGCCCGAGGATCCGGAGGACGGACCCGGGTAGCCCAGTGCCAGAGGGCACCAAGGGGTGACAGAGCCAGGAGGGGCCTTCCCCAGTTAGTTCGGTTAGGGTAAGGAGCAGGTAAGCTCGGGTGGCAACTACAGTGGTGGAGGTGTGCAGGTGGGTAGACCTGCTGGGAGAGCTACACGTCTCAGCCCAGAAATTGTGCAAGGGCACCGGGAGATGAATCGGGGGAGTGAGACCCCAAATTGAGAAGCACCACAGTTTGGTCAATGGGAATTGGTTTTTAGAACCCATAGTGTAAGTTGGCCAATGGATTGGCAGGGAGAGACCCCGGGTAGTGTAAAGTGTGTTAAAGTCATTTAGAGGATAGTTAGGATTGAAGTCTCCTCGCACCATCTACATGCACTCACCTGAGATGACGTACCTCCACACCATGCCATGTTTAATTATTTTTACGTGCAAATGTTTTGGATTGTGAGACGCATCATGACGTGGGTGTGACATTGTGCTTTGTGTTCCATCTCTCCTTCCTTATGAGGATTGATGATGAATTGATGATGGCAAATTTTGAAGTAGAGGGATTGTGGGAACGAATTTGGAATAGAAGAAATATGGGGAAGACGTGACAGTAGTGACGAATTTGTAATGTGTAGATTTTGTACATATGGGGTAAGGGCAAGGGTAGTGTAGGTGACAGGGGGGGGTGACGTACGGTAGGGACGAGCTTTCTCACTTCGCTCTCCGTACGCATTTCGCCCTGCATTGCCTTATTGATGTGTACCCTTGTGACCTTACCCCTCGCTCATCTGTCTTGTCCCCCTTTTGTCTCCCACATGACCTGAGCGCCACTGGGCGCCGAGGGGAGCGTGCGTGAGTCGGCCATTGTGCGCCCGGAACTCCCAGAACCAGCTGTCTGCATCGATGCACCACATTATGGACCACATGTCTGTGGCCGAGCACCACTTATGGACCCCATGGGTTGGGGCGTGGCCCCTCTGCTGGAACCGGCCATAAGGGCCCGAAATCTTGCTGGCGGACCTTGGCCACAGGGCACCGATGCCCCACAGGTGAACCACAGTAGTCGGCCTGGTGGGCCATAAATAAATAAAAGGGACACGTTGGGTGCATTTTATTGTAATACAAATAGGCCGCCAGCAAAGAAAATGACAACATCTGGAAGAAAGTAGATAGCCAGCAGAGGGAGCCGAAGAGCAAGAGACCACCTGCAGGATTAGGGGTTGTTGATTTATTTTTATTGATGAACTATGGTGACTGCACCGATGGGTGCTTGAGGGTGTTTTGGTGCGTTTTGGGTGCTTTCATGGTGCATTGATGCAGAGCACACTGTCTCCCCCCCCCCAGAAAGAACAATCACAGGTCCTGGGTTGCGTTTTGTAAATAAAGTCGCGTCAATTGTAAATAATGCTCCCCACCGTCAGTGTGTAGTTTGAAGACCATTCCGCAATTCGGTTAACTGTGGGCGTGAGTCTGTTAGGCAGGGTGCAATGGAGCAGCGGGACACATCTATTTATGTTTTAAAACTGTCGCACTCAGGGTCAGGTTAAAAGTAGAGGGAACTACACCTACGTGTCACACTAAATTAAAGTTATAGGCCCGGGCCGTGCCTAAGAGGAGGAGGGTGCAGTGTTGCGGATATGAGGATTGCATTTTTTTTGATTGTGTGTATTGTGGTGGTAAATTGTTGTGTAACATTGGTTGGATATGGCCCCTCCTGCCTCCAGAGTTGTGTAAAGGTAAAAAGGGTGTCTCGGTAGTTAATTCCATGAAACACCACATTGAAGGACCCGATAAAACCCTTGTTCAGTAGCTTATATCTTATTATGTGTTTTAGAATAAGGCCTTGTCTTCCATTAGAATAATACTCCATTGCACAGAAACATCAATTAAGAATAGCTCCCCTTCAATACTTCCATTTCCCAGCCAAACTCTCCATCTGCGGGTAAAGCAGTTCACAAGCGTGGGGTGCACGCCCTCTCATTTCGCTGCTAAAGTGAATATGTGCTCCGTGCTCTGTTTGAACAGGAGGGGCGGGGTCGCCCGGGAGAGGCAAGCCCAGGGCGCGCCACGAAGGGCGGGGCTGTTCAGCCCCATGCCCAAATAAGGAAACAGAGCACGGGGGGGGGGGGGGGGGGAGGGCGGCACCGAAACCGAAGAGGGAGTGTCAGACCCGCGCTGAAGGTTTGGACAGAAGGGTGCGACGATCGCTGGGACAAGCTACACGAGAGATACGGCAGAGGAGTCCAGCCCCGTTTCAACCAGCGAGTGACCCTGCCGGCATGCGCTGTAAAGCCGAATACAAGGAGCTGCCAGCGTGCGCTGTAAAGCCGAATACAAGGAGCTGCCGGCGTGCGCTGTAAAGCCGAATACAAGGAGCTGCCGGCTCCTCGCTTCCCGCCCGGAGTGGACCTGCTCGCTGTGCCCTGTGATCCCACCTGCTCATCCCTCCATATACCCATATACCCATATACCGGAGGGCCTGCACCGAGGTGTCGGTGGTCTGGTCGGCCGCCATGAGCGCGAAGTCCACGCCGAGGTGGACCGCGTTCGCGCTGGCCCGAGAAAGACAGTCGGCCACGGCGTTGTCTTTGCCGGCGACATGCCGGATGTCCGTGGTGAATTCCGACACGGCGGAGAGGTGGCGCTGCTGGCGGGCTGACCACGGCTCCGTGACTTTGGCCATTGCGTAGACCAACGGCTTGTGGTCGACGAAAGCCGTGAACGGGCGGCCCTCCAGGAGGTATCGGAAATGGCGAACGGCCAGGAATAGACCGAGCAGCTCGCGGTCGAACGTGCTGTATTTTAACTCGTTCGGCCGGAGCTGCCGGCTGAAAAAAGCGAGTGGCTGCCAAACCCCGTCCACCCATTGTTCATGGACGGCGCCCACCGCGTAGTTGGAGGCGTCCGTAGTGAGGGCGATGGGCGCGTTGAGCACCGGGTGAGCCAGCAGCGTTGCGTCGGCGAGGGCCCATTTTGCGCTCGCGAAGGCCGCATCCATGGCCGCGGACCAAACGATGTCATGCTTGGCCGGCTTGCCCCGGAGTGCCTCGTAAAGGGGCCGCATGAGCTGAGCAGCGCGTGGCACGAATCGGTGATAAAAATTCACCATGCCGAGGAACTCTTGTAGGGCCTTGATGGAACGGGGACGCGGGAACGTGGTGATGGCCTCGACCTTGGTCGGCAGCGGCACGGCCCCGGTCTTGGTGATGTGGTGGCCCAAAAGGTCAACGGTCGTCGTGCCGAAGTGGCATTTGGCCGGGTTGACAATTAAGCCGTGCTCGCTGAGGCGACCGAACAGTGTTCGGAGGTGGAGGAGGTGCTCGGCGCGGGACGTGCTGGCGACGAGGATGTCGTCCAGATAGACGAAAAGAAATGGCAGGTCGTGCCGCACGCCGTCCATTAAGCGCTGGAACACCTGGGCCGCGTTCTTGAGGCCAAACGGCATCCTCAAAAATTCGAACAGGCCGAACGGCGTGATGACGGCCGTCTTCGGGACGTCGGCCGCCCGGACAGGTACCTGGTGGTATCCCCGTATCAGGTCAATTTTGGAAAATATGACCCGTCCCGCCAAACGGGCGGAAAAGTCCTGGACGTGCGGGATCGGGTACCTGTCGGGGGTGGTAGCGTCGTTGAGGCGGCGGTAGTCACCACACGGGCGCCATCCGCCCCCCGGCTTTGGCACCATGTGCAGTGGTGAGGCCCACGCGCTATTGGAGCGCAGCACGATGCCGAGGTGCTCCAACGCGTCGAACTCGGCCTTTGCCACGGCGAGCTTGGCCGGGTCGAGGCGGCGGGCCCTGGCGTAGACCGGCGGGTCCGTAGTGGGTATGTGGTGCTCGATCCCATGCCGCACTGCGACGGCCGAAAACGTCGGCCGCGTGAGGGCCGGGAATTCCGCGAGCAGGCGAGCGAACTCGTTCGCCGTCGGGAGGGCGCACACCAGTTCGGTCGGCGCGGAGCTGCTCATCGTGCACGCCAGGGAGCTGAAGGTCTCGGCGTTGACAAGGCGACGACGTTTGACGTCGACCAGCAGCCCGTGCGCGCAGAGGAAGTCGGCGCCCAGCAAAGCCATGGGGACGCAGGCGGTCACAAAGGTCCACTGAAAGCGCTGGCTGCCGAAGCAGAGGGTGACGTTGCGCGGGCCGAAAGTGCATATGGCCGAGCCATTAGCAGCGACCAAAGAGGGGCCGCAAACGGCGTCCCGCCTGTCCTGCTCGGAGGTGGGTATGACGCTCAGTTGGGCGCCGGTGTCACAAAGGAAACGCCGCCCGGACGCTTTGTCCCGAATAAAAAGCAAGTTGCCCGAGTGGCCAGCGCTCATGGCTGGGAATGAACGCCGGCCCGGCCGTTTCCCGACTTGCCGAAAGTGCACGGGGGTCGGCACGTCCGAGCCTTGTGTCCGAACCTGGCGTGGTAATAACACCACGCCTGGTCAGGTGGAGGCCCCGGCCATCGTGTCGGAAGCGGTCGGCGCGGCCGCCAGTTGCACCGGCAGTTCAGCCTCCAACCGCGCAGGGCGCTCGGGCGTCGTCTCGGACGGCGGCAGGCTCCAGGTAGCCGCGCCGATGTGTTGGCCCGCCGAGGAGATCTTATCGGCTTCCCTGGCGAGGGCGCGGGGATCGGTGATCGACGTGCCAGCCAGGGCGAGGCGTACCGGGTGAGGCAGCTGGCGAAGGAACAGCTCGCGGAACAGAAAATCCGGAGAGTGCTCACCGAGCAACGAGAGCATATAGGCCATGCGCTCGGACGGGCGCATGTCGCCGAGCTCGGGCAGGTCGAGCAGGCGCCGTGCGCGTGCCGCCGGTGAGAGGGTGAAAGCGTCGAGGAGGAGCGTCTTCAGCGCGTCATACTTGTCGGCAGCCGGCGGGTGCTCGAGGAGGCTCAGGGCACGGGCCGCGGTGGCGGAACCGAGCGCTGCCACGACGTGGAAGCGGGTGTCGTTCGCGGTGATGCCTCGCAGGGCGAAGTGGGAGTCCGCCTGGGCGAACCAAACAGCCGCGTGAGCCTCCCAGAAGGTAGGCAGTTTAAGAGTCACTGCCGTGTCCATGTCGGTAGGTCACCAGTGAAGGAGCTGTGCTCCAACGCGAGTCGAAAGAATTGACGCGACCAAAGACGGAATTCGTCCGAGTTGCTTTATTGAAACAAAACAGCTCAGGTATTCTGACAAGCCCGTTTATCGGGCAGCAATATATATACACATTTATGCCCGGGCGTTTGCCCGGGAAAACCGAGACCGGGCATGCCCGGGTGTCATGGGCGAGTCCTGGAAAGGCGAGTCTGGACATGCCCGGGCGTCCTGGACGCGGCCTGGCAAGTCGAGGCTGGGCGTGCCCGAGCGCTCTGGGCGAGCCCTGGAAAGGCGAGAGCGGGCATGCCCGGACGCTCTGGGCGAGCCCTGGAAAGGCGAGTCTGGACATGCCCGGGCGTCCTGGACGCGGCCTGGCAAGTCGAGGCTGGGCGTGCCCGGGCGCTCTGGGCGAGCCCTGGAAAGGCGAGAGCGGGCATGCCCGGGAAAGACGAGACCGGGCGTGCCCGGGAGGTTCGGGCGTGCCTGGGAACAGCGAGTCCGGGCATGCCCAGGAGAGGCACGTCTGGGCCCGTCCGGACGAGCCCGGCATGGCGATCGCGCCCTGGCCGCGTCCTGGCAGGTGCAAGGCGATTGTGTACATTCAGCGGGAACCGCTACAGTGGCGTATAAGACACTATTGTCCGTCTAGCAGTACTTGGACATGATAAATAAGGTGGTGTATAAGACACTGTTGTCCGTCCAGCAGTACTTGGACATGATAAATAAGGTGGTGTATAAGACACTGTTGTCCATCTAGCAGTACTTGGACATGATAAATAAGGTGGTGTATAAGACACTGAGGCCGTCGAGCAGTACCTGGACATGATAAATAAGGTGGTGTATAAGACACTGTTGTCCGTCTAGCAGTACTTGGGCATGATAAATAAGGTGGCGTATAAGACACTGTTGTCCGTCTAGCAGTACTTGGGCATGATAAATAAGGTGGCGTATAAGACACTGTTGTCCGTCTAGCAGTACTTGGACATGATAAATAAGGTGGCGTATAAGACACTGTTGTCCGTCTAGCAGTACCTGGACATGATAAATAAGGTGGCGTATAAGACACTGTTGTCCGTCTAGCAGTACCTGGACATGATAAATAAGGTGGCGTATAAGACACTGTTGTCCATCTAGCAGTACTTGGGCATGATAAATAAGGTGGCGTATAAGACACTGTTGTCCGTCTAGCAGTACCTGGACATGATAAATAAGGTGGCGTATAAGACACTGTTGTCCATCTAGCAGTACTTGGGCATGATAAATAAGGTGGCGTATAAGACACTGTTGTCCATCTAGCAGTACCTGGACATGATAAATAAGGTGGCGTATAAGACACTGTTGTCCATCTAGCAGTACTTGAGCATGATAAATAAGGTGGCGTATAAGACACTGTTGTCCGTCTAGCAGTACCTGGACATGATAAATAAGGTGGCGTATAAGACACTGTTGTCCATCTAGCAGTACTTGGACATGATAAATAAGGTGGTGTATAAGACACAGAGGCCGTCGAGCAGTACTTGGACATGATAAATAAGGTGGCGTATAAGACACTGTAGCAACAGTGCTAAACTTCCGGAATATATTTTTATACGACCTCTTACATTTTTTTTTTTTCAATTGAATCATGCACTTGAACACTGCACAGGGAAAGATATTCAATGAACTCTCTAGTATCTCGTTGGTGGAATCGTTTTGATTTTCACAGTTTAATTTCCTGCTTCATATTTACTTCCGCCACCGAAGGTGGAAGGAGGTTATGTTGCCTGTCTGTGAACACGGTATCTCAAAAAGTTGTGGACGGATTTAAACGAAATTTGGCAGAGAGGTAGTTTATGTGACAAGGAGGAAATGATTAGATTAGTTATTCTTCACCATTGGGAGATTGGGCCAAAACCGACATATAGCAGGATATCTCACAAAGTTATGGACCGATTTGGACGACACTTGGTGGGCAGGTTGTGGGTGTGACAAGGAAGAATCGATTCAATTTTGGTGAAGATCTGAATATTGATTCGGATACGAGAATTATTTCATTCTTAACCCTTTGAGTACGGATGACGTCCAGTGCCGCAACCCGCGAAAAAGTTTAGTGTATTGATGACGTTACTACACGTCATCGACTATACCTATAAATAGATCGTCAGTACTGCACGTGGTTGCATTCCCGTAATGCCAAATTAATCCCGCACCGGGGTATTTTTATAAAAAATAATCCCTTCCACAAAGGGTTAAGTGATACTTTACCATTGAGTGATAAGGATTAAACAGATACATACAGCACGATAACACAAAAGGTTATGGACGGATTTGGACAAAACTTGGTGGACAGGTTGGGTGTGTGACCAGGACAAATCGATTCGATTTTGGTGAAGATCTGAATATGGATACGAGAATTATTTAATTTTTAAGTGATTCTTCACCATCGAGAAATCAGGTGAAACGCGATATACATGATATTTAAAACTAGAACGGGCACTCGGTAGAGCGCATACCTTCGCCGCAGCTACTGTTCTGTACTTGGCATGGGAGTGTAGGGAACAGAACAACAAAAATACGATTTTGACCTTTTCGTGACCTTGACCTTGACCTTTGACCCGATTGCTCCCAAAATCTAATCAAATGTGTCCCGTATAATAACCAATCATCCCACCAAATTTCATGCAATTCGGTTGAATACTTTTTGAGTTATGCGAATAACATACACACACACACACAGACATACTGTGGCGGACACAAAAGCCCACTGGCGTGGTGACATCATTCCACGCACCAAGTGGGCGGTGGCCACGCCCGAGGGGTAGGCGTGGCCTCATGATATACCCCGGGCGACCAGCCCGGAGGAGTACAGTGTTACAGTGTAGTCTTACAATAAAGACGTTTATATGTTACCGCTTGTCCGCTTCCTCCTTGCTCACAAGCAGCGCGCGTAACGCCGCGCTTTACTGGTGACCCTCGACGTTGGATCTGCCGGAGCGATCCTTCCACACGCGACGCCATCGCCATGGCCGCCTTCGTCAAACTTCCGGAATTTTGGGAGGCTCAGGCCGAAGTCTGGTTCGTCCAGGCCGAAGCCCAATTTCAGCTTCGGCACCTCACCGGCGATGACACGCGCTACTGCCACGTCGTCGCCTCCCTCGGGCCCGGCACGGCCGCTCGAGTTGTGTCCGTCCTTCGCCACCCACCGGACGGCCACAAGTACGAGGCACTCAAGCGGCTACTCCTAGCCACGTTCAGCCTCACGGACGACGCACGGGCCGATCGCCTCCTGGATCTCCCCGAGCTCGGTGAGACGCGCCCGTCGGTCCGAATGGACCATATGCTGTCACTGTTGGGCGACGAAGCCCCCGGTTCGCTATTCCGGGCGCTTTTCCGTCGCCAACTTCCAGCGCAGGTTCGCCTCGCGTTGGCCGGGACCGGGCTAACGGAACCCCGAGCATTGGCGGCCGAGGCGGACAAGTACTTCGCCGCTTCGGACACGCGGGCGAGCGTTGGCGTGGCCGTCACGGCCTTCGACGCTGCTGTTCCACAGCATCATCTTCTACAGCACGCTGAGTTTCAGCAGCATGCTGATACGCACCTCGTGAACGCCGCCACGCCCCGCCCACCGCCGCGGCGAAAACCGCCACCGCGGGGAAACCCGTCGACTCCACCGGCCTGGCGGAGCCAGCCGCGCTCCTCCAGCTCCACCACCTGGTGCTGGTTCCACGCCAAGTTCGGCCACGAAGCTCGGCGGTGTCATCCGCCGTGCTCCTTCAACGGGTCGGGAAACGCCCGGGCCGGCGCTCAATTGTGGCGATGAGCGCCGGCCGTTCGAGCAGCCTGCTGTTCATAACGGACACCTTCTCCGGGCGCCGTTACCTGTGCGACACGGGAGCACAGGTGAGTGTCATTCCCGCCGGCACGTCAGACAAGCACGCCGCGGGTGGGGGCCCCGCGCTGCTTGCCGCGAACGGGACGCCCATCCGTACGTACGGAAAACGCTGCCTCTCTCTGCGGTTTGGAGGGCAGGTTTTCCGATGGACGTTCGTCAAGGCCGACGTGCCCATGGCACTGCTTGGCGCGGACTTCCTGTGCGCTAATGGGCTCCTGGTCGACGTCAAGCGCAGACGGCTTGTCCAGGCCGAGACGTTCAGCTCGCTCGCATGTGCGTTGCCCAGCTCAACGAGCGGCTTGCCAAGCGGCTTGCCGAACGATTCGGTTCCGGCCACGTTGGTCTGTACGCTTCCGGCAGCGGACGCATTCACCCGCCTCCTCGCCGGCTTCCCGGCCCTCACGCGGCCCACCTTCTCGGCGGGGGCCGTCAAGCACGGGGTGGCCCATCACATCCCCACCGTCGGGCCACCGGTCTACGCCCGGGCACGCCGCCTCGAGCCGACGAAGCTGGCGGTGGCAAAAGCGGAGTTCGCTACGCTGGAGCGACTCGGCATCGTTCGGCGCTCAGAGAGCGCTTGGGCGTCGCCGCTGCACATCGTGCCGAAGCCCGGCGGGGGATGGCGACCGTGCGGGGACTATCGCCGTCTCAATGACGCCACGACTCCCGACCGCTACCCCGTCCCCCACATTCAGGACTTTTCCGCCCGTTTGGTGGGCAGGTCCTTCTTCTCGAAGGTGGACCTCATACGCGGCTACCATCAGGTCCCCGTCAGGCCGGAGGACGTCCCGAAGACGGCGGTCATCACGCCATTCGGACTCTTCGAGTTCCTGCGCATGCCCTTCGGTCTGAAGAATGCGGCTCAGGCGTTCCAGCGACTGATGGACAGCGTCCTGCGCGACTTGGATTTTGTCTACGTCTACCTGGACGATATCCTCGTCGCCAGCGCGTCCCGCGAAGAGCACCTACGCCACCTCCGCACGCTCTTCGAACGCCTGGGCCAGCATGGCCTGATTGTGAACCCCGCAAAGTGCCGGTTCGGCGCCGCCACAATCGATTTTCTGGGGCACCGTGTCACCAGGCACGGAGCCGTCCCCCTGCCGGCCAAGGTGGAGGCGGTGAAGGGGTTTCCGCGCCCCCGCACGATCAGAGGGCTGCAGGAGTTCCTGGGCATGGTGAACTTTTACCATCGGTTCCTGCCCCGTATCGCCCAGCTCCTGCGCCCCTGCACGAAGCTCTCCGAGGTAAGCCGGGCAAAGGCGACGTTACCTGGACCGAGCAGATGGACACGGCGTTCACGGGCGCGAAGCTCGCCTTGGCTAACGCCACCATGCTCGCGCACCCGGCGCCCGATGCACCGATCGCCCTCACCACCGATGCCTCGGACTACGCGGTGGGCGCGGTGCACGAGCAATGGGTGCGTGGAGCTTGGCAACCGCTGGCGTTCTTTAGCCGGCAGCTTCGCCCGCCCGAACGCCGTTACAGTACCTTCGACCGCGAGTTGCTCGGACTTCACTTGGCGGTCAGGCACTTCCGCCATCTGCTCGAGGGCCGGGCGTTCACTGCCTTCGTCGACCACAAGCCGCTGATCTTCGCGATGGGCAAGGTCACCGAGCCGTGGTCGGCCCGGCAGCAGCGTCACCTCTCGGCCGTGTCCGAGTACACGACGGACATCCAGCACGTCGCGGGGAAGGACAACCCGGTGGCGGATTGCCTTTCCCGGGCCGTCGCCCACGCAGTCCACCTCGGCATCGACTATGCCCGGATGGCAGCGGACCAGGCCGCTGACCCCGACGTCCAGGCCTTGCGGACCGCCATCACGGGCCTCCGCGTCACCGAGGTGCCGTTCGACGGCGCGGGCGCGGCCCTCTTGTGCGACGTCTCCCTCGGGCGTCCCCGCCCCATTGTGCCCGCGGGCTGGCAGCGCCAGGTGTTTGACGCCATCCACGGCCTGTCCCACCCGGGCGCGAGGGCCTCCCAAAGGCTGATCGCCGACAAGTTCGTCTGGCATGGCCTCCGGAAGGCCGTCCGCGGCTGGGCCAGGACATGCCTCGCGTGCCAGCGCGCCAAGGTGCACCGGCACACCCAGGCCCCGTTGGCCCCGTTCACGGTGCCGGAACGCCGGTTTAACCACGTCCACGTGGACCTGGTGGGACCTCTGCCCCCCTCGCGGGGTTTCACCCACGTCCTCACCATGGTGGACCGCACCACCCGGTGGCCGGAGGCCGTGCCGTTGGCGTCCACAACGGCGGCCGATGTCGCGCAGGCTTTCATCGCCACCTGGGTCGCCCGGTTCGGCGCCCCCTCAGACATCTCATCCGACCGCGGCCCCCAGTTCACCTCGGAGCTCTGGGGGGCGGTTGCGCAGGGGCTCGGGGTCCGGCTGCACCGAACCACGGCCTACCACCCCCAGGCTAACGGCCTGTGTGAGCGATTTCACCGCTCATTGAAGGCCGCGCTCCGGGCCACCCTCCGCGACGGCGGCTGGGTCGACAGGCTCCCCTGGGTCCTGCTGGGCCTCCGGACGGCGCCCAAGGAGGACCTGCGCGCATCCGCGGTGGAGTTGGTCTTCGGGCAACCGCTGCGGGTGCCGGGCGAGTTCCTCCCCGACTCCACGGCACCATGGTCCGCGGCACAGCAGCGCTCCGCTCTGCAAGAGACCGCCCAGAGGTTCGCCCCGGTGCCAACGGCATGCCACGGGCACCCACCGACGCACGTCGCCCCGGAGCTTCGCACGGCGGAGTACGTCTTCGTCCGCCACGATGCCCATCGGACACCACTGCGGCCCCCGTACGACGGGCCTTTCCGCGTGCTGGAGACCGGGGCGAAGCACTTCACCCTGGACATCCGCGGTACTCCTGACCGCGTTTCGGTAGACCGCCTCAAGCCGGCCCACCTCGATGTGGACCATCCACCGCCAGTGGCCCGACCCCCACGTCGGGGCCGCCCTCCTGCGGGCGGACCCCCGGCACCGCCCAGCCCCGCCGCCACGCCGCCCCCCGGTCCTGCACCCATCCCAGGAGCAGCCAGGGGCATCCCACCTGGCATCCCTGCACCCCGGACGCCGCCGATCGCCAGGGGGCGCTTCGGCCGGGTCATTCGTCTGCCCCGCAAACTGGCCCTCCAGGTGCGCGGGAATTCTGGGGGGGCGCGTGTGGCGGACACAAAAGCCCACTGGCGTGGTGACATCATTCCACGCACCAAGTGGGCGGTGGCCACGCCCGAGGGGTAGGCGTGGCCTCATGATATACCCCGGGCGACCAGCCCGGAGGAGTACAGTGTTACAGTGTAGTCTTACAATAAAGACGTTTATATGTTACCGCTTGTCCGCTTCCTCCTTGCTCACAAGCAGCGCGCGTAACGCCGCGCTTTAATACAAATAAATACACAGCGATCAAAACATAACCTTCCGCTTTTGCGAAGGTAACAAGTACAAAAAGTTTTAACTAAAACAAAAGTCAAAAGCCGCGTCGATGTTACACAATGCCTAGATGCAGCTGTGCCTATAACGTCGATGTTATAGGCACAGGACATTCCTATTGATTCGATTACTTGATGTTATTTTTGTGCAAAGTGAAAATATATCTCGGCAATTTCCCGTGTGTGGCGACGAATTTTTAATATATCTCGGCATTTTCCCGTCTGTTATTTCAGGCGGTGTATGACTGACCATGCCGCGATTTAAAAAAAAAATATCTCGGCAATTTCCCGTATGTGGCGCCACGTGAACGAAGCTATGCTCCTCTCTCCACATTATTGTGGCGACGTATAAATTAAATATTTCATCGTGACGATTGTCATCAAATGGACGAATTTTTAATATATCTCGGCATTTTCCTGTCTGTTATTTTGGGCGGTGTATGACTGACCATGCCGCGATTAAAAAAAAAAAATCTCAATGGACTTGAAGTTACAGGCCTTTGAGAATTCATTTCGTTCTATAAAGGGCAACTTTCATCGGATTTTCTTCCCGTTTTTTTTCAACCGAGTCTAAAACTATGTTAGCGACTGTGAAAAATGAAATGATATATCGAATTTGATTTGAACAAAAACTGTGTGAGAGAGCAACGCCTCTCTACAAGACACCACGGGCCTACAAAACAGGCCTCAAAGCTATGCGAGTTAATAAAATGGTGGATATTTGTTTATATGAAGCCTCTCCCACAATGGGTGGAGCTATGGTTCCCAGAATGGGTGGAGCTTTGAGGTTTTGTCTTCTCTGCAAGAACAAGAAGAAGAAGAACAGCAGAGGGCACTCTATGACCAGCGTCTTACGACGCGGCTAAAAAGTTGTGGACGAGTTATGACTAAACTTTTTTTTTTTTTTTTGGATACAAGATCGAGGCTCCTGAAAGAGCTAACATTAATCACACAGAAAGACAAACCGACACATACATCATATAATAAGGGGAGCGGTAGACAAGATGGGAAGAGAGGGGCAAGGACACAAACACACCATTTGAGAGCAGGGACATCGAGAGATCTGTGGGAGGGAGAGGGCTTTGGGGGGGGGGGGCATGGGAATGGGGGCGGGGGGGGGGAATAAAACATATGGACACTGCAAGGACTTTCAGGAAAGAAGTTGAAATTTCAAAAAAAGTGGATCTGGGGTGAATTAGCAGGGGTAGAAAAGATCAAGGTTTTGGATTTAGGGAAGATAAGAGTTGGTGGTGAACAGCTGTTTCAAAGACCTGGAGGGAGGAGTGGGATTGAAGGGAGTGAGGGAGTTTGTTCCAGAGGCGAGAGAAAAGAGGAATGAAGGAGTGAAGGTGAGCAGAGAGCCTATATTTCGGCAGTTTAACCATAAGAGGGTTGCTGGCAGATCTTGTGCGACCTGTGGGAATATTTGGGGGACAAAGCACAGAGAGAGAGAGCTGGGGGAGCAAGGCCGGAGAGGAGTCGGTAGAAGACAGAAAGACCACCGACCTGCCTGCGGTGAGTGAGTGAAAGGCCCTCGGAGATAGCTTGATCGCGGAAGATTCCAATGATTCTGAAAGCTTTGGTTTCAACAGCGTGAAGCCGAGCTAGGTGTGAGGCAGGAGCACGGGCCCATAGGGGAGAACAGTATTCCATTGAGCTGCGGATGAAAGCCTTGTATGTGGTGAGGAGCTCAGGTGTGCCAAGGAAGGACTTCGCACAACGGAGGATGCCCAGTCGGTGACTGGCTTTGGAGGCCAGCTTGGAAATGTGGTTTTCCCAGGAAAGATCCTGGCAGATAGTGAGACCCAAAAGCTTGAGCGACAGAACTTATTGGAGAGGATTGTTGAGAAAGTAGATGGGAGGGTTGTCCAGTCGGTCTTTTCGGAGAGACATAGTAAGAGTGTGAGATTTGTCAGGATTGAAAGACATGTTCCACTTGTTTGACCAGTCTGTGATTTTGTCCAGGTCTTCAGAGAGTGAGGAGGCTGCAGACTGCCGATCTGAGGGAAGAGGAATGGAGTGGCAGAGAGTGGAGTCATCAGCAAAGAGATAGAGAGGATTTTACAGAGTCGGAGAGATCATTGATAAAGGTTAAAAAAAGCACAGGGCCCAGAACACTGCCATGGGGATCTCCAGCCTGAACAGGAAGGGGAGATGAGAGAAATCCATTCAGGGCCACACGTTGACTACAACCAGAGAGGAAGTCTGCAAGCCATGCGTGGAGATTTCCATGGATACCATAGGAGTTTGGTGAGCAGAGCGGGATGCCAGACCGTATCGAAGGCACGTGATATGTCACGGGAGACGGCTCTAATTTCCTGTTTGACATTGAGGACCTCTATCCATTGTTGAGACAGCAGAAGCAGCATGTCCAGAGTAGAGTGACCTGGTCTGAATCCAAATTGATGATCAGAGATTAAGACATTGGAGAAGAGGAAGGATTTGATATCCGAAGCAATGATGGATTCCATGACTTTGCTGATAATTGGGAGCAGGCTGATTGGTCTGTAGTTGCAAGGATCTGTTTTTGCACCTTTTTGTGTTCAGCGGTAATGTTGGCTGAATACGAAGCTGAAGGCAGATGACCTTGAGCAAAAGAGAGGGTGAAGAGAACAGAGAGGGTGTGAAAGAGCGGCAGAGCAGGATTTTAGGACCCGTGGGCTGATGCCGTCTGGTCCAGTTGCAGAATCAGAGTCGAGGTTTGACAAAAACTTCTCCACCTTTTCAAGAGAGAAGGACACAGAGTCCAGGAGCAGTTGGGTTCGACTGGGTAAGATGGGAACAGAGAGAGATGGGTTTGGGACACAAACTTGGTGGACGAGTTGGTTTGGTGACAAGAACAAGCTGATTAGATTTTGGTTCCTGTCCAAATCCAGATCCAGGCTATCAGTGGGATAGAACCCATAAACTGTTCAGCCTGGTGGAGGTATGTGCTCTACCGAGTGCCGTTCTAGTTTAGAGTGATTTTGTTACCGTTATGCTTTAGCGTATGTTGAAATAGTTTGATGTCATACTGTATGGGCATTTGTACATTGCCCTTATAAAGTTTAATCTGTAGTTCCCATTTGGCGAGAATAATGATGAACAAACTGTTCATAAGTTGTATTTAATTTCAACGTGAGGGCTCAACAGCTAACCCTAACATTTCACATCATCCCACCGAGACTCATTCATCAAAACAAGATTGTCCACAAAAAGTACTCTTCTGGCAAGATTTATTACAACAAATGTTCCTTATAATGAGACTGTATAATAATATCAAAGTGAGCATATACAATGCAGCCAAACTAAATAATCGAAAAATACAACTTTCCCAAAAATATCCACAAGTTTATATGAAAAATAATAAAATATTACAGAATCCAACCGATCAGTGGCCAATGTACTAATTTTGGCCATCTCCTTCCCATGGATTTTCCCTTCCTTTTGCATTGTATTCCATTTTAAACGATCAGTTGGTTGTCTTCTTGGTGTTCCAGATGAGTGATGTCACTTTCAACACTTCTTTTCAACACAAACACATCTGTGTCCTGCAGGGAAGAGGAACAAAAGTGCATATTCAAAAGTTCGTATCAAGTCACAATGTGAACAGAGGTTGAGATGGCTGACGGGGTGTTCAGTAGGATAAGTCATGCCATCTTGGAAGGCACAGCAAACACAGGACTCCGAGGTCGATACTCGACCCCCAGATCATTGAACCAGTCGGATGACACGGATGGCGTATTATCTCCTCTCTACAAATTATCTCCAATTGGACTGATGGAACAAGACTCTCCCTCTCTTTTTCCCAACCCTGCTACTTTTCACTTTCCAAGTTTTATTTTGGTACAAGCGGTTATTGCCGCCCATCCCACACACCCACACTCTTATACTTCTTCCACCTCCTCCCCCACCCCTCCCCCCCGCAAACAAAATATGTCATTGTTATTCCCTGATCCAAGACCTTTCTGGTGAGGTATGGATCATCTGTATACACCAAATAGTTATTGCACAATTGGCTGACAGGCATTACAAAATATTGTTACGGACACGACTTAGATGTTATGATAGGCCGAGCGGAATGGCCGCCGTGTTCGCACAGTTTACCCGATTACACTCGAACGTTGGCCGAATCGCGCTACGCTAGATCAATGAAGGAAAGGACACAACGGCTGGGATTAAGGCAACGACACAAGGGGTACAGTTCTCAAGACCTCCGGAGGAGGATATAATATTGGTTATGCAGAACGGTTAGATTACACGGCAAGAGGTAAAGCACAGCAAGATGGGCACTTAGACACAGTCTTATCTAATTCCCGACAGACCACAGACAAACGGGACAAGACTGACTCACACAGGGATTGATGGCAAGGAAGGGCAGGCAGTCGATAGCTCAAGGTGCACCTTGGCTCAGGGGCAGAATCGACCCGGTCCGGTCCCGAGATGCCGGGAGGTATTTCTCAGCGCTAGGAGGTGGCGTCCTTTCTTCTCCGTAGCTGAGGCGCATCTGACGTCACCTCCCTCTTCCTGCGCATGTCCAGCGGGGAGTGACACGCCCTCGGCTCGTTAGCTCCGCCCCAGATGGAATCGGTCAGCCGCTTCTTATTGGGTGCGGGGGGTTACCGGGCTCCGCCCTTGACGAGGAGCTGACAGTGAGCCCCTGCGTGGTAACCCCGTCGGAGCACATGTTCAATGGCGGCTAACCAAGCCGGAGTGAGGACGCACACTCCCCGCGCCGCCGCCGCTGTTGTTGTTGTTGTTGTTGGTGTTGTTGTTCCATGAGGAAGAGATGCGGGGAGGTATTGGGAGGTCCTAAACTTACTAATGGTGCCATACAATCACATTCTGGTGCAACGAAGTCAGAATTAATGGAAACGAGTCCTTAACTGACATAGACTAAGAATAACTAGCAAGATGTCCTATAGTTGTCTACGTGAGATGCGGTGAACCTGGGTACGACATTTAATGGGGGAAAAAGGGGAAGGTCGGGGCTACAGAGTGTTGTTTACAGATATTGGGACTAGGGAATGGGGGATTGGGGATAGTTGGGGAGTATTGGGGAAATAGGGGAATATTTACAAGCGGATATGGATGGAGGCCAAATCCCATATCCGCAACATTGCACCCTTCTCTACCTCGGGGCGTCCCGACCCGATAAATTTTTACCTACGTTAGTGTGGCACTCAGATGTAGTTCCCTCTACTATTAACTCAACCCTGAGTGCGACAGTTTTACAGATGTTCACAAATGAGTAAATATGTCCCCCTGTGACGTTGCACCCTTCTCCTCACAGAAACACACCCACAGGATAACCGAATTGCGGAAAGAATCCTCAAACTAAACATACAGCCGGTAGGGAGCATCATTTATACAAGACTACACTGATATTTACACTACGATCCAGGACCTGTTTTTGGAGGAACACATGCAGATGTTATGCATAGAGAGAGAGCACGCATGCCAGCATCGATACACCAACCCACGAGTGCTCTGTGGCCTTACGGCCTTTAATAATGTGCAGAGCACCCCATCCAAGCACCAAAAGCACCACCCCATCATGTACAGTCAGCACCATCCGGTGCACCAATAAAGTGTTCATAGTCACCGGTGGTGTCGCAGCCGGCCGATGTTCTGCCGCTGGTCTTGCCTTCATGTGGTGTACTTGGCCTTCTTGCTTCCTTAAAAATAAAGAAAGGCGCCAACCGCGTCCATTTCTAAATTGTGGCCGTCAGGGGGCCAACTATAGTGGTTCATCTCTATGGCATAGGTGCCACGTTGACCCAGAGGTCCATCCACGGGTGGTGCTTGCCCGCAAAAGAACTGCGGTCCATGGTGGGTGGCCACAAAAATTGCGGTCCATATGGTGTATCGATCCAGGCAGCAAGCAGCGAAAGTACAGGCCCACAACTGCGGAGCCAGCACCTCTCTCTCCTCTCTCTCTGCCCCAAAGCCAGATCCTCGGAGGTGGGAGACAAAAGAAGAAGACAAGTGAGTAAGGTGGTAAGGGCGCAAAAGTGCACGCAATACAAGGTGATGCACACTGGGGGCACATGGGAACCAGGTGAGACAGGTACGTTCCTACCGTACCCCCCCCCCCCCCCCACCAGGTAACCTACATTGCCCCTCCCTTACCCCTTACTGTATCCACAAAACACAACACTACCCATAAACATCTACTTTACAAATCAACAAACGTCCCTACTGTCTTCCCCGTTCCTCCCATAAACCAAATTGGTCTTCTCTCCCTCCTAACCAATCAAATTTGCCATTTCCAACTCTCATCAAAATTTGCCATCACCAATTCATCATCAGTCCCTCCTAGGGAGGGAGAGATGGAATCACCCCAATGTCTTATCCACGTCGTGATGCGTCTCACAAATCCACACAGCAATTCTCATTTCCTGCAACACAGAACAAAGAAAACACAGGTGTGGAGTCATCATCATCACCTCAGGTAAGTGGCTGCGTATGGTGCGACAGGTTCATCAATCCTAACTATTTCCTAAATGACTTTAACAACTTTACATTACCCGGGGTCTTTCCCTGCCAATCCATTGGCCAACTTACACTATGGGTTCTAAAAACCAATTCCCATTGACCAAACTGTGGTGCTTCTCAATTTGGGGTCTCACTCCCCCGATTCATCTCCCGGTGCCTCGCACAATTTCTGGGCTGCGACGTGTAGCTCTCCCAGCAGGTCTACCCACCTGCACACCTCCACCACTGCAGTTGCCTCCGAGCTTACCTGCTCCTTACCCTAACCTAACTACCTGGGGAAGGCCCACTGGCGCTCTCCCCACTCGGTGCCCTCTCCGGCACTGGGCTACCCGGGTCCGTCCTCCGGATCCTCGGGCCCCACTGACACTAACGGCTCCCAGAGCCCACCTGCGGCCTCACCTGGCCGACATCCTCACAGTGGTGGAGTGCCCAACCAACTACACACACTAACAGGCTACACGCCCAGCCATTTCCACAACACTAATGCACCCATCCACAATACCATTCTGCAACCGCACCACAAATGCCAATATCCAACCACAATTTACCTATACCCTCTACCTAACACTTACACTACCCGCCCCGGGTACTCGTGAAAGGGGTCCACTCTTCCCCCATCCACACCTTCGCACCATGCACACCACTCCGTACCACTTACTCCAACTCTCTCCACACCATTCATTCCCTGCTCCATGTATTCCACACACCTGTACTTGCACACCTGTGCTCTCACACCTGGTGCCACCTGCACCCTTCTCTCCCCAAGCGCATTCGCGCTGATCCACAACACTCACTACTCATCCACTGCTCCACACACCTGTCCAGTTCTCACACAGCATCATCTCATCTAACTACTCCCCTCTGAAACTTGCGCTTCCCAGTCGTCCCTTTAAACTATTGCGCTCCCACGTCATTATCATCCATACTAATCTACCTGCGTCCCCACTACAGGTATCAGTCACTATCTAAACCTTAACGTTACCTAATGTCATCTTTGCTAGATCCCTAACAATATCCTAACCCACCCGGGCTAGTTTTCACTGCCATCAACCCCATAAACTATAGCGCATTTGCCCCACTTTGTGAGGGATGACAGAGTTGCCATCCCACCACATCGGGCATCTCCCACTACCAATTTTGCACATCAAATTTCAACAAATCAAAAATTTGCCAATCACTACTCATCATCTGCCAATCATTACTGCCAATCCTTTGCCAATCATCAAATTTTGTTTTTTTATAATTTTGGGTCCAAAACACTAACCTCATCACACAGTCTACTCACTAATGCCTCTCGGTGCGCCAATTTACTTCTAAAGCTCGGCTTCGTACAGCCAAGCCATGAATGCGGGTTGTGTTGTGCCAGCGGCTGGACGCGTCCGACACTCGGTGCAGGGACGGGGGCTTACCCGGGCCGAGATCCCACGCACCACCCCGGCGTGGAGCCATCCACTGTCCCGATCTCGACCTGCCGGCACATCTCAACAAAAAGTGGTCGCCATGACGACCCTTCCTATCGGGCTGCCCGCTCCGCCGAGTGGAGCCCGGACGCGGCCGTTCCAAGCGAGGCACAGCGTGGATCGCGTACGGCGGTTCTTTCGAAACCGCCGTGGTTCGGATCCCCGCTGGTCCTCGCGGCACGCGAAGCTGCCCGACGCGCACCGAGGGCCCGAGTCGGCTATAAGTCGTTCTAACCTCTAACCCGGTTACCGTCGATGCTTCACCTGCATGCTTACATGCATACGCTACCCCTTTCTTGCTCATACCTCCAGCCGTTTCCATGCTCCTCGTCGTACCTTCTCTAACACACCCAGGTACACTCATTCCACTCCCAGCCTTGGTCACACACCTGACCACCGAACACTCTGGCACACATTCGTTGGTCGCACACCTCACCAACACACCTCTTCGCGCCCCCTCCTCGGTCACCTCCTCTGTGACAATCACAGGTGTGCTCTCAATCGCACACCCAACCACGTGCCTCACTACCAATTCCAGCATGCATTCCCACTCACGCTCTACCATTCCAGGTGTGCATCCTTCCATTCCAGGTGTACATCCTCGCTCACCTGTCACAACCAACTCACGCTCCTTGTCACTCTCACTACTCTCACCTCCACTCTTGACAGCGCACTCACCCTTACTCTCGACAGCGCACTCTTTCCTCATGCACCCGTCCGTTACACACCTTTCTCGCGCACACTCTCCCGTTACACACTCTGTAACACTCACCACAGGTGTACACTCTTCCTTACTTTTGACAGCGCACTCTTTCCCCATGCACCTGTCCGTCACACATCTTTCTCGCACACCCTCTCCCGTTACATCCTCTGTAACACTCACCACAGGCGTGCATTCTCCCTTTACACCCTCCGTAACATCTCAATATGTCTCTCATCTCTCATCTCAATACATCTCAACCACGCGCTTCCATGTGCTCCCTCGCACACGCGCTACGACCGACTCACTCTCGACAGCACCCTCACTCCTTGGCACGCACTTTTTCCTCACACACCCCAGAGTCGGACTTTCTCGCACACCTCCTTTTTCGCACACCAGACCTGTCGCACACTTCACCAACGGCCTCTCACGAACACCCGGGTCCATCTCGACCCCCAAGCTTCTTCAATCACCTGGCGCATCATACGCACGACCATATTGGTCACCACTTACACCGGGTCCTCTTCCTCTTCGCTTCTCCTCCATCACCTGCGAATCCCTCATCCGGTTAATGAGCACATCATCACGATCCGAACACAGACTTTGGACCAATTCTTTTATCTCCTCTTTTATCTCTTTCTTATCTCCTCTCCGTCGCTTCTTAATTTCGCTCACCCCTTCTTCCACTTCTTCTAATTTCTGCTTCACCTCTTTTATTTCCCGGTACGTCTCCTCAAGCTCGTCCTCCAAGGCTACCTTGACCGTTTCCATGTGCGTCCTCACCTGCCGGTCCTTCGTCTCCATTACCTCTGTCACCTCTTCCAACCTCGTTGTCAGTCCCTCACGTACCATCTGACATTGCCTCTTTGTCGCTATCAAGTCGTTTTTTATGTCGTTTTGTGTCGCTTTTAACCCTCCTAATACCGCAGTGTTCCTTTGAACCTGCTCCGTTAGTCCTTTTTGTCCCTCCGTCAGCTGTTCCACCTCCTGCGTCAGGTCCTCTATGCCCCCTTGCAATTTTACAGTCCCCTTTCTCACCTCCTTCTCCATGTGCTCCTTACAGTGCCTCACCTCCTCGCGCACTCCTCCGACCTCCTCACTCACACCTCTTCTGATCTCTTCTCCCATCACTTGCATCTCCTGCCCAGATGCCACCCTCATCTGCTCCATTTCCTCCCTGTGAGCATCCAGTTTGGTTTCTACCCCCATTCTGACCCCCTCTATCTGCTGCCCCATTTGTTTAACTTCCCTTTCCGCTTGGTCCCTCATGTCCCTCATGTCCCTCAATTTGCCTTCCATACTGTTTTCTAACCCCTCTAACCCCTTTTGCATCCCTTCCATTTGATTCTCTTGAGCGGCCATTCTGTTTTCTACCCCCAATAACCCATTCTTTACCTCTTTTGTCCCATTGTCTAACCCCTCACCGGTACCCCTCGCTTCGTCCCTCATTACCCCCATTTGCTCACTCTGAGCCTCCATCCGGTTCCCCATTACCCCCATTTGGTTTCCCATTACCCCTAATTGCTCACTCTGCAGTTTGAGGGACGCCTGCATTTGCGCCATAAATTGCTCCATGAGGGCCTGCATTTGGGCCATCCCTCCCACTTGTGCAGCGGGTGCGGCCGCCGTAGCTATGTGCGAGGCGCCATTTTGCGCGCCCGCAACCTCGTGCGCGACGACGCCATTTTGCGACCCTGCTACCCTCACTGCTTCGCTCTCCTCATGTCCCTCAATTTGGTCCTGGATCGACCCTGCCTCACTCTCCCCTACCGGAACCCAGCCGTCTTGATCTGTCATAGCGCGACTTTCAAAATTCGGGTTTTTATTTTTGTAAAACAAAATCAAATTTCGCCGTTAATAATTTCGAGCGCGTGAAGCGCGCTTCGGGTCCAATCCCACTTCCCGACACCAATTGTTACTCTAATAGTACAATTGGTGTTCCAAAATTTGGGCCTAACAAATTTAGTCCCAGGTCCGAATCCAACTCCTGACAACCAATTGTTACGGACACGACTTAGCTGTTATGATGGGCCGAGCGGAATGGCCGCCGTGTTCGCACAGTTTACCCGATTACACTCGAACGTTGGCCGAATCGCGCTACGCTAGATCAATGAAGGAAAGGACACAACGGCTGGGATTAAGGCAACGACACAAGGGGTACAGTTCTCAAGACCTCCGGAGGAGGATATAATATTGGTTATGCAGAACGGTTAGATTACACGGCAAGAGGTAAAGCACAGCAAGATGGGCACTTAGACACAGTCTTATCTAATTCCCGACAGACCACAGACAAACGGGACAAGACTGACTCACACAGGGATTGATGGCAAGGAAGGGCAGGCAGTCGATAGCTCAAGGTGCACCTTGGCTCAGGGGCAGAATCGACCCGGTCCGGTCCCGAGATGCCGGGAGGTATTTCTCAGCGCTAGGAGGTGGCGTCCTTTCTTCTCCGTAGCTGAGGCGCATCTGACGTCACCTCCCTCTTCCTGCGCATGTCCAGCGGGGAGTGACACGCCCTCGGCTCGTTAGCTCCGCCCCAGATGGAATCGGTCCGCCGCTTCTTATTGGGTGCGGGGGGTTACCGGGCTCCGCCCTTGACGAGGAGCTGACAGTGAGCCCCTGCGTGGTAACCCCGTCGGAGCACATGTTCAATGGCGGCTAACCAAGCCGGAGTGAGGACGCACACTCCCCGCGTCGCCGCCGCCGCTGTTGTTGGTGTTGTTGTTCCATGAGGAAGAGATGCGGGGAGGTATTGGGAGGTCCTAAACTTACTAATGGTGCCATACAATCACATTCTGGTGCAACGAAGAGTCAGAATTAATGGAAACGAGTCCTTAACTGACATAGACTAAGAATAACTAGCAAGATGTCCTATAGTTGTCTACGTGAGATGCGGTGAACCTGGGTACGACATTTAATGGGGGAAAAAGGGGAAGGTCGGGGCTACAGAGTGTTGTTTACAGATAATGGGACTAGGGAATGGGGGATTGGGGATAGTTGGGGAGTATTGGGGAAATAGGGGAATATTTACAAGCGGATATGGATGGAGGCCAAATCCCATATCCGCAACATTATATATATATATATACACTCCGACAATCGTGACGGATACGTTCCTGGAAAATGTCACAAATGTTGAATTTTTGAATGTGGGGGGCATCTTATTATAATAGAGCAAACGTATATGGTTATGTCGCTATGTTTATATGCGATGCAAACGTGTTCTTCTTCTTCAAATAAAATTACCACCCACTTAATTAACCCTCTTAATTGCGTTAAGACTGCAGAGAGCCCTCAGACCTTTGATGACACTTTAATTCCCCCAAGACCATTCAGACCACCAAGACCCAAAACACCCCAAATACCCTTCAAGGCCCTGAGGCTCAGAAAGACCATGAATACCCAAAGACCCTGAATACCCAAAGATCCTGAACACCCAAAGACCCTGAACACCCAGAAGACCCAAAACACCCCGAAGACCCAAAACACCCCGAAGACCCAAAACACCCCAAAGACCCAAAACATCCCAAAGACCCAAAACACCCCAAAGACCCAAAACACCCCAAAGACCCAAAACACCCAAAACACCCCAAAGACCCAAAACACCCCAAAGACCCAAAACACCCCAAAGACCCAAAACACCTCAAAGACCCAAAACACCCCAAAGACCCAAAACACCCCAAAGACCCAAAACACCCCAAAGACCCAAAACACCCCAAAGACCCAAAACACCCCAAAGACCCAAAACACCCCAAAGACCCAAAACACCCCAAAGACCCAAAACACCCCAAAGACCCAAAACACCCCAAAGACCCAAAACACCCCAAAGACCCAAAACACCCCAAAGACCCAAAACACCCCAAAGACCCAAAACACCCCAAAGACCCAAAACACCCCAAAGACCCAAAACACTCCGAAGACCCAAAACACCCTGAAGACCCAAAAGCCCCTGAAGACCCAAAAGACACCGAAGACCCTTAAGACCCAAAAGCCTCTGAAGACATCCAAAGACCCAAAATACCCTGAAGACCCAGAGGATCCAAAAGACCTTGAAGACCAAAAAGCCTCTGAAGACCCTGAAGGCCCAAAATACACCAAAGACCCTTAAGACCCAAAAGCCTCTGAAGACACCAAAGACCCTGAAGACCCAAAACACCTCAAAGACCCAAAATACCCTTAAAGGCCCAGAGGATCCAAAAGACCCTGAAGACCCAAATGGCCCTGAAGACCCAGAACACCATGAAAACCCAAAAGACACCGAAATGGTCAAAGATGCCTACCACTCTGAAACGACGTGTGGTGAGGCGTGCGGAGCGCGCCGAGTCACGCTGGTTGTTTCAATGGAAAACGGGGGGATTGGTTTCCAGCGGTTCGTGATTCATAAGGGAAAATCAAAAATCCCGTAAAAAAAAAAAACGCTAAAAACCGCGAATATGCGGAGCAAAGGGCCAAATGATAGCTTCCAAATGTTAGTCAAATAATAACATTCCAAATCTTAGCTCACTCTTACTGCGAGTGTCATGTTACTTTATCTAAAATGAACCGTATGTACTTTGATCTTGTGTGGTCGCCAAAGCAGTTCTTGATCGCGGAAATAGTTGCCGTTTTAACTGCTCAGAGTTTAAGCTTGAAGGATGATATGCTTGCTATTCTATATTATCTTACGAAGATTGATGTTGAGTTTAAATTGCATAATTGTAAACGTACTTGTTTCACAGCCTTGTGCTAGAATTTTATTTTAGATTTAAAATAAGAGTTCATTTTTACTTACGTTTCATGAACCATCCTCACTGATCGGCCAAATATTTACACAACATTACAGGGAAAAGAGTTACACAATAATCGTGTGCAGACAAAAGAATCATGATTTTTTTTTTTTTTTTGTATACAAGATCGAGGCTCGTGTGAGAGCCAACATTGATCACAAAAAGACAAACTGACACATAAAACATGAAACATATGATAAAGGGAGCGGGAGAACAAGATGGAGAGCAGGGACATCGGGAGATTAGTGGGAGGGAGAGGGTTTGTGGGGAGGAGGCATGGGAAAGGGGGGTTGGGGGGGTGGTGGGTGCGAGAGGTAGAAAACACATGGACACTGCTAGGACTTCCAGGAAAGAAGTCGGTATTTCAAAAAACTGGATCTGGGGTGAATTAATGGGGGTAGAAAAGATCAAGGTTATGGATGGGGGAAGATAAGAGATGGTGGTGGACAGCTGTTTTAAAGACCTGGAGGGAGGAGTGGGATTGAAGAGAGGGAGGGGGTTTATTCCAGAGGTGGGAGTAAAGAGGAATGAAGGAGTGAAGGTGAGTAGAGAGTCTTGATTTTGGCAGTTTAACCATAAGAGGGTTGATGGCAGATCTTGGGCGACCTGTAGGAATATTTGGGGGACAGAGCACAGAGAGCTGGGGGAGCAAGGCCGGAGAGGAGTCGGTAGAAGACAGAAAGACCACCAACGTGCCAGTGGTGAGCGAGTGCAAGGCCTCGGAGTTAGGTTCATTGCGGGAGATTCCAATGATTCTGAAAAGATTAACTTAAAATAAAATTCTGAAAAATTCTGAAGATTACTTAAAATTAAAGACTTAAAATTAAACAATACTAGCAACGGTACCTGCCCTAAGGGCGGGGCTTCAATTGGGGGGCTGAAATAAAAAGGCAAAATATCAGAAATTGAAGGCTTTTTAAAAATTTAAACGATTCATATAAACATCCGTTAAATCATATCACACGCAAATCATCAAAATCTAAACAGTATTTGTAGAATTTCAATGAAAGCCACATCACTGTTCATATCAGTAAATATTATTCCATCGTGTTTCGGAAAACCAGGAAAATTGGAAAAATTATATAGCCTATTTTACTCCCAGGGGTCCCAGGATTACCCACCCAAAATATCTTTGCGATCGGTTCAGCAGTTTTTACGGTACCTTCGAACAGACAGACGGACATTTGGTGAATTATAGTAAGATATATATACAGCAATACCCCGTTTTACGCCATTTCGACCTACGTCAAATCCGACTTTACGCCACTCTTCCAGAGTAAATTTTAGTTCAGTGAACGTCATTATGTGCGACTTTACATCACTCCTACATCATAATAGGAGGACGTGAAAAAAATTAATTTTTCCTTAAAAATATATTTAAAATAAATAAAATAGTACATAAAAATTAACAATAAAAGAAGCTAAAAAACAATTTAAAATACAATAAAAATCAGATTAAAAATATAAAAAATGTACGTACAGTATACGTACGCGTAGCTGCTGGTTCTCATTGAAAACAAAGGCGACGCCATATGCATTTTGTCCTGTGCTGCGGTCGCGTGCTTGCTTTGCCTTTCGCTGTTATTTTTGTGATTATTCCTTTACTGTGTCTGTGTTAGCCATGGGTCCTAAGAAGGATAATGCTAGTGTTTCCAAGCGTAATGTGGTTATGATGGAAGATAAGTTAAATCTGATTAAAAGGTATGAAAAAGTGTCGGTGATAGCGCATGCCTTAGGGCTGCCACGGTCGATGGTATCGACCATCATTCATGATAGGGAACGTATTCTCGCATACATCACTGAAAAAGTGCCGTCGGCGAAGACTGCTGTCATGAATATGAAGATGGGTCAGATTTTCGACGAGATGGAGAGACTGCTTTCGTTGTGGATCGAACGCCAGACCCATGAACGCATACCAACGAGCCAGCTGCTGATACAGGAGAAGGCGAAGTCTTTGTTCCAGGATCTTCTGAAGAAGTACCCAAAGGATAAGGACACAACCTTCGTTGCAAGCTCTGGATGGTTTGCACACTTTAAACGGCGCTTCAGCTTGCACAATGTCAAGATTCAGGGTGAAGCCGCAGTGCCAACACCGTAGCCGCCGAGGAATTTCCTGCCACATTGAAGAAGATCATTGAGGACGAGGGATTCTTGCCCGAGCAGATCTTCAACGTCAACGAAACGGGCCTTTTTTGGAAGAGGATGCCCGACAGATCCTTTATCTCGAAGGAGGAGAAGACCATGCCGCTAGGCTACAAAGTCGCGAAGGAGCGGCTAACGCTCATGCTTGGGGGTAATTTGCCACGGCGACTTCAAGCTGAAGCCGCTCTTGGTGTATCATGCGGCGAACCCCCGGGCACTTAAGAACATCCCGAAGGCGTCTCTTCCCGTCATTTGGATGAATAATATGAAGGCATGGGTAACCGTCATAATTTTTGAAGAATGGTTCATCAATCATTTCATCCCGGCTGTCAAGAGCTATTGTCGAGAGAAGAAAATTCAATTTAAATTGCTGCTGATTTTGGACAATGCACCTGGCCATCCCACTAACCTCGGTGATTTCGACCCCAATGTGAAGGTGGTGTACTTGCCACCCAACACCACATCGCTCATACAGCCTATAGACCAGGGTGTGATAGCGCTTTTTAAGCGCTACTATCTCCGCCGCACTCTTCGTCAGGCTGTCGATGCAACGTCGGAGGAGGAAGGCATCAACATCCGGCAGTTTTGGAAAAACTATAACATCTACCAGGCAGTGCTGAACATCAATGCTGCATGGTTGGAGGTTACGCAGTCGGCGAGGAATGGGGTGTGGAAGCGTTTGTGCCCCCACCTTGTTAATGATTTCACAGGGTTTGATGCGCCAGTCAAGGCTGTGTCTAAAAACTTGGTTTCCCTCAGCGCTGACCTGGAGGAGGAGGATTTCGACGGTTTGATCGAGGCAGACAAGCAGCCTTTAACTAATGAGGACTTAATGGCGTTAAAGGAAGAGCGACGCGAAGAGGATGAGCTTCCAGAACTAGAGCCAAGGAAATTCACCGTAGCCGAAATGCAGAAAGGTTTTTATCACCTCTCCAAGTGTCTTGCAATATTTGAGGCACAAGACCCAAACGCCAAGCGTTTCGCAAAAATGATGAATGGCACCAGCGACCTTTTCTCCAGTATCGGACCATCTTAACTGAGAAGAAGAAGCGCACAATTCAAGGGACTTTGGATCAGTTCCTACTTAATGTCGAGAAACGCAAGGCCTCTACTAGTTTTGATGAGTCGCTGAAGAAGCCCTGCATATAGTGTTCATTACTCTTTAAAAAATATGGCTAAAATGTGTTTTTTGTGTTCAGAAGAGATGCTAAGTTTAAGGTGAATAACATAATTTTATTTATTATTCTTTACAAATTCATTTTTCATTCACTCATTAAAAAATATGACAAAAATGTGTTTTAGTGTTCTTTAAGGTTTCCGATAGTTATATACTTTCGCGAGTTATTTACTCTAGTTTTACGGTGTTTGTCTTCATTTTAAGGCATTTTTAAGGCATTACGCCCAGTTTACGTCAAAAACCGAGTTACGTCACGGCTTATGGAACCAATTAATGACGTAGGCCGGGGTATTGCTGTAATTAAATAATCACTCGTGGTTCCCGATCAAAAATAGATGAAAAAATAATTATGTAAGAAACCAAGCAACCCTCCTCCACCCACCCCCATGTCATATCCCATCTATAATCTTCTTCTTCCCAACACCCCTCCCCTCCCTGCGCAGAGAGTTTGCGATCATCTCTGTGAACTAGGCTTTTCCTCAAACAGAAAATACTAATAATATTAACCTGAGATCCTGACCCATAGATGAAAATGGATAATCAACCAAGTACCAAGTAAGTACTTGGTGTTGCCTGGTGTTGGGCTAGCGGTTAGGGTGCCAGCTTAGGATCCTAGGATCCTGGGTTCGAATCCCGGTCGATCGTTGAATTAACGCCAGGGGGGTTGACTCAGCCTGTCATCCTTCCGAGGTCGGCTAATTGAGTACCAGTTCACTGGTAATTCCCTGTTTGTCGTAAAAAGGCGACAAAAAGGGTTGGCGGCAGGAAGGGCATCCGGCCGTAAAACATTGCTTCAAAAAGGGGACCAAAAAACAACAACAACCACGGTCCCCGAAAAAGGCCAACCCCCGCTTTGCGGGGAAAAATGGCCTCTAATGGTTTTTTTTTTTTTTTTTTTACCAAGTAAGTCTGTGGGTGGGAGGGAACTTTTTTTTGCACCCACGGAAAACCGAGAATACGCGGGACACAGGGCTGTGAATTTAGAAGCAAGTCACATTTTATCAACCACGAATATGCAGAACCTGCGAATGTTGGGACCGCGAATGTCAGGATCCAACTGCACAGTAATACCCTGGTTTACACGAAGGATAGGTTCCTGAGAGATTTGTGCAATAGCAATTTCGTACAGCACAGGGCTCAGAAAGCATTGTGTCAATTCGGATACACGGACTGGACGCGCTATTACCAGTGACATACGTAGTGTGTTCAAAAAGTATCCGACCTTTATTTTTCGTGCGTAAAAAAAAAGAAGCTAGGGAGGCATTGATTGGTGCACGTATGTAGGCGATCCTAATGCACACGTGTGAATTTTTTCACACCTGCAGAAGCTGTCATTCGACGGCAGACCGCCAATGAGTGAGGAAATGTAAGTGAGCGCCGTCGGATTTTCGTTTTTGACAAAATGACGGAAAAACTTGAACAACACTACTGCATCAAATTTTGTGTTTCATCAAACTTGCATCAAAACTACAACTTGGTTTCTGGGTCGTACCCATAAACCCAGGACTCATCGCCAGTGATCACTGTGTTGAGGAAGCTGCGATCGCTGTTCACAGTCTCCAGCATGTCCTATGCGATCTCCAAACGGAGTTGCTTCAGCTCAATCGTTAGCAGCTTTGGTACGAACTTCGCTGAGATTCTCCTGAAGCCCAAATCCTCCTTCATAATGGAATGAACGGTGTTGAATCTTGCGGATCGTTTCCACTTGGGAATCGCCAAGCTTTACACAATATTTGATGCAGTAGCGTTGTTCACGTTTTTCCGTTATTTTGTCAAAAACGAAAATCCGACGGCGCTCACTTACATTTCCTCACATCTGTGATGGGGTTGGTACTAAGTACCCAGCATAACCAAACCACCCAGCATAACCAAACCAGGGGTCGGTACTAAGTCCACTACTATTTGTAGCTGTGATGGAGGTGCTGGCTCAGAACGTAAAGGAGGGTTTACTGTGGGAGTTGTTGTATGCAGATGATCTGGTGTTGATTGCGGAAAGTATGGATGGACTGAAGGAAAAGATGAACACGTGGAAGGAATGTATGGAGACAAAAGGTCTGAAGGTGAATATAGGAAAGACGAAGGTGATGGCAAGTGGTAAAGCATGTGGTGAGGTGGAAAGAACTGGGAAGTGGCCCTGTGCTGTGTGTAGGAAGGGTGTCGGAGTGAACTCCATTCAGTGTACAATGTGCGCTGAGTGGGTTCATCAAAAATGTAGTGGTCTGAGAGGGTCATTAACCAGTGTGGCAGCTACATTCAAATGTAAGGTGTGCACAGAGGGAGCTGCAGATGGAGGAAATGTTGAGTTGGATCTTGGAGACGGCGTGAAGCTGGAAGGTGTGAAAACATTTTGCTACCTCGGAGACATGCTGAATGGAGAAGGTGGATCAGACTCGGCAACGGTTGCTCGAGTGAGCTGTGCATGGAAGAAGTTTCGGGAATTGAGTGGCGTGCTGATGATGAGGGGAGTGTCGTTGAAGCTGAAGGGAAAGGTGTATGCTGCATGTGTGAGAAGTGTTATGATTTATGGGAGCGAGACATGGGTAATGAACGTAGAGCAGCAACGAAGGTTGGAAAGGGTGGAAATGCGAATGGTTCGACGGATGTGCGGAGTATCGTTGAGAGAGGAAGACAAATGATGAATTGCGAAAGATGATGGGAATAGAGCCTGTGATTGATGCTGTGAAGAGGAACAGGTTGAGATGGTTTGGTCATGTGTTGAGGAAGGATGAAAGTGACTGGTTGAGAAGAGTGATGGAAATGAATGTAGAAGGAAGTAGAAGACGGGGAAGACCGAGAAAGACTTGGCTAAAGATGGTGGAAGAAGAAATGCGGGCAAGGGGGTTAACAAGGAGAGATGCAGAAAATAGGGCAAAATGGAGAAGATTGTCATGGGGACCGCAAGGCTAACCCCCGTTCTAGCAGGGAAAATGGCCTTTAAAATGCATGTTGTTGTGTTGTTGTTGCTCACTTACATTTCCTCTCATCGGCGGTCTGCCGTCGAATGACAGCTTCTGCAGGTGTGAAAAAATTCACGCGTGTGCATTAGGATCGCTTACATACGTGCACCAATCAACGCCTCCCTAGCTTCTTTTTTTTTTACGCACGAAAAATAAAGGTCGGATACTTTTTGAACACAGTAGTAAATATTGTTACGGATACGGAGGACGGCTCTCCCGTTAGCAAGGGGTGATTAGCCTCTTGTCCTGTTAAGCTGGCCGTCTCCCCGTTCCTGGTACTCGTAACGCTACCCCACGGGATGGAACGGATCAGGGTTATGGGCCCAGGGTTTATCCCGAATACTTTTATCCGTCCCTCCGCAGACTAGGGAGACAAGTACCGCTCGAACCCCGGTTTGGATGGTCTAGTTAGTTGCCGAGCGGTTTTTAACAACCCGACGTTCGAGCCATTAGCATTACCAAAGACTAACCCGATTCTCAAACGTTGGCCGAGTCGCGCCACGTGCACTCAATATGGAAACCTCTAAAGTGACCGAAAGAGCATGAAGAAGTAAAAACAAAGTAGGGAATAACAAGATTTATTACTATTTATACACACTAAGCAGAAAGGAAAAGAAAGATGATTTATAAGGCAATTGAAGGAGCAGGAGACATAGTGCAATGATTAGCTTATATATAGCAGTCTTAATTAATACCCCAAGACAACATGAAAGACGGACAAACGGGCACACTTACACGGGGGAATTGATGGCAGGAATCACTGGAGGGAGGAGAAGGTCCAAGCCGATGGCAGGGCAGGAAAGGTCCGGGCAATTCCACACCGTCGAGGTCCACGTTCCGTGCTCGAAGCGAACAGCAGCTGGCAGCTCCGCGTCTCCACAGCCGGCAATAGGGCCTAGAGGGTCTCGGCGTATTGCTCAGTATCAGCACCCCCTCACGTCTCGTTCTCTCTTGGCTGCTTTAGCTGGATCGCGCATCTGCCGCACCTCTCTCTCACTCTTCCTCGGACCTCAATCTTCTCCAAAAAGCTCATCTGCTCATCTCCTCATCTGCTCATCTCCTTGGGGAGCGTCCCGCGGCGGGTTATATAGGCCCCGCCCTTCACCCTTTGCGAACCTCCCCCAAGCGTTCTCTCTCCGCCCTCTCAAGCCAAACCCCTCGTTCTGGGTTGGATGAGCGGGGCCGACTTACTCCTCCCCTCTATGACGAGGTGGAGACCCGCCTTTCTTCTTCGTCGTTACCTCGTGCGTAATGGAGTCAAATGCAGCAAAGTGGACGGCAGATGAAAATGCAGCAAAGTGCCTAAAGAGTCAATTGCAGCAAAGTGGCAAACCTGGCACTTGGAAGCTGCCATGGGGCGTCGGAGGGCCTACTCTTATTTAATTCGGTGCAATGAAGAGTCAAGCTAGTGGGAAACACATCCTTAACCTACAGAGAATAAGGGACTAACTATTTAAAAGGATATATGGTGTCCTGTGTGTAGGTTTATGAAATTAACTAAGAGGACGAGCTTCGACCTTTCTTTACATTACGAGGGTCAGTTACACACAACAAAACCATACTTCTCACATTCGTTACACTTTCTCAAATTCGTTACACTTCTCAAATTCGTTACAATATGATATGTATTAATTGTAATAAACTGAAATCATTAATGAATACTATTAAACGAATATATATCAGTAATCAGTAATAAAGGTATGTAAATTTTATGCATTTAGGGATGATTTAACAATGAGGTGTCTTGGAGCTAGCGTATTACACACCGACTGCATACAGTGCATTCAGAAAGTATTCAGACCCCTTCAGTTTTTTCACATTTTGTTATGTTGCAGCCTCATGCAGAAATCGTTTAAATTCATTTTTTCCCTCATTAATCACACTCAATACCCCATAATGACAAAGAGAAAACAGGATTTTAGAATGTTTTGCAAATTTATTAAAAAGAAAAAACTGAAATATCACATTGACATAAGTATTCAGACCCTATGCGATGACACTTGAAATTTAGCTCAGGTGCCTCCCATTTCTCTTGATCATCTTTGAGATGGTTCTACACCTTGATTGGAGTCCACCTGTGGTAAATTCAATTGATTGGACATGATTTGGAAAGGCACACACCTGTCGAAAAAGGTCTCACAGCTGACAATGCATAGCAGAGCAAAAACCAAGCCATGATGTCGAAGGAACTGCCTGCAGAGCTCGGAGACAGGATTGTGTCGAGGCACAGATCTGGGGAAGCGTACAAAAAAAATCACTGCTGCATTTAAAGTTCCCAAGAGCACAGTGGCCTCCATAATTTTTGAATGGAAGAAGTTTGGAACAACCAGGACTCATCCTAGAGCTGGCCGCCCGGCCAAACTGAGCAATCGGGGGAGAAGGGCCTTGGTAAGAGAGGTGACTAAGAACCCGATGGTCACTCTGGCTGAGCTCCAGAGATCTTGTGTGGAGATGGGAGAAACTTCCAGAAGAACAACCATCACTGCAACACTCCACCGATCTGGGCTTAATGGCAGAGTGGCCAGACGGAAGCCTCTCCTCAGTGAAAGGCACATGATATCCCACAGAATCTTGTTTCTCACAGTCTGAGAGTCCTTTCGGTGCTTTTTTGCAAACTCCAAGCGGGCTTTCATGTGTCTTTCACTGAGGAGAGGCTTCCGTCTGGCCACTCTGCCATTAAGCCCAGATCGGTGGATTAAGCCCGCCCCACTTCGTCCCCCTTCTATCTCATACCTCCACCTCCCCCAACTTTCTACTTTCCTCTGCACCCCCTGAAACAACCCCTCACTGTGCCTCATCCCATCACCATCAAACCTTTCGTCCTCCTCATCCTTCCCTTTCTTGTAACTCTTCTGTAATCTCTGACACACGATCAACTGCTCTTCCTACCCCCCCCTCTCATCCTTCCCTTTCTTGAACTCTTCTGTAATCTCTGACACACTATCAACTGCTCTTCCTACCTCCCCCTCTCATCCTTCATCTGACCCTACCCCTCCTCTCCTCTCCTCTCCTCTCCCCTGTCCTGCACCCGATGCTCCTCCTCTCTCCTCATTAACGGTATGGACCTCAAACATCCGGGGCCTTCGCTCAAACCTGATTGATCTCTCCATTCAGGTTGCTTCTGAGAATCCAGACTTTATCTGCTTAACAGAAACTTTCCTCCTTCAAGATATATCTGATTCCTTAATATCTCTTCCTGGTTACTCCCTCCTCCGGTATGATAGACCTGAGCCTCATCCTGGTGGTGGGGTGGCTATCTTTGTCAAAAACTCTCTTCCTCACTCTCCTTGCACTGCCCTCTCTCCACCCCACCCCCAGGAGTACCTCTGGCTACGGCTTCCTCTCCGCTCCCACCTTTTGTTCATATGTGTTCTGTACCGTCCTCCAAACAGTGATGACTCCATTTACATTTCGCTGTCGGACAACATGGACCAACTTCTATCAACTCATCCAAACTCTCTCTTCCTCATATGTGGCGACTTCAACTGTTATCATGCCAACTGGCTGGGTGTGGGTTCATCTCTCACCAGCCAAGGCACCTCAGCAAAGGACTTCTGCAACTCATTGGGACTGACACAATCTGTCAATTTCCCGACCCGGATCTCAGTCAATGGAGTATCTTCTCTTCTGGACTTGGTTATGACTAACTTCCCTGCAAATGTCTGCTGCTATTCTTCTGCTCCAAACGGTTTTTCTGATCATGTGCTTCTTAAAGTGGACATCTCTCTGGCCATTCTCAGAGAGCCTCCTCAGCGCCGACGAGTCTGGCATTTCACACAGGCCGACTGGCATGGGCTGCAAGCAGCCATCAATCAACTGGACTGGTCTCCCATCTCTAATGCCTCTGACATCAATTCTTCCTGGGAATTCTTCCTAAGCAAACTGCTCTCTCTCATGCACAGATTTATCCCATCTCGTCTTCAGTTGTCTTACCCTTCCTCCCGTCCATGGTACACTGAGTCTTGTGGTGAGGCAGTTGCCCTGAAACAACTTGCCTTTGCCTCTTGGAAGGTAAATCCAACTGAAGACAATCTCAGTTCCTTCCACCAAGCTCGGAACAAGTGTGTGTCTACCCTCAGGAGTGCCAGGAATCACTATCTCTCCACACTCAAGATTGAACTCTCAAACCTGTCTCCTTCCTCCAAATCCTGGTGGCGTCTGGTCAAAGCCGTTTCTGGTATTTGTTCCCCTTCCATCCCCTCCCATAATTCAAATGGTTACACAGTTGACACCGCACGTGACAAAGCCGAATGCCTCAACTCTGTGTTTGCCTCAAAATCTTGTGTCCCAAACCCATCTCTCTCTGTTCCCACCTTACCCAGTCGAACCCAACTGCTCCTGGACTCTGTGTCCTTCTCTCCTGACAAGGTGGAGAAGTTTTTGTCAAACCTCGACTCTGATTCTGCAACTGGACCAGACGGCATCAGCCCACGGGTCCTAAAATCCTGCTCTGCCGCTCTATCTCACCCTCTCTCTGTTCTCTTCACTCTCTCTTTTGCTCAAGGTCATCTGCCAGCATCTTGGAAATCAGCAAACATTACCGCTTTCCACAAAAAAGGTGCAAAAACAGATCCTTGCAACTACAGACCAATCAGCCTGCTTCCAATTATCAGCAAAGTCATGGAATCCATCATTGCTTCGGATATCAAATCCTTCCTCTTCTCCAATGGCTTGATCTCTGATCATCAATTTGGATTCAGACCAGGTCATTCTACTCTGGACATGTTGCTTCTGCTGTCTCAACAATGGATGGAGGTCCTCAATGCCAAACAGGAAATCAGAGCTGTCTCACTTGACATATCACGTGCCTTCGATATGGTCTGGCACCCAGCTCTGCTCACCAAACTCTCCTCCTATGGTATCCATGGTAATCTCCACTCATGGCTTGCGGACTTCCTCTCTAGTCATAGGCAACGTGTGGCCCTGAATGGATTTCTCTAATCTCCCCTTCCTGTTCAGGCTGGAGTTCTCCAAGGTAGTGTTCTGGGCCCAGTGCTATTTCTGGTCTTCATCAATGATCTCTCCGACTCTCTGGAAAATCCTCTCTATATCTTTGCTGATGACTCCACTATCTGACGCTCTATTCCTCATCCCTCAGTTCGGCAGTCTGCAGCCTCCTCACTCTCTGCAGACCTGGACCAAATCACAGACTGGTCAAACAAGTGGAACATGTCTTTCAATCCTGACAAATCTCACACTCTGACAATGTCTCTCTGAAAAGACCGACTGGAAAACCCTCCCATCTACTTTCTCAACAATCCTTTCCAAGAAGTTCTGTCGCTCAAGCTTTTGGGTCTCACTATCTGCCATGATCTTTCTTGGGAAAACCACATTTCCAAGCTGGCCTCCAAAGCCAGTCGCCGACTGGGCATCCTCCATCGTGCGAAGTCCTTCCTTGGCACACCTGAGCTCCTCACCATATACAAGGCTTTCATCCACAGCTCAATGGAATACTGTTCCCCCCTCTCGGCTGGTGCTCCTGCCTCACACCTAGCTCGGCTTCACGCTGTTGAAACCAAAGCTTTCAGAATCATTGGAATCTCCTGCGATGAAGTTAACTCCGAGGGCCTTTCACTCACTCACTGCAGGCAGGTTAGTGGTCTTTCTGTCTTCTACCGACTCCTCTCCGGCCTTGCTCCCCCAGCTCTCTCTGTGCTCTGTCCCCCTGCCCCCCCCCCCCCAATATTCCTTCAGGTCGCACAAGATCTGCCTGCAACCCTCTTATGGTTAAAGTGCCAAAATCTAGGCTCTCTGCTCACCTTCACTCTTTCATTCCCCATTTCTCCCGCCTCTGGAACAATCTCCCCCACTCCTTTCAATCCCACTCCTCCCTCCAGGTCTTTAAAACTGCTGTCCACCACCATTTCTTATCTTCCCCCATCCAAAACCTTTATCTTTTCTACCCGCACTAATTCACCCCAGATACACTTTTTTTTTTTTTTTTTAATTCCAACTTCTTTCCTGGAAGTCCTTGCAGTGTTCATATGTTTTATACCTCTCCCACCTCCCCCCAAGCCCTCCCCCTCCCACATTTCTCCCGATGTACCTGCTCTCAAATGTTGTGTTTGTGTGCTTCCCCCTCTCTCCCCATCTTGTCTACCGCTCCCCTTGTTTTTTGTGTTTTATGTGTCAGTTTGACTTTTTGTGTGATTAATGTTAGCTCTTTCACGAGCCTCGATCTTGTATACAAAAAAAAATAAAGTAAGATCAAATAGCTCTATGTTGAAATATGTTGAAAAACTCAAAACTTTACATGGGGTGTATTTACTTTTTCATGTGACTGTAGCTGGGGAGGGTAAACTTCCATAAGGGCTTTAAACTTCGACTTGATTATAAACTGCTCCTTCACTTCATTATATAAACTGACCACCTTACCCTCACCTTCCTGCTGTTTCATTTGATCATATAAACTCAGCGCCTTAGCCATAATTACTGCCCGACTTAAATTATAGCGCGCCGATTCATATCCTCATTCCAGGAGGATAAACGCCTTTGCATGTTCTCCATTAAACTCATCTCATTTCTTTTGTAGCGACTCCGGGAGTTGTGGACTGAAACATTTGCCACTTATGTGTACATATGCGTAGTACGTGTGTAACGTTTGGTCAAAATTAGTCAAAGGTCAAAATCAAGGCCATCCGAAATATGCAAAACACCTATTCGACCACAGCTAGAAAATTTATCAGCCAAATTTATGTATAACATTCAATCATGTAAAACACTTTACAGGTCAAGTTTTCCAAATTGCTGTTTCTATGGCAACTATTCTTTATTTGGATCTCGCAAGTATCGTACTATGCACGACATCTTCCTTGTTTAATTTGCTGTTTTCAGGTGTATGCATAGCTACCAAGGATGGCTGTGTGCCTGTCGCACCATCTCTAGGAGAAAGCGGGTGGGGGACGCGGAGAGGAGAGAGAGGGGGTACTGGAAAGCAGAGTGAGGGGTGGGCAGAAGCCGAGGGATATTTGCAAGTTATTGGGTTTAGCAACAATTCACGAATCAAAAGATGGATATCTCTTGGTTTCCAGGATAGAATGCAGTATAAACATGAGAACCCATGACATTCCTGCTTTCATTCAGATTGATATCTGAATGATTATACTTTCTCTTATTTCATCGATATACTTTCTCTCCGCATTACAACCACTGGCAGACAAATCAGTGCACAATGACAAACATTGTACCTTAAACTGAGACTCACCACAACCTTGATTTCATCATGTTCAATGTCCACAGCAGTTTGTCCATCATGCCCAGCAACTGCTTCCCTACAGCATGAACAACTACTTTAATGTATCACGCCTACAAAAACACAACAGGTTCTTCATCGAAGCCCAAGTCGAGTCAACTCTCAAAATCAGCAGAGCAATAACACATTCGTTCCCTCCCCTCCCCATACTTACTCATCAGATGAGAATATGCTTTCCTGATCGACAAAACGTCCTTTCTCTTCATCGTCCGAGCTGTTGTCGTGGGAAGATCCCAAGAGCTCGTACATTTGAGAGAGACACCGTTTCTCTTTCAGTGTCTTGATATACCTAAAAAGTCCATTCATGGCAGCTTTCTGTAGTGTGATAAGAGAGCCCAGAAAATGAGAAGAAATGTGAGGACAACCTCCAAAGTATATACATTTCTGTTGACAGGTTAAACGGTTTCAAAACAATCCTATCCATTTGAAAATCTGAAGCCAAATTAAAATCATTATACAACCTCTCCATCCATTTAATCTTTTCCTCGTGTTGAGCCTACCTTTGCTCCCACCACTCCTCAACCTTTTTCTGGCCTCTGATGACCAATAAATGTCATGTAATACAGGTGGATCAATTTTCTTCATGAAAGAGTAGAGCATCAGGAGGAGAAAGGTGAACCAGCGAATGGGAAAAGGGGAAACAGGAGGACAAAGAGGTAAGGAGGCACCGCAGCAAGATGGGGATAGTTTCCGATGAAATGGGAACAGGGTCCAAGCAGTTATAGTGAATGGATAGACCATGACGTGATGGTAGCCTCCAGACTGAAAAGCGTAGCGGTGAGAGCATGATACAGACTCGAGGAAGACAGTTCCACTATTGAGGGTAAGCAAGCAAAGCCTACACACACACACACACGCCTACACACACACACACACACACACACACACACACACACACACACACACACACGCCTACACGCCTACACGCCTACACACACACACACACACACACACACACACACACACACACACACACACACACACACACACACACACACACACACACACACATCACAGACAAAGCAAGTGTTTGTAGCCTCTCTCGAGACCTTGACAAGATAATAAGATGGTTCAACACTTGTAATACATATTTCAATCCTGACAAATCTCGCACCCTCCCCCTCTCTCTCTCCGAAAGTACAGCCTGGCAACACCCCCCCCCCCCCCCCCCCCCCTGCAAACCACATTTCCAAGCTGGCCTCCAAAGCCAGCTGCCGACTGGGCATCCTCCATTGTACAATGTCCTTCCTTTGGCACACCTGAACTACTGTCCACCTTCAAGGCTTTCGTCGCAGCTTGATAGAGTTCTGCTCTCCCCTCCCATCCTCAGTGCAGATGCTCTAAAGTCTAAACTATTACACCACAGAGTCAGTTTTTGGTTGAGTTTATAAACCTTGAAAATATTGAACTCATATTTTTAAATGCTAAATAAAAGAAGTCCTCAACTTATAACCGCAATTCTCCAAATCTGTGATCAGAAACATCTTTTTACATTTATGTGCTGCCTAAGGGTTTCCAGCCCAATGTGTGAGACCCGATGGGCCAGAGGAGTCTTCTTGGTTTGGATGCAGCACAAGGCTGCAGGCATGGCTGGACCGCTGATGTAATGCCCTCTGCTGGTTAGGGCAGGAATTTGGAATTTGGCCGTGGTGCCAGCGACAGCTCGCCCCCTCTTTGTGAAGGACATTGTGGGATCTTTAGCGTCCACCAATGAATGCTGGCAAAAGGGACGCCCGTTTAACGTCCGTCCAAGGGACGGCACACACATTGATAAATCACCCTGTCCGTGAAACACGATTCTAACCCAGGCTAGACAGCTTCGAGGCGAGTTTTTGTACCTCTCGGGCATCCTTTCAGCCAGTGTGGGAGTGAGGGATGGGAAGAGCCCTGTAAAAGACTTTCAAAGGCCTATAACCTGCCAGCATCAGAACTTTTTGTAGATTGGACACTTTTCCTCAAATAGTCAGTTAAAACATTACCTGATAAGCTGTAACCAGGTGCTGTGATGGCTTGCCCATCTTTCTTCTGTTACCAAGGAACATAAAGTTGTAATGTTGCAAATAGTGGCTCAGCATTCGACGCTGTGGTCGGGCATGTTGCTTCCGGTTTGAATCATGACTGAGATCAAAAAACAAAGCAAGGTGTCACATGGTTCAAACTTCCTTATGTATTTTAATAGCAAACCTAAGGTTCTTAGAAGAGCTCACACATTTATTATAAGTAGGACAATGACTTTCTTTGTCAATGGACAAATCAACATGGAATATGAGATTTTAACCTTGGATCCCAATGCTCTTAGGGAAGTGTTCGAGTAGGAAGCCAAAGTAGGCCAGAAGGATATAAAGATAAACAAACAAAGATGGAGCACACAGAAAGCATTTTGGAATGGCATGTACAATTAAATAAATAAAAATTTAAAACATATACTTCGGGGCAAATCATATTGACAAAGGGAACGAGGGAAGAGAGGGGAATGATGCCAATAATTCCACAGCAGTATGAAATACAGTAGGTCCTTCGTTGTCAACGAAGGCCGATAAGCCAGACAAAACAAAGTTATTACAATGAAGATTACTTCCAACGTGCAACTATCGGGGACGCCTTTTCGCAGTGGTTGTACCCCCAACGCAAATCAGGGGTCAAATCTTCCCCATTTTTCCCTGCTGCCCGGATTCATCAGGGCAGCGTCGTCATGTTCAGTGCCGATCGGTCCATATAACTGGCCGTCTCTCTCACCCTGTCATGGCCCTGACTTCATGAAGGCAGGGGAGGGGGAGGGGTGCGGGAGGGGGTACACCATCCTATATATGGGGGATCTCTGGGTCAGTCTTGGGAGATCAATTGGCTGTCTCCATGCCGTGGGCCTGTTTGAGAGAACTGTCCGGGGCGATACAACAACAACAACAACAACAACAAAAACAATCTCCAATGTATCAGTGTGCTGATTTCCATAGACTTCACATTTTCACTGGGAAATTCCACATTTTAAGACCATTGTTGTTTACTAGTGGGGGCACCTGTGGGAATCCCATGGGCATGGACGTGTATGACATTTGAACATCTTCATTTAGATGCTGAACATTCAGTTTTACAAAATGGTTACTGGCCAATTTATCAGATCCACAAATGATGTACAAATGATCCACAAATGAATCAGATCAGACTACACAATATATTTACTTCTGATAACATGTGAATGCATGTGCGTGCACATGGGAAATACAGTTTGAAATGTGTGATTACATCTCATGTAAAATGTGACACTCAAGAGCTCAAATCCTCTACGTCCCCTCCCACATCACGCATGCTGCACCGGGGAGTGGATCACTCACAGGGGAGGGGGAGAGGATCACGATGTTCATTGGTGGTCTCGTTCTGTTCCCTCATTCTTTTATTCATTTTGGAAATTGCAGTTACAAATGACCCTCATGCAACTCATTGAGATAGTGCTGACATAAAGAAGAAGAAATGACCACCTACATGCCCCACATTATGCAACCTAGAGCTAAAGACAGCTCGGACGCACGCGACACATATGGAGCGTAGCATATTCTGACGTCGAGAGCAACGCGCACCCAGAACCTGACAAAACAACGTGCGCAACACATGACTGCACAGGATCACAACGTACAGCAGCGGACAAGATTCAATCTGTTCCAACATTAACACCTCAACCTCATCTGCAGGTTCAGCACCGGCCTTTGGAGAACGAAGCTACGCCCTCTCCCCACATGCAGCGTACCTAATAATTGCAACTTTTCATTGTGACTACGTCTAAAGAATGAAACATTCCAACTATACAAAGAATACAGGTCAAGTGGAAAAGTCCCTGGGAAAAAAGTTATGGGTGGTGTATAAGAACATTACACTACACCCTTTTGTCCAGCGAAAACCAAAATTACTCTTTTCATTCCAGCATACAAAATGACTTTTTAAATTAAAGATGTCAAATAAACTTATTTAAAGTGTACGTGCACGTCAATTATTTAAGAGCATGTTGGACAAGCATTGGTCCTTCTCTCATCTGATGTTACCCTGATTTCCCAACAAACATGCACACCTCACAATAAATTATGTTAAATTTATTTCCACGTTTCCCTGCTCTAGCAGGGAAAATGGCCTTAAAACGATCATTCATATGTCAAGTAGTGGGATATATATAAACCCCATTGATGGAATGAAGTCAGGAGATGGGCAAGTCAGGAGATGACGATGGTTCACGAGCGAGCGGTATTCAATGACAAAGGACGGACTATAACCGAAACAGGCCCGGACAGGTGGGTCGGGGGCCCAGTGTCAGGTGTCGGCCCCCGACATGCGGTGTACATGCCTATTTACAAAGAGCCCCAATCCCAATGCGCTGCGTGCGCAGGCCTTTAAGAGCCAGCTGTACGTAAGTGTGTGGTGCTGGCCCGGAAATGTCAAAACGAAGGGTACTGACCTTGAAATGAGATAGAAAATAATGTATAATCAGTTATGAGGTTAGTTAGCTACACAATCCAGAAAATTCGGTTCGATTCCGACAACTTTGGAAATTTGACCTTTGTGACCTTCAAAGGTCAAACGTCGAAGATTCTGAAATTTATTGGAAAACTTGTATTTCATGATGTATGTGATAATATAAGATCATGTACGACATTTCACCCTATCAGGAAGCGAGCAATGTAATAAAACCTTCAAAAATCAAATTTTCTAAATTTTGTGACCTTGTGACCTTAACCTTGGGGCGAAAATGAAAAATCGAGCTCTGTGGGGCTAGATACATGACATTGGCCTAACCAAATACCGAAACCCCTGTCAGATTCCACCAACTCCCTTGGAGAAGATGTAGCTTGAAATCGATTACCCCCTAAAAAGACATCTTTTTTGGGCGTTGCTCCGCCCACAATGGGCGCAATACGCCCACTCCAGGCAGGACACAACTCAATCATGATATCAACCTCCCACCCAAGTTTCATCAAGATCGGATGATATCATCGGGTAGTTATGCTGTGGACAGACAGACAGACAGACAGACACACACACCCATGATGAATATAGTGGTCTGGTCACTCTGTTTGATAACTCGTGAACCAATTACCTTTACTTCCGTATAATAATGATAAATGATGATGATAACTTATAAAATAAGAACGAATAAACATCTCTCGGTAATTTCCCTTCTGTGTTATTTGGGCGGTGTGTGAAATACTGTGCCAATCTTGGCAACTTACCGTGTGTGCATGAATTTTCTCAACTATTGCTCAAACCGAGTCTAAAAGCATCGATAAAAATTAAATCAGATGGTGAATTCGAGTCGAGATAAAGCCGTGAAAGTCTCAATGGACTTTATGTTACAGGCCTTTGAAAATGCATTTTCTTCTATAAACGTTAACTTTCATCGAATTTTCTTCCCGTTTTTTGCAACCGAGTCTAAAACTACCTTAGCGACTGTGAAAAATAAAATGAGATATCGAATTAGAGTTGGAATAAAACTGTGAGAGAGAGAGAGAGTAAGAAAGAAACCGCGGGCCGAACAAAAGAGGCCTCAAAGTTATGCGAGGAAAGAAAATGGTGGCGATTTGTTTTTGAAGCCCCTTCCAGAATGGGTGGAGCTACTCCCTCAACGGGGGAGGCCACACCCACGGACAGATGCACAGAATCACCGACGTAGAATATTATATAGATTCCTGAATTTGCCTGTTATTATCTGAGGCCCAAATGATAACAATGTAATTACAGTGCAACACAGTTAAAAGGGGCCAAAATTATCTTTCAGTGTACGCAAAGCAAAATGTCTTACCTGCTTGAGCTAAATGTTGGACTGTTGTCTTTCAGGGTTGAAGATTCCCTCGAATCACTCGGATGGTCCAATGGCTCGAGTCCTTCCACCACCACCTGACAAGGATATACAAGGAACTCGGGCACAGATCTATAGGCCTATCATGGCTTCCTGTGCTTTATCAACACCACATTATTCAATCTATCAAGTTTGTTCTCTTAATTTATCAACACCATATTATTCAATCTATCAAGTTTGTTCTCTTAATTTATAAACACCACTTTATTCAATATATCAAGTTTGTTCTCTGGAGGGAGGAGAACAGTGGGGTAACCATAGGACGTCACCAATATGGTTATTTCTGGGGTCATGGAAATAAGGGGTGTGAAGAGGTGTGCCGGGTGAAGACATAAAGACTGACAACACATGCACATTCACCTGTTGAGGCCACATACATCACCATTTCTACAGGTACACAATCACCCATTCATGCCCAAGCACCAGTCCTGCCAATGTTGATGTACCCCTCTATCCCCGATGCTTCTCAATACCTATCCAATTAGAGTTTAAATTCATTTACCGCTTCTGGCACAGCTATCTTTCCAGGGAGATCATTCGATGCATGAACTACTCTCCGATTGAAAGACCCAAGTTGCAGTACTGATATCTCAAGTCTCCTCTTCTTTAATCTAAGATGGTGTTTACTCTAACCCCTTGTCACTTCATTCTGATGAAAAACTCTCCCAAACTCACTTTGTTTACACTCACACCCAAAGACACACACACACACAGACACACACACCCATAGACACAGACCCTCATAGACGCGCACACTCATAGACACGCACACACACACCCATAGGCACACACACACCCATAGACACACACATGCACATAGACACACACAGACACACACACACACACACACACACACACACACACACACACACCCATAGACACACACACTCATAGACACACACACTCATAGACACACACACACACACCAATAGATACATGCACCCCCATAGACACAAGCACACACACCCATAGACACATGCACCCCCATAGACACAGGCACACACACCCATAGACACACACACCCACAGACACGCACACACACATGCACATAGATACACACACACACACACACACACACACACACACACACACACACACACACACTCATAGACACACACATAGACACATGCACCCCCATAGACACAAGCACACACACACACACCCACAGACACACTCATAGACATGCACACTCATAGACACGCACACTCATAGACACACACACACACCCATAGACACACACTCTCGTACACACACACACACTCGTACACACACACACTCATAGACACACACACATACACATAGACACACACACACACACATAGACACACACACACACACATAGACACACACACACACACATAGACATACACACACACACACACACACACACACACACACTTTTCTATCACTAAGCCCTATGCGGTACCTCATTAAATACATTCTGGTGTACACACTCAGTAAAGTAGCCTACTACTGTACTAGTACTACTGTACCACTGTACTACTACTAGTACTACTGTACATTCAGATTTCAGTTTCAAGGCCATTTTCCTCATCCACCGCCAATAAACTGCTTCATACAACTCCAATACATTTGTTAAACATTAATTATTTTCAATAACCGACCTTTGAGAAACTATCACTATCAGCGGAATCGCACTCGGAGATATCGGTTTGTCCCTGTTGTATTCCTTGGGACGTGTTCTCATATTCCGTATCAGTATCACTATCAGTATCACTCTCCAGCATATCTGATCAGCATGTCTAATCACCGAAAGGAACCGGAAGAGTAATCATTAAATACGACGAAACATTTTCTTGATCATGGATTAGATGAACGATCGAAATACCCTTTGATATACAGTATTAGAAGAGGCGAATAAAAGAATACCGAAAACGACACACCTGAACATATTGCTTTGGGAATGTACATTTAACTGAGCTTCACAGATGACAACCGTTGTTTACTCCCTGGCGGTGTGGTTAGTAGCAGTATCAGGGTTCACAAGGAATTTCATATTCGCGCGAATCACTTCTGCTTTATAATAACCGAATTATTAACATTATTTTGTTTGGTTTTGATTTATAGCCGGCGAAGCCGGTGTTGTCAATAAACGAGTACGTATTATGTTGAAAACCTGATTATGCCTTGGCTCGAGAATCCGAAAGCGCCGTGGGCGCAGCGTGGGCGGAAGTATGCATAACAAATTTAAAACGTTCATTATGAGTTTCTTTCACCCGTCGTCGTTTGATTCACAATCTTATGCACCTCCGATGTATTAATAAAATAATTTAAGACCAACATTGGCCCGCACGGGCCTGGTTATCTTCAACAAAACGCGTCACCAAACACCGGACCCAATGAGAGTCGAGCATTTGCAAAAATATTTCTAAAATGAAAGCGCTCAATGATGGGCGCCATCTACCGGATGCGGAAGTTTGCATAAAACAATTGCGAAAAAGTTGAATAGGAGCTTGTTTCACCCGTCGTTCTTTGATTCATAATCTAATGCACCTCTAATGTATAATTAAAATACTTTAAGACCAACCTCGTTGTCTTCAACGAAAATCGTCATCAAGCACCAGAACCAATGAGATTCGAGCATTTGAAAAAATATTATTACGCGTTTCGGACGGTGAAAACGGCGTCAAATATTCTCACATTGACGAAGAATTATTTTTTAGAAATCTCGCGGCCGTATGAGATAGTTTTTCACGGCCAGAAATACGGTATAAGCGGTTTACATATTTAGTTTAGAAATACGGATAGTTTTTCACGGCCGGAAATATCCGAAGTTGAGACGGAATTCTTCACCGAATTAATCACTGCGACGCCGGGAACTGCGACGGGAATCACTGCGACGTCTGCGACGCCGGGAACGAGGTTGGCGCAAAACAACCGAATCACGCGTAAGCATATGCTGCTCGAATTAGTTCTCATCATATGCTCAAATTTCCTAAGCTAAATCGTCATTGCTTTGGGCACTGTGAAACGTATCGAGTCACTCGCTTACTGCACAGCGAAAAAGTACGAGCACTTGAACAACGTGTTTTTCGACTCGATTCTGCAAAACGCCCGCCATGTCACTCGGTCAAAGCCAAAACGAGGAACAATGTTTCGCCTCCGCTCTTCATCGCCACACCGACCTATCAGATGTGGCATGAAGGACGACGTTTATGCTTAACCACGACATAAATGTACCCAAGTCTTGGGTACCCAAGCTAATTCGTGAGAAAGTGTCATGTGACTCCTGCTCATTCACCAGGTTACAATCTACACCGTTTCAATTACCAGTTTAGGTCTACACTTTAACTGTACACTGCTAAATTTCTCTAAAGCGTGTAAAGACCTTTGAGTGCTCGCACCAGCATATATGTGTTGTTGAGGATGTTCAAGAGTACTTACAGGTCGCTATCAGCGTCTATCACCTTCTTTTCGCGATAAAAAACAATGTTCTCACGAAACGTAATTGGAAAGTAAACCACTCTGGGCCATTTTCGAAATTTTTCTCTTCTTTAGTGGTAGACCTAAAAAGCCGAATTAGGCTTCAATCCCATGCTCCCATGCTCAGTAGGTTTGTCTGATTTATGATGTCCTGCACTTACCGGTATAAGCGGTTTACATAAAGAAAGAAAGCTCGGTTTGATTAACGACAGTCACACATTGCCGTTGAAACGGCGCTATCGTCTGATCTGTCGGCACTGATCTTACTGCAAGCTAACTTCTTCTGGTGGAGAAAGCCGCAGTGCCCGGAGAGAACCAGCCCTGACAGTGACTGAAGTTAGAAGACTACACACATACTATGAAAACATATGTAAAGCCCAGTTAAAATTTCTTAAAATAGGCCCTAAACTAGCACATCGTATAGTTACTTCCTTCAGCTTCTTATGACATTTATTGTATTTTAGGTATTGGGGAGGACTGTCTGCTCTTCTCTTTTACCAAGTCTTACCAGGTACGGTACCAACTACACCTACCTACTACCAACTACCTAACCTACTGATGGGTAAAATAGTGGCAAGAGGCTTTGGCTTCGCCGGCTCATTGCGGCTTTGCAGTCGGTACTAGTAGCTGGCGAAGCCAGTGTTGTCAATAAACGAGTACGTATTATGTTGAAAACCTGATTATGCCTTGGCTCGAGAATCCGAAGCGCCGTGGGCGCAGCCATCTTGCGTGGGCGGAAGTATGCATAACAAATTTAAAACGTTCATTAGGAGTTTCTTTCACCCGTCGTCGTTTGATTCACAATCTTATGCACCTCCCATGTATTAATAAAATAATTTAAGACCAACATCGGCCCGCACGGGCCTGGTTATCTTCAACAAAATGCGTCACCAAACAACGGACCCAATGAGAGTCGAGCATTTGCAAAAATATTTCTAAAATGAAAGCGCTCAATGATGGGCGCCATCTACCGGATGCGGAAGTTTGCATAAAACAATTGCGAAAAAGTTGAATAGGAGCTTGTTTCACCCGTCGTTCTTTGATTCATAATCTAATGAAACCTCTCATTAGTAATTAAAATACGTTAAGACCAACCTCGTTATCTTCAACGAAAATCGTCATCAAAGACCAGAACCAATGAGATTCGAGCATTTGAAAAAATATTTTTTTACAAGCTTATTACGCGTTTCGGACGGTGAAAACGGTGTCAAATATTCTCACATTGACGAAGAATTATTTTTTAGAAATCTCGCGGCCGTATGGGATAGTTTTTCACGGCCATAAATACAGTATAAGCGGTTTACATATTTAGTTTAGAAATACGGATAGTTTTTCACGGCCGGAAATATCTGAAGTTGAGACGGAATTCTTCACCGAATTAATCACTGCGACGCCGGGAACTGCGACGGGAATCACTGCGACGTCTGCGACGCCGGGAACGAGGTTGGTGCAAAACAACCGAATCACGCGTAAGCATATGCTGCTCGAATTAGTTCTCATCATATGCTCAAATTTCCAAAGCTAAATCGTCATTGCTTTGGGCACTGTGAAACGTATCGAGTCACTCGCTTACTGCACAGCGAAAAAGTACGAGCACTTGAACAACGTGTTTTTCGACTCGATTCTGCAAAACGCCCGCCATGTCACTCGGTCAAAGCCAAAACGAGGAACAATGTTTCGCCTCCGTTCTTCATCGCCACACCGACCTATCAGATGTGGCATGAAGGACGACGTTTATGCTTAACCACGACATAAATGTACCCAAGTCTTGGGTACCCAAGCTAATTCGTGAGAAAGTCTCATGTGACTCCTGCTCATTCACCAGGTTACAATCTACACTGTTTCAATTACCAGTTTAAGTCTACACTTTAACTGTACACTGCTAAATTTCTCTAAAGCATGTAAAGACCTTTGAGTGCTCGCACCAGCATATATGTGTTGTTGAGGATGTTCAAGAGTACTTACAGGTCGCTATCAGCGTCTATCACCTTCTTTACGCGATAAAAAAAAATGTTCTCACGAAACGTAATTGGAAAGTAAACCACTCTGGGCCATTTTCGAAATTTTTCACTTCTTTAGTGGTAGACCTGAAAAGCCGAATTGGGCTTCAATCCCATGCTCCCATGCTCAGTAGGTTTGTCTGATTTATGATGTTGTCCTGCACCTACCGGTCTAAGCGGTTTACATAAAGAAAGAAAGCTCGGTTTGATTAACGAGTCACACATTGCCGTTGAAACGGCGCTATCGTCTGATCTGTCGGCACTGATCTTACTGCAAGCTAACTTCTTCTGGTGGAGGAAGCCGGAGTGCCCGGAGAGAACCAGCCCTGACAGTGACTGAAGTTAGAAGATTACACACATACTATGAAAACGTATGTTAAGCCCAGTTAAAATTTCTTAAAATAGGCCCTAAACTAGCACATCGTATAGTTACTTCCTTCAGCTTCTTGTGACATTTATTGTATTTTAGGTATTGGGGAGGACTGTCTGCTCTTCTCTTTTACCAAGTCTTACCAGGTACGGTACCAACTACACCTACCTACTACCAACTACCTAACCTACTGATGGGTAAAATAGTGGCAAGAGGCTTTGGCTTCGCCGGCTCATTGCGGCTTTGCAGTCGGTACTGGTAATTATTTATAGCCGGCGAAGCCGGTGTTGTCAATAAACGAGTACGTATTATGTTGAAAACCTGATTATGCCTTGGCTCGAGAATCCGAAGTGCCGTGGGCGCAGCCATCTTGCGTGGGCGGAAGTATGCATAACAAATTTAAAACGTTCATTAGGAGTTTCTTTCACCCGTCGTCATTTGATTCACAATCTTATGCACCTCCGATGTATTAATAAAATAATTTAAGACCAACATCGGCCCGCACGGGCCTGGTTATCTTCAACAAAACGCGTCACCAAACACCGGACCCAATGAGAGTCGAGCATTTGCAAAAATATTTCTAAAATGAAAGCGCTCAATGATGGGCGCCATCTACCGGATGTGGAAGTTTGCATAAAACAATTGCGAAAAAGTTCAATAGGACTTTGTTTCACCCGTCGTTCTTTGAATCATAATCTCATGAAACCTCTCATTAGTAATTAAAATACGTTAAGACCAACCTCGTTATCTTCAACGAAAATCGTCATCAAGCACCTGAACCAATGAGATTCGAACATTTGAAAAAATATTATTACGCGTTTCGGACGGTGAAAACGGCGTCAAATATTCTAAAATTGACGAAGAATTATTTTTTAGAAATCTCGCGGCCGTATGGGATAGTTTTTCACGGCCAGAAATATGGTATAAGCGGTTTACCTATTTAGTTTAGAAATACGGATAGTTTTTCACGGCCGGAAATATCCGAAGTTGAGATGGAATTCACCGAATTAATCACTGCAAGCTAACGTCTTCTGGTGGACGAAGCTGCCGTACCCGGAGAGTCAGAGAACCAGCCCTGGCGCCTGACAGCGACTGAAGTTAGAAGACTACACACTTACTGTGAAAACGTATGTTAAGCCCAGTTAAAAATAGGCCTTAAGCTAGCACATCGTATAGTTACTTCCTTAAGCTTCTTGTGACATTTATTGTATTGTATGCAGGTATTGCCATCGGGGAGGACTGTCTGCTCTTCTCTTTTACCAAGGCTTACCATGTACGGTACCTACTACACCTACCTACTACCAACTACCTACCTACCACCAACTACCTACCTACCTACTACCAACTACCTAACCTACTGATGCCATGGTGATGGGTAAAATAGTGGCAAGAGGTATGCAGGTATTGGGGAGGACTGTCTGCTGTTCTCTTTTACCAAGTCTTACCAGGTACGGTACCTACTACACCTACCTACTACCAACTACCTACCTACCTACTACCAACTACCTACCTACCTACTACCAACTACCTAACCTACTGATGCGATGGTGATGGGTAAAATAGTGGCAAGAGGTTTTGGCTTCGCCGGCTCATTGCGGCTTTGCAGTCGGTACTAGTAGCAGGCGAAGCCGGTGTTGTCAATAAACGAGTTCGTATTATGTTGAAAACCTGATTATGCCTTGGCTCGAGAATCTGAAGCGCCGTGGGCGCAGCCATCTTGCGTGGGCGGAAGTATGCATAACAAATTTAAAACGTTCATTAGGAGTTTCTTTCACCCGTCGTCGTTTGATTCACAATCTTATGCACCTCCGATGTATTAATAAAATAATTTAAGACCAACATCGGCCCGCACGGGCCTGGTTATCTTCAACAAAACGCGTCACCAAACACCGGACCCAATGAGAGTCGAGCATTTGCAAAAATATTTCTAAAATGAAAGCGCTCAATGATGGGCGCCATCGACCGGATGCGGAAGTTTGCATAAAACAATTGCGAAAAAGTTCAATCGGAGCTTGTTTCACCCGTCGTTCTTTGATTAATAATCTAATGAAACCTCTCATTAGTAATTAAAATACATTAAGACCAACCTCGTTATCTTCAACGAAAATCGTCATCAAACACCAGAACCAATTATTATTACGCGTTTCGGACGGTGAAAACGGCGTCAAATATTCTAAAATTGACGAAGAATTATTTTTTAGAAATCTCGCGGCCGTACGGGATAGTTTTTCACGGCCAGAAATGTGGTATAAGCGGTTTACATATTTAGTTTAGAAATACGGATAGTTTTTCACGGCCGGAAATATCCGAAGTTGAGATGGAATTCACCGAATTAATCACTGCAAGCTAACTAACGTCTTCTGGTGGACGAAGCTGCCGTGCCCGGAGAGTCAGAGAACCAGCCCTGGCGCCTGACAGCGACTGAAGTTGGAAGACTACACACTTACTGTGAAAACGTATGTTAAGCCCAGTTAAAAATAGGCCTTAAGCTAGCACATCGTATAGTTACTTCCTTAAGCTTCTTGTGACATTTATTGTATTGTATGCAGGTATTGCCATCGGGGAGGACTGTCTGCTCTTCTCTTTTACCAAGGCTTACCATGTACGGTACCTACTACACCTACCTACTACCAACTACCTACCTACCTACTACCAACTACCTAACCTACTGATGCCATGGTGATGGGTAAAATAGTGGCAAGAGGTATGCAGGTATTGGGGAGGACTGTCGGCTGTTCTCTTTTACCAAGTCTTACCAGGTACGGTACCTACTACACCTACCTACTACCAACTACCTACCTACCTACTACCAACTACCTACCTACCTACTACCAACTACCTAACCTACTGATGCCATGGTGATGGGTAAAATAGTGGCGAGAGATTTTGGCTTCGCCGGCTCATTGCGGCTTTGCAGTCGGTACTAGTATTAGTGATGAAATGAATTCTTGGGCAAAATTTTAATGAAGGTCTTACGCAAAATAGGTTAGGGCGATACTACCGGAAGTGGGGCTACATCCGGGTACTGTGGACAATGGCAACCTGGCTGCCGTTGAAAACAAAACCCGTCTGACAGGTTAATGCTATGCCATGCTGCACTGCACTGTTCAACACCATTTTAACTGTTCAACACCATTTTCACGCTATTTTCTCGCTTCAAAATGCCCAAAAGCTGTAGTTTTTGGTTGTAATATGACCCTACTGCAAAGCCGCAATGAGCCGGCAAAGCCAAAGCCTCTTGCCACTGTTTCCGTCTCAACTTCGGATATTTCCGGCCGTGAAAATCTATCCCCTACGGCCGCGAGATTTCTAAAAAAATAATTCTTCGTCAATTTTAGAATATTTGACGCCGTTTTCAGTCTCCGAAACGCGGTAATAAGCTTTTTTGAAATATTTTTTCAAATGCTCGAATCTCATTGGTTCCGGTGTTTGGTGAAGATTTTCGTTGAAGACAACACCCTTAAAGACCCAACGTAGACATAGTGCGGGCCCGGGGAACGAGGTTGGTCTTAAAGTATTTTAAATTACAAATTAGAGGTGCATAAGATTGTGAATCAAAAAAAGACGGGTGAAACAAACGCCTCTTGAACTTTTTCGCAATTTTTTATGCATACTTCCGCATCCGCAAGATGGCGGCCTCCATGGAGCGATTTGGTGCGTCAAAGCTTCGAAATTCTCAAAGGATCCAGCAAAATCTGGCTTTTCAACATAATACGTACGCGTTCATTCACAACACCGGCTTCGCCGGCTACTCACCACAACTGGAAACCGGGAGAGAAAAGATCTTATTTTGAACTTCCTTAACGGGGAAAAAGCCCTGAAAGAAGAGACAAATGGCTGACAGCTATCCTGTATCCACAGGGAGAATGAAGACGGCTCTCACTGGAGCCCACCAAAATCAAGGGTGATCTGCTCAGATCACTTTGTTTCTGGTAATTAGTGCATAGCATAACACATTTCCATTCACTTAAGGTTTATTTAAGGTAATTAATGGATACAATTATGTTCTGTTTGCATTTAAGTTGGTGACAAAGGGGGGTTCTTTCGTATTATTTTTCGTAAAACTTTATGCTAATTAATTTTTTTTTCCTGTTTATCATCACTTTTTTTCAAAAAAGTGGGTAGGGCGGGAGGGTTTTTTTTTGTTTTTTTTTTCAGAGTGAAATTTTAATGGATTATTCAACGCACAATATGTTTTTTTCTTAAATATACTTGATCGGACATACATGATGAATCATGTTATGATTTCTAAACTAGTAAACCTTCGTATGTACGCACTGATACGATTCAAATAAAGAAAATAAAGAAACCTATGTCACATTGAGTTCTGTTTACTTTTAATATTTGCTGATACATATAACAATGGGAGACCAAAACTTCGGCTTTTAAGAATAATGTCCGGTTGCCATTCATGTATCTATCAGCAGCTGTTGCCATAGCATTCATACATATCGAAAGCATTATGTTCATTGGTCTTCTGTTGGTTTGGCTGATCCAGGAAAGTAATAACGAACTCAATGACATTTCCAAGGGTATTGATGACATCTGCCAATGTTGAATCTCTAGCTGCAACATGGGTCATAGTCTTTTTATCTCCCACTGAGATGTTTACCACGCCATTGGTGTCCTCAATTGGTACACCTGAAAAAGAAAAATCACTATAAAATATACTTGTATATTGTCTACTATACTGTTTACCTGTCAGCCAAGCCACAAACATCAAGGTTCAAACAACAAAAATATGTACATTGAAAAAATGAGCACCCCCCCCCCCCATCCCCCATACACACGCACACATTTCCTTTCACAACTAATAATTGCAAGTATTCATCAGTCTCAGATCAAATTCAGTGTTTTGTACTGAAATTCTGTTTTTTCCAAGTCTGGATTTGGTTTGGAATTTTGAACCACCCGGGAATGAAAACTAGAAATACAGATCTGGGACCCCAGTACAGATATATCGACAGATTTTCGTTTAGAACAGAACTGGAGTCAAATATTTCCGACCATTCTTTATGAATAAAATAAGGAAGCGCACACCCCATTTCTCAGAAGCAAAACCTTGCGGTCCAAGTAAATGGCGAGTGAGGGGAAAACCCGCACACACTAAATATTCAACAACAACAACAACAACAACATACATTAAAACGGTTATATTTCTTACCATCAAGCGTTCCCGACACGAGCTCATAATACAGTTCGCCTAGAGTGATATTTTCTGGCACTTTGACACCAACCCAGGCCTTTAGAACACTGGACGTTCGCCGAATTTGGCGAACAACGAACGGCATTTTCTGTCAAACTGTCGAGCACATGTAACTTGGCTCAGACAGTACGCGAGCACATACAAAATTCGAACCTGTTCCACTGAGCGGGAACGGATTTTACTGACTTTGCGAGCAAAAAAATTAGGGGCGGACGACTTTTATGGGGCGGGCGGCGATGATAAACAGGAAAAAAAAATTTAACCAGCCTTATATTGGAACGAGAATTACTTCTAGCTTGTCGAAAAGTTAAAATTTTAAAGATCAGACAACAATTAAGCGAGTTATGATCAAATAACCGACACCGTTTCCATAATTTCCGGCTGTAACACGTGCCCTTTTGTGGTTTGTTTTCAACGTATCCAATCACGTGACTGTTGTTGCGAAGGGTGCACTAACCGGAAGTTACGTAGTTCCACGGGCATCCATAAAATTAAAAAGTCCGATTTTTTGGGGGGAATTAAAAAAAAAAATTCGCTCTTTGGTGCCTGAGCCTTTGTAGCTATGTGAAAAGTAATATGAACTTATCCTCAATTTGTTTGTGTGTGTGTGTGTGTAATATTATTAATACTAGTACAAAAGCCTGTCAAAAATGACGGGTTGAAACAGTTTATTCGATGATGCAGCCTCGTGAGTATGCCAAAGTCGGAAGCCTCGGCCTAGTGTCAGGTGTGCTTTTATCTTTTTTATTTATTAGACATTAAATGGACATAAATGAACACTTGTTTTACTCTGCATGCGTTGCACATCATGTGCAGCGAATTTCACCTCCCTGCACCTTGTATTTATTGTTATTTAAAAAAAAAAGGTTTCCGTACACCGCCCTTTAGGATCGGTTTGCAAGCCATCGCCTACATTTCCAATTAAAGAGACATAATTACTCTTTTATGGAAAAACATTTTTGAGTTTGTTTTATCCTCAAACATAGGTCACCGTAGTGAACACACATTCATGTTTAAAAGATTGGCCTTTAAAACCTACCATTATGAAGGGGAACAGACATCTGTACAAACACACACACTAACATTGTGTTTTATACAGTCGTGGCCAAAAATATTGGCACTCTTGCACTTTTTTCAAATAACTCACAATTATATCTAAAAATAAATTGAAATTAACAAAAGTATTTGGTCTCTTCAATTCTTTATTTCACTGTTAATATTACAGAACCTTTGTTTTTGATTCAGAACTTAATAAATCCTTTTAAATCAGAAAATAAAAAGAAATGGCATTGACAAAATTAATGACACCCTAGATTTAATATTTGATAGCACAGTGTTTGGACAAATTAACTGCAGTCAAGAACTTCCTATCGCCATGAATGAGTTTCCTACACCTCTCTACTGGCAGCTTGACCCACTCTTCTTGTGCAAACTGCTCCAGTTCTCCCAGATTTGAAGCTGCTGTTTTCAGAAACAGAACACTGCTGTTTTCAGATCTCCCCACAGGTGTTCAATGGGATTTAGATCTGGACTCATTGCTGGCCACTTCAGAACAGTCCAGCGTTTTGTGTTGAACCAGTCCTGGGTGCTTTTTAAAGTGTGTTTGGGGTCATTGTCCTGCTGCAAGACCCATGACCTTCGACAGAGACCCAGCTTTCTGACACTGGGTTTTTTGGGGGGTTTTGTATACAAGATCGAGGCTCGTGCAAAAGCTAACATTAATCACAACAAAAAAAAAACGGACACATAAAAAACATAATAAAGGGAGCGGAAGACAATATGGGGAGAGAGAGGTTGGGGAGAGAGAGGGAAGCACACAAGTATAACAGTAGAGAGCAGGGACATTGTGAGATCTGTGGGAGGGAGAGGGCTTGGGGGGAGGAGGCATGGGAATGGGGTGGGGGGGGGGGGGGGTAGGGCGGGAGGGGTAGGAGACGTATAAAACACATGGACACTGCTAGGACTTCAAGGAAAGAAGTTTGTATTTCAAAAATGTGGATCTGGGTTGAAATTAATGGGGGTAGAAAACATCAAGGTTTTCGATGGGGGAAGATAAGAGATGGTGGTGAACAGCTGTTTTAAAGACCTGGAGGGATGAGTGGGATTGAAGAGAGTTTGTTCTAGAGGCAGGAGAAAAGAGGATTAAAAGAGTGAAGGTGAGCAGAGAGTCTAGATTTTGGCAGTTTCACCAGAAGAGGGTTGCTGGCAGATATTGTGCGTCCTGCAGGAATATTTGGGGGACAGAGCACAGACAGAGTAGGGGGAGCAAGGCCGGAGAGGAGTCGGTAGAAGAAAGATAGACCACCGACCTGCCTGTGGTGAGAGAGAGAATGGCCCTAAGAATCAGCTTCATCGCGGGAGATTACAATGACTCTGAAAGCTTTGGTTTCAACAGCGTGAAGCCGAGCTAGGTGTGAGGCAGGAACACAAGCCCAGAGGGGAGGGCAGTAATCCATTGAGCTGCAGATGAAAGCCTTGTATGTGGTGAGGAGCTCAGGTGTACCAAGGAAGGACGTCGCACGACGGAGGATGCCTGGTCGGCGACTGCCATTGGAGGCCAGCTTGGAAATGTGGTTGTCCCAGCAAAGGTCATGGCAGATAGTGAGACCCAAAAGCTTGAGTGATAGAAGTTCTTGGAGAGGATTGTTGAGAAAGTAAAAGGGAGGGTTGTCCAGTCGGTCTTTTCGGAGAGTCATAGGAAGAGTGTGAGATTTGTCAGGATTGAAAAACATGTTCCACTTGTTTGGCCAGTCTGTGATTTTGTCCAGGTCTGCAGAGTGAGGGGGCTGCAGACTGTCGATCTGAGGGATGAGGTATGGTGTGGCAGAGTGTGGAGTCATCAGCAAAGAGATAGAGAGGATTTTCCAGAGAGTCCAGAGTTTCTTATGTCTCATGTGCAACCAGGCTGAGCATGATCTCTTTCGCCAGTGTGTGCCAGCCATGGCGGTGCAGTGTGCTGTGTATCCGGAAGGGCCAATGTATTTTTGGGGGGGGGGGGCTGCCCTGTGGGTGGGATGGCCCAGAGGAGAACTCCACCCAGGAAGAGGAGGAGGATAACTGAGACCAGGAGGAAGGAGAGACCTCGAGTGGAAGAAGAGGTTGAGAGGCTGATTAAGGAGGAGATTTGGAGGAGAAATTGATTGTGGTTTTCTCTGGGTGGAATTGACCCAAGCTGAAATCACCCTGGGTTTTTGGAGAGGGAAGGAGCCACCTCACTTGGAGGAGGAGAAAGAAGAGACAGAGATAGAGGAGAGACAGGATAACTCACCGTGAACAGAGTGCAAAGAAGCGTGTGGATGAGAAATAAGATGGAGGACAGACCAGGAGGCCTCATTTGAATCGGAAAATGGGGGCTGAAGCCCAGTTGAGGAGCGTTGCTGGCCTTCTTCGTGGTTGATTTCATTGTGCTTTGACTTTCTAAATCCTGGTGCTACTCTTCGCTGACACTGCACGTGGCAATTTTTGTTTGCTTTGTCTGGGGACAAATTTTCTCACTGGTTGTCATCTCACACCTGCTTTCAAAAGCAGGCTACAGACCAACAGCAGTTCAGAAGAAGGTCTACAGTGCTTCAAGGAATGTGTCTCCAAGAGGATGAATATCATGATCTTGAATACATCACTGCTTTGGACAGAGTGCAGACAATAGATATTAGTGAAGCTCAGGATGATGTTGTCTGGCACAGATCATGCTACTCACAATGCACTCATGCAAACCACATTAAGATATTGCTAAAGTTATATGAGAAGGATACTGCTGGAAAAACAACTGTAAGACAATCTTTGTCATGTGAATCTTCTTCAACAAGTAAACACCAACATTTAGAAGTTCCTTGTCTCAAGCATCTTGGAACAGATGTCTCTCGTCAGGAGGAGAATACTGGCAAAATAAAGTTAAGGAAGCCACATTAGAGGCTTCAGACAAGATGCAACATGAAGCTCAGAAAGATGCCATCTTAAGATGTCGATTGGCTGGTGTGAGTGATCTCGTGGTGGCAGAAGGGAAATATCATCTGCAAAGCTACTCAATTATTATCAGGAAGTACCAGAAATTTGCAGGAGGTGAGGACAGCCATATCCCTTGTGACTTTTGTTTCAACATTGTGGTAGAGGAGGTTCAAAGAGGATTATCAAGATGAGGCATCTATACTCTGGCTATAATATAGGAATGCTACAGTTAAATGTTATAAATAGCTTTAAACATTTGTGTGGAAAATGTAACTGCCTAAGTCGATAAAAATTCAGAAATAAAATAAATAAATCACTTGGAGGGAGAGGGGGGTTGGGGAGCAGATTTTGTGCAGTCCCCAGGAATCGCTTTATTGGTACCTCCTGCCACCGAAGGCGGATGGAGATTATATTTTCACCCCTGTCTGTCAGTTTGTGAAAAGGACATCTCAAAAAGATGTGGACGAATTCGGACGAAACTTGGTGGACAGGTTGGGTGTGTGACATGGAGGAATCCTTTCAATTTTGGTGAAGATCCGAATCTGGATATGAGAATGTTTTTATTTCTTGATTCTTCACCCTCGAGAGATGGGGCCAAAAACGATGTATGGCACAGTATTTCAAAAAGTTGTGGACCACTAGTGACAATACTAGGTTAATGAGTTGGTTAGGTGACAAGAAGCAATTATAATTTGGTTTTGGATCCAGATCTGGCCTATCAGTGGGATACAAAACATCAATTGTTCAGCCTGGCAGAAGTATGCGCTCTACTGAGTGCCGTTCTAGTTTTACCTGTAATGCAAACTGGTGCTGCTGTGCAGACCTTGAGAGAGATGGCTAATGAACTGCCAATCAGTGAAGAGGAAGATGTCTTTCACAGACAAGCTGCACCCCTGATTAAAGAATGGGACCATGAACTCCGGAGCTGGCTTTACAGAGTCTCATTCAAAATCAACGCAGACATCAGTACTTACCCAGGCCACTGGCATTGGAGATATCAACAATGAAAGTACATAAAGCATAGTTCCTGATAGCTTGTACCTCTTTCGTTGCTTACTCTGCACTGGTGAGGACCTACCTGAGGAATATGAAGTTGATAAACGCAGAACAAAACTGTTAAGTAGAGCAAAGTGTATTGTGTACCTGGTTTCTGGAGGTCAGAAGCACAGCCCCAAACACCCTGGTTTACGACTTAGTATTCATCAAGCAACTCAGTCCAAGGACCTTCTTCAGCTGATGCAAGCAGCAGGCCAAGGTGTAAGCTACGAGGCAGTCACACGTGCTAATACAGCCCTTGCAAACTCAGGACTGGCAAGGTATGATGCACAAGAAAACAATGATACCGCTGAACCTCACCAATGCTCCAAGGCTATACAGGTATACAAATGACAATGTAGACATTATCGAAAAGACTCTTGATGGCAAAGGAATCTTTCATGCATCTCAGATGGTTGCATTTCACAGTCGTGTTCCAGGTGAGGAGATTCCAGAACGGAATGTTGAATGAGGAAGTAGTAGATCTGTGGAAATATCTCATGACTTCCAAGACACCATATGGACAGTGATTCAGAATTGCCAAAAGATGACAATGAGAAAATTTGTTCCCGACACAGGATGTGCTTTAGACTTTAGAGCCCACTTCCAGGCCTTTGTATAGAGGAACTTAAATGTGGCAAATCCAGGGGTCCCCTGTCCAACAACAAGTGGTTGGTACTTGGAGAAAAACAAGTCAATAACCCTTCCCATGACTCAAGAAGGCTTGTCAGCTGACTATGTGGATTTTACAACATGTGGATATTCACAGACTGGTCGCCAGTGTAGAACAGGGCAACGTATGTGCCAAAGGAGCAGTCTCACATTCACAAAAGCCTGCAGATGTAATGACTGGTGCAGAAATCACGACAATGATGTCCAATATAATAATAATTATAATAATAATGCATTTATTTTATATAGCGCTTTTGAGGAAGCCCAAAGACGCTTTGACAGAGTGCAAAACATAATGCATAGCAAAACATAAAAACAATTGCAAAAAAAAGAATCAATAGGGAAATATTCAAAGCACAAAGGAGGGAGAAGGAGAGGAGATAGTCAGGGGTTAGATGCTGTGGGTTAAATGTTGAATGCAGTGTTGAACAGGTGGGTCTTGAGTGATGTTTTCAATGTGGTGAGTGAGGAGGAGTCTCTGATGGTGTGAGGTAGCGAGTTCCAGAGGGTGGGAGCAGCGATGGAGAAGGCCCTGTCCCCCCAGGATCTAAATTTGGTCCGGATGGGGGGGGGGGGGGGTCAGGAGGTTGGTACCAGCAGAGCGGAGGTTGTGGGTGGGAGTGTGTCTGGAGAGGAGGTCAGCCAGGTAGGATGGGGCCAAGTTATGGAGGGCTTTGTAGGTCAAGAGGAGGATTTTGTACTGGATTCTCTGGGAGATGGGGAGCCAGTGAAGCTTGTAAAGGACGGGGGTGATGTGGTCACGGGTCCGGGAATGGGTGAGTAGACGGGCAGCGGAGTTCTGAATGTATTGGAGTTTATTGGTGATTGTTGAGGGTGAACCATAAAGGAGGCTATTGCAGTAGTCCAGGCGGGAAGTGATGAAGGCGTGGATGAGGGTTTCTGCAGCCACGGAGGAGAGGGATGGACGGAGACGGGCGATGTTTTTCAGGTGAAAGAAGGCTGTCTTTGTGATCTGTTTAGTGTATTTGTCGAAGGAGAGGGTTTGGTCAAAGATGATGCCAAGATTCCGGATGTGAGGGGAGGTGGATACTGGGAAACCGTCGATGTTGAGGGCAAAGTTATGGGTGGACTTGGTGAGCGTTTTTGGGCCAATGATGATTATTTCAGATTTATCACAGTTAAGTTTGAGGAAGTTGATTTGAAGCCAGGATTTTATTTCAGTGATGCAGTTTGTCAGGATAGAGTGGGTGGCGGTGGAGATGGACTTGGTGGAGATGAAAAGCTGGATGTCATCGGTGAAGCAGTGGAATTGGAGACCATGACGGCGGATTAAGTGACCGAGGGGGGACAGGTAAAGGATGAAGAGGAGGGGGCCAATAACTGAACCTTGGGGGACACCTTGGGGGAGGGGAGCAGTGGGGGATTTGCAGTTATTGATGGAGATGAACTGACGTCTGTCAGAGAGGTATGATTTAATCCAAGAGAGGGCAGTGCCGGTAATGTTAAAGGTGGTTTCAAGTCGGGTGAGGAGGATGGTGTGATCGATGGTGTCAAAGGTGGCGCTGAGGTCGAGGAGGATGAGAATGTTGAGGTTGCCAGCGTCAGAGGAGAGGATATAGTGACTAATAAAGTATTAGATGGAACCGCAATCCCAGTGGGACACCACCACTAAGGGTAGGTTTTGTTATAGGATGAATCCAGAGGTGACCCCCCCCCCCCTATTCGGCTCCCACGGTTGTCCCACAGAGACCAGATGGCTCTCTCCAGGCTAAGACTTGGGCACTGTCGCCTTAATTCGTATATTCACGTGATAGGGTGTCACCCTACCGGGACCTGCGACACCTGTAGGAAACCTGAAGATTTAACTCACTTGTTTCTGGGTTGCTGCCTATATGATGGACCCAGGTTGCTCCTATTTAAAATCATTAGAGAGGCGGGGGTTGGCATGTCTGATCTGCCGGTCATTTTTGGTCATTTAAACCAGAAGCATCCTCGACTGTGCAAGGTGGTCCTAATTTTTTAAAGAGCAAGTGGGAGACCCATATGGTTTTATGGATCTCCCATAGGCTCCTTTTTTATTTAATTATTTTGTTTTCTTTTCACCACAGTTATGTTCAGGCACGTGGCGTGTATAGAGCCTCGCGGCTCTGAAGCCATAAAACTTAAAATAATAATAAGAATCTATGAACCATTAATTACCCTGCGCATGTGAAGCTAAAAGCAGGGTCAAGGAATTCATTCACTTTGCATGTCTGTTTGTCTGTCTGTCTACAGATGTCAGTCTATGATTGAGGAACAACTTCATTGCAATTGGATCTCATGTAATGAACACTGTAGCACATGAATCGGAACAATAACCTGCAGTTTAGCAGTACTTTGGCTCTGGATTTGGCAAATTGTACGGAATCTCATCCCGATGGCACATGTGCACATCAAAGTAAGGTATTTGTTTTAGTCGGTCTGCCTGTCTGGCAATGAAACAAAATGGAAAATAATTTCAAACAAGAAACTTACTGCTTTTAGTGACCTCATAGAGGACACAAACAATAGGCACGAATAACTGATTAATGTAACATGTCCAATAAGGTGGTGTAAAAGACGCTGCATCATCTTCGCTGAACTTCTGAAAAAAAAAACATTTCTACAGCTTTTAAAATATTTATTTTATTTCAAATGAATTACAGACTTGGCATTTAATATGGAATATTTTTTTTGTGGGGGTGAACTTACTTTTCAAGATGTCTTAGAACCAAAAGTTCATTGGAATTATGTTGAAATTATTCTAGATTTTGTTAATGTGACCTTTAAAAGAAACAAAAACCACATTTGACATTTCGAAACAAATAAATGGATCCTTGAAAGTGATGTAAACTGATATCGATCACAATTCATGGACAGTACTGTGTTAAACCTGTGTACGTTTTCCAGAAGTATCTCTTTATTTTGCACATTAGCCAAAATTTTTTTAAACAAAAACAAATGTTAAATTACGACTGGGATTACGGACAGTAAAATTACAGTTCAGTACTTCGTGTAACCCCCACGAGCATTCAGGAGAGCACGTACACATTGAGGCATGCTGTTCACGAGATTTGCCAAGGTTTGGACAGGAATCACTTGCCATGCAGTGACAATAGCCTGCTGCAATTCACGCACAGAGGTCGGCTGCTGGTCCAAGTGGTCGATTTGATGCGTTAATTCTGCCCACAAGTTCTCCATAGGATTCATATCCGGGGACATGGCAGGCCACTCCATATGCTCTACACCACGGTCAGCAAGAAAGTGTTGGATCATGCGAGCACGATGAGGCCGTGCATTGTCATCTTGGAAGACAAAGTTTCCTCGAAAGGCTGCACGAGCAAATGGAAGCAATGTTTCTTCCAGAATGGCCCTGTACTTGAACTGGTTCAGGTTTCCATTCAGAACAACCAGGTCAGTTTTGCCCCCTGCATGAAAAGCAGCCCAAACGGTCACCCCACCACCTCCAGCTTGGACTCTTGGCACTATACAATCTTTGTTGTAGGCTTCATGCACTTGTCTGCACACTCGGACGCAGCCATCTAGATCGGACGATATACCAGAAATCTAGACTCGTCACTGAAGATCACGTGATTCCAGTGTCCTGGCTGCCATTGACGGTGCTCTCTGGCCCATTGCAATCGGCGCTGGCGGTGTTGTCTAGTCAGGCGTGGCTTTCTCAGGGGACGCCTGGCACGATAGCCTGCTTGAACCAGTCATTGGTTGACTAGCTTTCTGGATACAGGCACATTTGTCAGTTGCTGCCACTCAGCCCTAAGCCGATTAGCTGACTTGGTACGGCCATTGCGGACTAACCGGTGCAGCTGGCGATCATCCCTCCTTGTGGTTCTGCGGGGACGTCCTGGCCTCGGTATTGGAGTAGGGACACCCCTCTGAGCATTTCGTTTCAGGATCTTTGACACCTGACCTTGAGTGATGCCATACTGCCGAGCAATAGCACGCTGTTTCATGCCGTAATTTCGTAAAGCCACCACTCCATGACAAACAGCATTGTCGAGTTGACGGACCATCTCCAGAGGAAGTGGCAATAACTTTTGGAGATGTGCAGCAGTTGTTTTCCACTAATACAGAATGCAACAACCCTTGTATACCCGACTGTGAAGCCAATCGTCAAATGCACCTCTCCGTACATTTTGCCACGCCACCTGTGATATAATCCTCTTGTTGACTTCTTGCTGCGACAGACAATCAGTGACATGGTTCTTTTAACAAATAAATCACCAAAGTGTAAAAGAAACTCACCAGATTGATATACTGAGTTAAGAAAGTAAACCCAAGTCAAGAAAAAAAAATATTCCATATTAAATGCCAAGTCTGTATATACAGTGCTGTCTTGAACACTGTTGAATACAAATCGCCTTCTTGGCACTTTCAAAAACCTTCCAGATTAGCAGTACTTGGAAAAAATATTACGCCATTTTACATCACCTAAACCAAACAAACTTGCCGCGTTGGGGAATATCGAGATTCAGATAAAATTGCGGCTTGTAGGGAATATAGATCGTGCTCAAACGCAATAAGGAAGAGAGTTGAAAAGATCTTTCCCATATCGTTTGTTTTCAAGACTAAGGTGTTCTATGTAATATCCAGTTTTTCAATATCATTGCAACCATTTTACCCAAACATAACGTTACAGATGTAGCTTTCACAAAGAGAAACGCTTCTAAACAATTTGTCGTTATAAACAGTAATACATTTGATGAATTCTATTCAGGAACATCATCACCATCCAACCGTGTATTAGGAAGTAGGGTGGTTCTCCATATTTAGGGATGGCACGGGGAAAAAATGCCCACTGAATCAAATGTGCACATTAACAATTAAACCTCAGGAGATCACTTTTCATTGTAAGATATTGTCGTGCGACTCCGGTTAACACCAGAAACCGCGGATAGGCCTAAACGGTTTTATTGGAGGCGACGACCAAATATGGATTCGGCTATAAAACGCGGGAGGAAGAAGCAAAATGGAAGACTGCGGCAAAAGCTTACCTGGATCGCGCCGATGGCAGCTTCGATCCTGCAAGGAAAATTAATTCAAGCGAACAACCAAGATTTTGAATGGGAAGGGAAAATAATACAAGGGTTTATTAAAAAGAAACGCAGGGACAGGAAACGCGATAATAAATAAAGTTCCTAGATTGGGATCCCACACACTGATGTCAAATACAGACACAGGAATGGATTAAAGGAAAATAATTGTCTCATCGTGTAAAATGTAATGAGGATTGGCCTTATCTGTCCCTTGTCTTGTCTTGTCCGCCATCCAACACGGCTCCGCTCGGCCCCGATGCACACACGAGGTCCCTCGTTCCAGCACTACAGCACCTAACACCGCTCCAAGCACCATGAGGTCGATGTTCACACACGATCGATAAGCCAACTCTCAAGCCAACTCAACCAGGGCCAAGACTGCCAGCCAACGCAACCAGGGACAGGACTCTCTCCACTCAAGATCGCACCGTGACTGCCAGGGCCAGGAATCTGCAAGAGCACGAACCGCAAGAGCCGCAAGAGAGAAAATGTCCTTCGGCGCGCCCTTAAATAACCTTCCCGCGGTGGTGACGTCAGCCCTGGCGCGCCACCCAATCAGTGCCCTCGACCGACTCGCCGGCTGGAGGTCCGTGCCTACCGCGCTGCCCCTTCACTCGTTCCCTGTTCCGTGGTCATAGCGCATGGCACTCAATGTGGCTAGGCCTGTCGGAGGTGTAATTGGCGGCGGCCATCATCGGCGGTGCCCCGGCCTGGTTTCCTTGCCTGTTCGTCTTTCACAGTCATGGCAGGGAAGGGAATTATTTAGTGTTGCACTGGGGACCTAACTACATGTCTATGTTGGTGTGCATTGCCATAAGGGACAAAGGTTTAGTTAGCTACCAGGTGTGATACACAGGGGCGCTACTCTTTAATCCCTACGCTACTTATCACTCGAACATCCTGGTATGCTCACAGGTATACTCTTAACCGACAAAACGCCTACACATGAAACTTATTACAGGGCAGATTCCTTACCGCGACAGACGAATACCTACCTACACAGATCTACCTGGCTCTACATATTGCTACCCCACCGACATAACAATATGTTGTCCAAGTGGAACAAAACCATTGTTAATAACGTTTCTATAATAAAAAAAAAACAACATTTTAATGAGTTGATCATTCATGGAAAACTGAAATAGATTGACATATGTTTCAATGTAAAATTAAACATTATGAATGTCTTCTTCAAAGAAAGGGAAGTAAACAAAGAAGAGTAGAACAAAATACAAATAAGAAAATTTATCATTTACCAGCAGGGGTTCCTGGCGTTGCCCTGTGCTCTTCTAATCCTGTTGGTGTTTTGAAGAAATCAAAATTTGTTTTTATTTTATTCTTTTGTAGGGGCCTAAAACACTTCCCTGCACCCACGAAGGAATAGTGGTTTTATAAACAACAATTTGGGTTTCATAAACAATACAGTACTAAACTAGAACGGCACTCAGTAGAGAGCATACCTTCGCCTGGTTGGCCATATCACGCAATGGTGAAGATTCACTTAAAACATTATACTAGCTGGATCGGGATCTTCACCAAAATCGAATCGAATCGTCCTTGTCACACACCCAACCGGTCCACCAAATTTCGTCCAAATCCGTCCACAACTTTTTGAGATATCCTGCTATGTATCGTTTTTGGCCCTATCTCTCAATGGTGAAGAATCACTTTAAAAAATTCTCGTAGCCGGATCCGAATCCGGATCTTCACCAAAATCTAATCATTTCCTCCTTGTCACATACGCTACATCTCTGCCAAATTTCGTCCGAATCTATCCACAACTTTGAGATATTTTGTTCACAGACAAACGGACAGACAAACATACAGGGGTGAAAACATAACCTCCATCCACCTTTGGTGGCGGAGGTAATTATCCTTTGTAAATTTAGCAAATGATATGTTCAAATTTTTGGATGAGGGAAGAATAACTCTTGGGGTGTTTATAGGTTTCCAAAAAGAATTCAGTATAATTGATCATGAGATTTTATGTGGTAAATTGCCACATTATGATATACGAGATACGAGGATTACCTTTACAGTGGTTTTGAAATTATTTATTAAATCAAACTCAATTTGTAAATTATGGTGGAGAAAATTCCTTTAAAATCCCCAATATCTTGCGGTGTTCCACAAAAGTCGGTCTTGGGACCAACTTTGCTTCTTGCTTATATTAATGATTTGCCAAATGCCACTGACTATTTTAATTTTTGATTATTTGCAGACAATTCCAATTTATTTCATACTTTTCCAAAGTGCCAAGGTACAGTAGATATGAGAGAAGCAAGTACACATATGGAAATGCTTACAAGTTGGTGTAAGGTAAATAAACTTAAAATTAATTTATCTAAGACAAATTATATGCTTATTAGAGGACAATGGAAACCTATTACAGTACATGGAAGCCTCACGAATGCAGAAACCACAGTAATTGAGGTTGATCATACATCATTTGTTGGGTTGATTATAGATAAGCACCTCACTTGGAAAAATCATATTAAGAAGGTGAATAAACGCGTTACGCCTAGGTCCCCCGTCGGGGAAGTGATGTGAGTTGACAAAGTGGAAGACGCAGAAAACATGCTATGATATGATATTTCGCTCACAAGGTTCAGACATACATGGAGGCGGCCATCTTTGGATTTTGACGTGGCGACCCAATTTTCAATAGCGTTCTTCCTTATGCCAAGATACACCCACACACCAGATTAGAAGTTGGTACTTCGCTTATTTTTCAAGATATTCTGCTCACAAGGTTCAGACATACATGGCGGCGGCCATCTTGGATTTTGACGTGGCGACCCAATTTTCAATAGCGTTCTTCTTTATGCATAGATACACCCACAAACCAGATTAGAAGTTAGTAGTTCGTTTATTTTTCAAGATATTTCGTTCACAGTGTTTAGACATATATATGGTGGCGGCCATCTTGGATTTTGACGTGGCGACCCAATTTTCAATAGGCTTCTTCCTTATGCCTCGGCACACCCACACACCAGATTAGAAGTTGGTACTTCGTTTATTTTTCAAGATATTCCGCTCACAAGGTTCAGACATACATGGCATCAGACATACATTGCGGCGGCCATCTTGGATTTTGACTTGGCGACCCAATTTTCAATAGAGTTCTTCCTTATGCATAGATGCACGCATACACCAGATTAGAAGTTGGTACTTCGCTTAGTTTTCAAGATATTTCGCTCACAAGGTTCAGACATATAAATGGTGGCGGCCATCTTGTATTTTGACGTGGCGACCCAATTTTCAATAGCGCTCTTCCTTGTGCCGAGATACACCCACACACCAGATTAGAAGTTAGTACTTCGCTTATTTTTCAAGATATTCAGCTCACAAGGTTCAGACATCCATGGCGGTGGCCATCTTGGATTTTGACGTGGCGACCCAATTTTCAATAAGATTCTTCCTTATGCCTGGATACACCCACACACCAGATTAGAGGTTGGTACTTCACTTATTTTTCAAGATATTCCGCTCACAAGGTTCAGACATACATGGCATCAGACATACATTGCGGCGGCCATCTTGGATTTTGACGTGGGTTGCAACCACACACCGAATTCGAATGCGGTCCTTCGCTGACGCATGCACGCACGCATGCACGCACGCACGGACGGACGGACACACGGATGGAGGGGAAAACCATAGTCCCCCTTTCGCTCCGTGGTGCGACGGGGGACAATAAAGGAGTCTTATATAGCCCCATCAAGCAGAGTTAACCCCCGTGGCGCTTTACATTATCATGCGAACGGACACACACCGCACACACATCCACAAACATACACACACACAGACACACCTTCACTCTTGCCCTATGCCTCTCCCTCCCCATTCAAAACCCACAGATGTGTACTCTCCCCTCCTCCTCCCCCTCCTTCCCCGCACATGTGCACAGACATACTCTCGATCTCTGTCCCACCTCAAACCAAAGGGAAAACAGGACTTAAACTTTGAAAGACTTGTGAAACAGATAGGTTTTGAGGGAGGTTTTAAAGGCAGGAAGAGAGTCAACATGTCGAACAGAGGAAGGCAAGTCATTCCAGAGCAGAGGTGCAGAAAAGGAAAAGGATTTCTCGCCAAATGACTTGGTGCTGGTGCGCGGCGGCTCTAAGGTCATAGAGTCGTCGCTTGAACGAAGCCGTCGCCGAGGTACATAGAGAGTGAGTAAATCGGAGAGATAGTGAGGTCCCGTTCCACACAATGATTTATAACACAGTGTGCAAATTTTGTATTGCACACGAGCAGAGACAGGCAGCCAGTGTAAAGATTCAAGGAGCGGAGTAACATGGTCAGACTTCTTCGCCTTACAGACAAGACGAGCGGCAGAGTTTTGAACCTTTTGTAACTTATCCAAGAGAAACTGAGGGCAGCCAGCATACAAAGAATTACAATAGTCTAGCCTTGAGAGGACAAGGCCACAGACCAGAGTTAGAGCAGCTTGAGGAGTAAGAAAGTGGCGAATGGATGCGATCTTTCGCAGCTGAAAGTATGCTGATTTGCAAGTTTGAAGTACTTGCTTGGAAAATGTCATGTTACAGTCGAAAACCACACCAAGGTTCTTGGCCGACCAAACAAAGTTTACATCGGTTTCACCAACATGAATAGTGGTAGGAAGTAAGCATTGTAGAGGACATCTGTGCGATCTTACAATCATAGACTCTGTTTTAGCATCGTTCAGCTGAAGTTTGTTTTGGGTCATCCACACCTTCACGTCGGCAATACAGCCTTCTAGCACTTCAACAGTGGGCACGATTTGTTGAATCGTGCTTCCTTTGTACAGCTGATCGTCGTCCGCAAAGGCCTGGTGATCAACTGAATGTCTGGCAACAAGATCAAATAGAGGCTGATTGTACAAAAGAAAGAGGATAGGTCCCAGGATTGAGCCCTGGGGAACACCAAAGGAAAGCGGAGAAGGGGCTGATTTCTGGCCATTGACAACAACTGTTTGCACTCTATCAGTAAGATAGGACATCAGCCAAGAAGGGGAGTACCAGTTATACCAAATGTGAGTTCAAGATGACGAATGAAGACACTATGGTCAATCGTGTCAAAGGCGGCAGACAAGTCTAAAAGAGCAAGAACGGAAACCTTACCACAGTCAAGAGAGGTCAGAAGATCATTGGTTATTCTTAGGAGAGCAGTCTCGGTGCTATGGCCTGGTCTATATGCTGACTGGCGAGAATTTAAAAGATTATTTGAAAGTAGATGGTCATTCATCTGTGATAGCACAATTCTTTCTGTGATATTTAATAGGAAAGACAGGTTGGAGATGGGACGGTAATTTTTCATGTCATTAAGGTTAAGGGTGGGCTTTTTAAGAAGTGGTTTAACAAGAGCTTGCTTAAAGAGAAGCGGAAATGAACCAGTAGTCAGAAAATCATTGATAACTGCAGTAATAAATGGGAGAAGGGTGTCCAAACACTCAATAAACAAATCGGTGGGAAGGGGGTCGAGATCACATGTTTTTGTGTTTGACTTGAGGATTGTACATTTGACAATTTCCTCAGTAACAGCAGTAAACAAACTAAGAGGTCGTCCGTGAAAGCAGTGTTCAGCATCATTGAAGGAAAGGAGTGACTGCTTGTCAAGATTGTTTCTTATTGACTGAATTTTATTGTGAAAGAAATGCAGGAAGCGTTGGGGTAGTTCGTTTTGAGGAAATACAGTGGGAAGAACGGATTTATTTTTGGTGGCAAACAGGTGGTTGCTAATGCTGAACAGTTGCTTGCAGGAGGAGCTCCTAGTAATCTGATCAGAAATATATGACGTTTTTGCTTTGAGAATGATTTTTATGACGAGTCTTTTAGCTATGTAATACAACTGTTTATGGACTGTGAGGCCAGTCTTCAGCCACTGTCTCTCGGCACGTCGTCGTTCCTTTTTGGCAGCCCTGACTTCGTCGCTGACTGCGCTGAACCACGGAGTACTCCTGCGTCTGGGAACGGCGCGCCGTGTCGCTGGAGCATGACAGTCTAACGCTGTGCGGAGGCAAGAGTCGAGGTCTTCTGCAGTGACGTAGGAATGGCCAGAGAGACGGGTGTGAAGGTCCTCTTTAAAGGCGGAACGGTCGATGGCACGAATGTTGCGGGCAGTGATGAAGGCGGGCTGAAGACGAGGAACAGCAATACTCAGGTGGCTGGTGACACAGAAGTGGTCCGAGGCGATAGCACAGGTCACTGACGTGGACTGCACCAACTGATCATCGCATCTGTGCACTATAAGGCATTTATACAGTCACATATTACATATGGAAAAGAAGTATGGGGTAGCATTAGTATGAAACTAATTTGAAGTGTATAATGTTAACTCAGAAGATGGCTTTTCATAATATTACATTTAATACAATAATGTCTCAGTCAAAGCCTTTGATTAAGTGATTGAATTTGTTTAATGTTTTTCAATTGCATGGACTGTCTGTTTGCAGCTTTATGTATGATTTGATAAATAACACTTCCACACTCAATTGTTCAATATCGTTCTTTAATACAACATAAATATCGTACCAGACAAAAGGAAAGTGAACAAAAACTGGATGTACAAAATGTCGCACATCTCTTGGGAAATTTTCTATATCATACACGTACACGTACTAATTTTTGGAATTAATTACTGTTAGATATGAGAAAGGAAACTTTGTGACACTGCTTCTGTAAAGCTCTTACAGAGTACTTAATGAGAGATTAACTGAATGGCATCAAATCAAACAGATTAAAATGTTTAAATGTTAAGGTACCAGACACAATTAGCATCTTATGCTATTTTCTGGTTCCTATTATCCAATCATTTTTTACTTGTTTTTTTACATTACATTGCAGTCAAAGTGTTGTTGATTTTGATGTGGATAATAATAAAGTTCAGTTCATAATGACAAAAGAGCAGGAAAATACAAAAAATAATTGGACAGAGTGGGGATAGACAAAGAAGGCTCATTGGAATGGCTAAGAAGAGGTCAGCTCAACTGGGAAGGCGAACGAATCATAATAAATGTCCAAGATCAAGGACACTACACCAATGGATTTTAAAAGATGGCAGGACTGAGCCAGATGGACAAGTGTAGATTTTGCAAGACAGAAACAGAAAGTATGAGTCACCTGCTCTCGGGATGCAAAAAACTATCAGAACAACTTTACACACAACAGCACAACAAAGTATGCAAAGTGATTCCTTGGCATATCTGCAAAAAATTAAACATCCCAGCACCACAAAATTCATGGAAACAAGAACCAAGGGCAATCATTGAAAATGATGACGTCATGCTCATGCATGACCTGATGATTCTATCGAGCGGGAACAGAGAAAACAAAGCATTGTGTCCGGACATTGTACTCGGGAGCAAAAAGGAAAAAGGAAGATAGGTGCACCCTATCTCACCTACGAACCAGCAGGTAGTCAACGGTTGTCGTCGACCCACCTGACGTGTATGTAACAAGCTTATTATCCTCTTTCTGGATCTGAGTATTACAAATCAACAAATCAGCTCCATCAGCAAACTCCAAAATCCTTTCACCTTCTCCATTTCTCACACCATATCCGTAACCCCCATGAACTCCCTCAAAACCGTCCGTACTCCTTCCCACATGTCCATTTAGGTCTACTCCTACCACAACAACTTCCTCATCTTTCACGTTTTCCACCAGCTTCTCTATAGCACACCAGAACTTGTCCTTCTCTTCATCACTCCGACCAACCTGCGGAGCATATCCCGAGATGACGTTCACCAAGAGCTTTCCAATCATCATTTTCACCATCATCAACCTTTCACTCACTCTCGTCACACTCACCACACTGTCTACAAACTCCTCAGAAAACAGGACACCGACACCATTCACGCCTTCTGGGCACCCTTGCCACACAAACTTGTATTTCCTTTTTCTAGCCCCTTGTCAAGATTTGCACCGAGACAACTCTGAAAATGGACATTGGTGGAGAACTAGCAGGTGGTTTTAGTCTTCTCTCCCCCTGGAAATGATCCCTCCGAAAGGTTCTAGATCCAAGATAAAGCCAGCCGAGATTGAAGCATAGAGAGCCCCTGAATATCAGGGAATGGTCCAGAGCAGACATTTTAGGAGGTGACTTCTCCCAGGCAAATGCCCCCAAAATGGCACCCAACATAGGTCTCAAACATGGAAAGAAACAGCTCCGTTGGTCAGCAAAAAGATTTAACCTATCCTCTAATAAAAATAGATCATCCCATCCTTGTCACAATTTTTGTTATTTCTAGGACACACACACTGGCTACCACAATGTATAACTGTAGCTTATTATAATCAGCAATACTGAGCATGAACAGGAGATGGCGCTACTATAGCTTTCCTTTGTCTTCTCAGCAATCAGGGTGGAATTTGGAATTTGTTAAGGGTGCCAGCATAACCACTCCAACAGTGCCTATAGACAAGACAGCTCAAAGCTACATGACCTGTCAGATCCTTGCCTCTTGTTAAAGATCTTGGGGTCTCGAGTTTGAGCACTTGTCAAGTTGTTAAATAACATCAGGTGGGTTGACTCAGCCTGTCATCCTTCCAAGGTCAGCAAAATGAGTACCAGCTTACTGGGAATGGAGCACTACATCTACAGGCACAAGCTGCACACGAAATGATAATAAATAAGATCTTTACGTAATATGAACTACCTTTAGCAAATGAGTGAGTTCATAAATAATTTGTCCATTTGAACCATGAACTCTAAGTGCTGCTGATTGATATTAAAAAGATACTGAGCACTCCAAAGCTGACAGATCGGCCGTCCGCAAGGTCCCCAATGCCAAGGCCCCTGTAAAAGGCATCATCCCGGCCCCCAGAATTGCAGTCTAGGCCGCAACTCTAACAGGATCGGTAGGAGTCCAGATGGAGACGAGTGATCAAGAAATCCAAACCTGGGGGGTCAAGAACCAGTATGGGCATGAACTTTTCAAGACTGGGGTTTATTGGCTTCATCACAGAAGTTGTTAATTGTGTAGCCCAAGCCAAAAGAAGAACAGAGAAGATAGGCATAATCTCTGCCGCAGCGGGTTCATCACAGAAGTTGTTAATTGTGTAGCCCAAGCCAAAAGAAGACCAGAGAACATAGGCATAATCTCTGCCGCAGCCCAGAAGCATCTGGGTTGGGAGGGGATTTCCTCCAAGGAGATCAATAAGTTATTCAAGTCCGGTGCTATGAGCAACTCCAGGCAGTCGCAGGATTCATCCATGGAGTAATGAGAATAATTCAGTGGAACGCAAGAAGTTTAGTGGCCCATGGTGACGAATTAAAAGAGTTTGTTATTGACCTAACACCCCGACCTGACATCATATGTATTCAACAAACCTGGCTCAAAGGTCCGAAGCAATTCAGGATCCCTGGTTATACCTTCGTCCGCAAGGATAGAGTGAGGGGGAGTGGAGGAGGTTGCGGGGTTTTTGTTATGCTCGGTATTTCCTTCGAGGAAATGGACTGTGATGCCGAACTGGAATAAATTGTAATCAGGGTTCCCGGCTCGAGGGAAGGTCTATCAATCATAAACCTCTACAATCCCTGCAAATCATTGAATTACGGTCTGCTCCAGGAGGTGCTCAGGAAGTGTAATCTGGTGTGGAGCCTTCAATAGCCATAACTCTCTTTGGGACTCCAATATCATGGATAAAAATGGTGAGTGCATCAAAAGCATCATTGAGGAGTTCGACTTGGTGCTGTTAAATGATGGAAGTGGGACCTGCTTAAATCCATCCTCGGGGGAAACCTCTCCCCTTGATCTCACCTTCATCACTTCGTCTGCAGCAGCAAGATGCAAGTGGTGCATGCACAGGGATAATCTGGGGAGCGACCACTTTTCTGTGTTTACAATCTTTTATTTGAAAGGGACATCGAGGCTGCTGGTGGCCCTCCCTCCTGGAATTTCTCCAAGGCCGACTGGGTTTCCTTTTCTCGTCAGTGCTCTGAGGGAGTGCGGGAAGATCTCGCAAGTGGGAACACTGTGGACTTCAACAGCTCTTTAGTTCAGACCGTGAAGACCATCGTCCAGGAAACAATCCCTACCTGCAGAAACTCATCGGGCAGGAAAACCAAAGTGCCTTAGTGGAATGTCGAGTGTGGGAAGGCCATCTGGGAAAGGAGGGAGGCTCTGAAGAAAGTGAGAAAATCCTTAAGGATGGATGACATAATAGAGTACAAGAGGAAAAGAGGCCAGGTCCAGCGGGTCATAAAACGGGCCAAGACTGCTTCTTGGCGGTGCTTCTGTTCAACCATTAGCCCGGAGTCCTCTCTTCAATCCGTTTGGAGGAAGGTGAAATCCATGAGCGGTATTAAAGACAGGGGAAGGGTCATACCTGTACTCATTTCCCGTGATGGAACCTCCTCCATGAATAAGGACAAGGCCGAGGCCTTGGGCAAACATTTCTCTGACTTGATTAGAGAAAACAACACCGACAGGGAGTCCAAGGTGTCCAGGTTCCAGTTACAGACCCAGCACAGAGAAATCCTCAATGACTGGTGTCCCGAAAATTCCCCTCTAAACCTGGACTTCTCTCTCTGGGAACTTAGGCAAGCAGTTCATAAATCTAGGAACAGTGCCCCTGGCCCCGACCTATTGACCTTTCATATGTTCAAGAAAATGGAAGACAAGGTGTTGGGCGTGTTTCTCGGCTTATTTAATAGAGTTTTGTCTTTAGGAGAACTTTCCCAAGAGTGGAAACACTCTATAGTCGTCCCGATCCTTAAAGCGTGGAAAAGTCCCCAAAACCCATCGTCACACCGCCCTATCTCCCTCATCTCGGTGGTAAGCAAGTTAATGGAGAAGATGGTGAACAGTCGTCTGGTTTTCTTCCTCGAATGGAACAACCTGTTGAATGAATCCCAGAGCGGATTCCGAAGGGGCCGTTCAGCTATCGACAACATTGTTTTATTGGCCAACGAGGTGAGAAAATCACTCAATAATCAGGGGTCGCTTCTTTGCGTTTTCCTGGACATTCACAAAGCCGACGATACAGTCTGGCAGGAAGGCCTGCTTTATAAGCTGCACAATCTGGGCGGCGGTGGCAAAATGTTTTGGTGGATCCGGGATTTTCTGGCCACCAGATCATTTCAAATTTGAGTGGGGCAAACCCTCTCTTCTGACTTTCATCTGAAAGAAGGAGTCCCCCAGGGCAGCTGCTTAAGCCCTACACCTTTCAACATTATGATCAATGGTAGAGCCTCCCTCTCAGGGATCCACAGCAAGATTCTGCTGTTTGCGGATGACATAGCCTTGTGGGTCTAGAGTAAAAACTTAGCTTTTACGTTAAGGAAACTTCAGGCTGATAGCGGCTTGATGGAGCTGTTGGCCCAAAAGTGGGAGTTCCAGTTCTCTGGACCCACATCCAAGTTCGTAATTTTTTTTTCCCGCAAGAGGATGGTCCAGGACACATCAATATCAGTTGGTGGAACCATCCTCAGAGCATCTTCTGAAGTGTCATTCCTGGGTGTTCTTTTCGACAAGGGGCTCACGTGGAGCTCCCATGTTAAGAAGGTCACAGTTGAATGCGGCAAGGGCCTAAATCTAATTTGATGCCTCACTGGCACTTCCTGGGGAGTCCACCAAGGAAGTCTTTTTCTCCTGTACAAAGCCCTTATCCACCCTCATCTGGAGTATGGTAGCCAGGTTTTTCCAGACATGTCAAAACCCAACTGCAGTAAACTTGAAGCCATTCAGGCTAAAGCCCTGCGTGTCTGTCTGGGCGCTTTCATGAGTTCACCTAACACTGCCCTTTTGGTGGAGGCCGGTGAGATGCCTCTATCTCTTCGCTGGGAGGTGTCCTGGCTAAAATTCTGGGCCAAATCTATATCCTCTGGGACCAATCACCCAGTCCGAGCGTTTTTTGCAGACTGTTGGGAGTATGAGACATGGGGCAAAAATCGAAATTCCGCTCCCTTCGGGATGGTCTGTAGGTGGGTAGCGGGTGAAATGGGTCTGGACTCCTTGCTCATTGAGTCCATGAAAGTTCCAATCTGGCCCCCTTGGACTCTTACAATGCTTCAAATCCACCTGGATCTATAGGGGAGAGTTGACAAGGATAACCCCTCTGCATTCTGCATCCAGGCGATTGAGTTCATCCATTCGGTTTGGAGTCAATCTCTCCACATTTACATGGATGGTTCTAAAGTCCCTTCCCTTAGGAGAACTGCGGGGGCAATATGTATCCCTGATGTTAAGGTGACAAAGGCTAAGAGGTTATCTGATAATTTCTCCGTCTTCGCAGCGGAACTCTTTACTATCGTATTGGCACTGGAATGGATAATCGAGTTTAATCCTCTCAGTGCCGTGATCTTCTCCGATTCCCTCTCTGTACCTAAGGCACTAGCGTCTCCACAGGAGAGATGGAGATTTGACCTGGTGCTCAAAGTACTGCACCTGATCAACATTGCTGGTTGGAGAGGATCTGAGGTCAATCTGTGCTGGATCCCCGCTCATGTGGGCATTGGAGGGAACGAGGCCTGCGATCTTACAGCCAAGTGTGCACTCACATCCGCATGTGTCATCTAAATACCTTTGGGACCATCTGAAATTGTGAATGTGACCAGGGACATGATCGTCAAAAAATGGCAATCCCAGTGGGATACCACCACGAAGGGTAGGTTCTGTTACAGGGTGAATTCAGACGTGATCCCCCGCCCCCTTTTCGGCGACCTCAGTTGTCCCGCAGAGACCAGGTGGCTCTCTCCAGGCTTAGACTTGGGCACTGGTGCCTTAATGCGTATCTTCACGTGATAGGGCGTCACCCTTCCGGGACTTGCGAAGCCTGTAGGGCACCGAAAGATTTATCTCACTTATTTATGGTATGCCGCCTATATGACAGACCGAGATTGCTCCTATTTAAAATCGTTAGAGAGGTCGGTGGGTCTGACCTGCCCATCATTTTTGGTCATTTAAACCAGAAGCATCCTTGTTTGTGCAAGGCGGTCCTAAACCTTGTGAAAGCATGTGGGAGACCTATATAGTTTTTTGGATGTCCCATCGGCCTCCTTTTCAATGTATTTTCTTTGCAACACAGTTATGTTCAGGCGCGTGGCGTGTATACAGCCTCACAGCTCTGAAAATGCCATGAAACTCAAAATAAGACGAAGAAGAAATCCGACAGATGGCTCTTGTGTGTGAGCAGTGGTATGGATTGAGGGAGGGCTGCAGGAACAATGCGGGCTCGAGTCACACAAAGCGCCACGTGCTCGTGTACAGTAACAAAGCGTCTCCGTGCTTCACTGCATTGACCCCACGTGCTCGTGTACAGTAACAAAGCATCTCCGTGCTACACCGCATTGACCCCACATGCTCGTGTGCAGTAACAAAGCATCTGCGTGCTTCACCGCATTGATCCCAAGTGCTCGTGTACAGCAACAAAGCGTGTCCATGCTTCACCGCATTGATCCCACGTGCTCGTGCACAGTAACAAAGTGCCTCCGTGCTTCAACGCATTGATACCACGTGCTTGTGTACAGTAACAAAGCGCCATGTGCTCGTGTACAGTAACAAAGCGCCTCCGTGCTTCACCGCATTGATACCACATGCTCGTGTACAGTAACAAAGCGTGTCCGTGCTTCACCGTATTGATCCCACGTGCTCATGTACAGTAACAAAGCATGTCCGTGCTTCACCACATTCATCCCACGTGCTCGTATACAGTAACAAAGCATCTCCGTGCTTCACCGCATTGACCCCACGTGCTTGTGTACAGTAACAAAGCGTGTCCGTGCTTCACCACATTGATCCAATGTGCTCGTGTACAGTAACAAAGCGTGTCCGTGCTTCACTGCATTTATCCCACGTGCTCATGTACAGTAACAAAGCGTGTCCATGCTTCACCACATTCATCCCACATGATCGTGTGCAGTATCAAAGCGCCACATGCTCGTGCACAGCAACAACGCATGTCCCTGCTTCACCACATTCATCCCACGTGCTCGTGTACAGTAACAAAGCGTCTCCGTGCTTCACCGCATTGACCCCACGTGCTTATTTATGTACATTGTACAGGAACAAAGCGTCTCCGTGCTTCACCGCATTGACCCCACGTGCTCGTGTACAGTAACAAAGCGTCTCCGTGCTTCACCGCATTGACCCCACATGCTCGTGTACAGTAACAAAGCGTCTACGTGCTTCACCACATTCATCCCACGTGCTTGTGTACAGTAACGTAGCATCTACGCGTTTCACCGCATTGACCCACGTGCTCGTGTACAGTAACAAAAGCGTCTCCGTGCTTCACCGCATTGACCCCACGTGCTCGTGTACAGTAACAAAGTGTCTCTGTGCTTCACTGCATTGATCCCACATGCTCGTGTACAGTAACAAAGCGTCTCCGTGCTTCACCACATTGATCCCACGTGCTCATGTACAGTAACAAAGCGTCCCCGTGCTTCACAGCAGTGACGCCACGTGCTCGTGTACAGTAACAAAGCGTCTCCGTGCTTCACCGCATTGATACCACGTGCTCATGTACAGTAACAAAGCGTCCCCGTGCTTCACAGCATTGACGCCACGTGCTCGTGTACAGTAACAAAGCGTCTCCGTGCTTCACCGCATTGACCCCACGTGCTCGTGTACAGTAACGTAGCATCTACGCGTTTTACCGCATTGACCCCACGTGCTTGTGTACAGTAACAAAGTGTCTCTGTGCTTCACTGCATTGATCCCACGTGCTTGTGTACAGTAACAAAGCGTCTCCGTGCTTCACCGCATTGACCCCACGTGCTCGTGTGCAGTAACAAAGCGTCTCCGTGCTTCACCGCATTGACCCCACGTGCTCGTGTACAGTAACGTAGTATCTACGCCTTTTCACCGCATTGACCCCACGTGCTTGTGTACAGTAACAAAGCATCTCCGTGCTTCACCACATTCATCCCACCTGCTTGTGTACAGTAACAAAGCGTCTCCGTGCTTCACCGCATTGACCCCACGTGCTCGTGTGCAGTAACAAAGCGTCTCCGTGCTTCACCGCATTGACCCCACGTGCTCGTGTACAGTAACGTAGTATCTACGCCTTTTCACCGCATTGACCCCACGTGCTTGTGTACAGTAACAAAGTGTCTCTGTGCTTCACTGCATTGATCCCACATGCTCGTGTACAGTAACAAAGCGTCTCCGTGCTTCACCGCATTGACCCCACATGCTCGTGTACAGTAATGTAGTATCTACGCCTTTTCACCGCATTGACCCCACGTGCTTGTGTACAGTAACAAAGTGTCTCTGTGCTTCACTGCATTCATCCCACGTGCTTGTGTACAGTAACAAAGTGTCTCCGTGCTTCACCACATTCATCCCACATGCTCGTGTACAGTAACAAAGCGTCTCCGTGCTTCACCACATTGACCCCACGTGCTCATGTACAGTAACAAAGTGTCCCTGTGCTTAACAGCATTGACCCCACGTGCTCGTGTACAGTAACAAAGTGTCTCCGTGCTTCACCGCAATGACCGCACGTGCTCGTGTACAGTAACAAAGCGTTTCCGTGCTTCACCGTGTTGACCCCATGTGCTCGTGTACAGTAACGTAGCATCTCTGCGTTTCACCGCATTGACCCCACGTGCTCGTGTACAGAACCAACACATCTCCGTTCTTCACCGCATTGACCCGACGTGCTCGTGTACAGTAACGTAGCATCTCTGCGTTTCACCGCATTGACCCCACGTGCTCATGTACAGTAACAAAGCGTCCCCGTGCTTCACAGCATTGACCCCACGTGCTCGTGTACAGCAACAAAGCGTTTCCGTGCTTCACCGTGTTGACCCAATGTGCTCGTGTACAGTAACGTAGCATCTCTGCGTTTCACCGCATTGACCCCACGTGCTCGTGTACTGTACCAAAGCATCTCCGTTCTTCACCGCATTGACCCCACGTGCTCGTGTACAGTAACGTAGCATCTCCGCGTTTCACCGCATTGACCCCTCGTGCTCGTGTACAGTACCAAAGCGTCTCTGTTCTTCACCGCATTGACCCCACGTGCTCGTGTACAGTAACGTAGCATCTCCGCGTTTCACCGCATTGACCCCTCATGCTCGTGTACAGTACCAAAGCGTCTCCGTTCTTCACCGCATTGACCCCACATGCTCGTGTACAGTAAAATAGCGTCTCCACGCTTCGCCACATTCATCGCATGTGCTCATGTACAGTAACAAAGCGTCTCCGTGCTTCACCGCATTGACCCCACGTGCTCGTGTACAGTAACGTAGCATCTCCGCATTTCACCGCATTGACCCCTCGTGCTCGTGTACAGTACCAAAGCGTCTCCGTTCTTCACCGCATTGACCCCACGTGCTCGTGTACAGTAAAATAGCGTCTCCACGCTTCGCCACATTCATCGCATGTGCTCGTGTACAGTAACAAAGCGTCTCCATGCTTCACCGCATTGACCCCACGTGCTCGTGTGCAGTAACAAAGCGTCTCCGTGCTTCACCGCATTGACCCCACGTGCTCGTGTACAGTAATGTAGTATCTACGCCTTTTCACCGCATTGACCCCTCGTGCTCGTGTACAGTACCAAAGCGTCTCCGTTCTTCACCGCATTGACCCCACGTGCTCGTGTACAGTAAAATAGCGTCTCAGTGCTTCACCACATTCATCCCACGTGCTTGTGTACAGTAACAAAGTGTCTCTGTGCTTCACCGCATTGACCCCACGTGCTCGTGTACAGTAACGTAGCATCTCCGCGTTTCACCGCATTGACCCCTCATGCTCGTGTACAGTACCAAAGCGTCTCCGTTCTTCACCGCATTGACCCCACGTGCTCATGTACAGTAAAATAGCGTCTCCACGCTTCGCCACATTCATCGCATGTGCTCGTGTACAGTAACGTAGCATCTCCGCATTTCACCGCATTGACCCCTCGTGCTCGTGTACAGTACCAAAGCGTCTCCGTTCTTCACCGCATTGACCCCACGTGCTCGTGTACAGTAAAATAGCGTCTCCACGCTTCGCCACATTCATCGCATGTGCTCGTGTACAGTAACAAAGCGTCTCCATGCTTCACCGCATTGACCCCACGTGCTCGTGTGCAGTAACAAAGCGTCTCCGTGCTTCACCGCATTGACCCCACGTGCTCGTGTACAGTAATGTAGTATCTACGCCTTTTCACCGCATTGACCCCTCGTGCTCGTGTACAGTACCAAAGCGTCTCCGTTCTTCACCGCATTGACCCCACGTGCTCGTGTACAGTAAAATAGCGTCTCAGTGCTTCACCACATTCATCCCACGTGCTCATGTACAATAACAAAGCGTCCCCGTGCTTCACAGCATTGACCCCACGTGCTCGTGTACAGCAACAAAGCGTCTCCGTTCTTCACCGCATTGACCCCACGTGCTCGTGTACAGTAACGTAGCATCTCCGCGTTTCACCGCATTGACCCCTCATGCTCGTGTACAGTACCAAAGCGTCTCCGTTCTTCACCGCATTGACCCCACATGCTCGTGTACAGTAAAATAGCGTCTCCACGCTTCGCCACATTCATCGCATGTGCTCATGTACAGTAACAAAGCGTCTCCGTGCTTCACCGCATTGACCCCACGTGCTCGTGTACAGTAACGTAGCATCTCCGCATTTCACCGCATTGACCCCTCGTGCTCGTGTACAGTACCAAAGCGTCTCCGTTCTTCACCGCATTGACCCCACGTGCTCGTGTACAGTAAAATAGCGTCTCCACGCTTCGCCACATTCATCGCATGTGCTCGTGTACAGTAACAAAGCGTCTCCATGCTTCACCGCATTGACCCCACGTGCTCGTGTGCAGTAACAAAGCGTCTCCGTGCTTCACCGCATTGACCCCACGTGCTCGTGTACAGTAATGTAGTATCTACGCCTTTTCACCGCATTGACCCCTCGTGCTCGTGTACAGTACCAAAGCGTCTCCGTTCTTCACCGCATTGACCCCACGTGCTCGTGTACAGTAAAATAGCGTCTCAGTGCTTCACCACATTCATCCCACGTGCTTGTGTACAGTAACAAAGTGTCTCTGTGCTTCACCGCATTGACCCCACGTGCTCGTGTACAGTAACGTAGCATCTCCGCGTTTCACCGCATTGACCCCTCATGCTCGTGTACAGTACCAAAGCGTCTCCGTTCTTCACCGCATTGACCCCACGTGCTCGTGTACAGTAACGTAGTATCTACGCCTTTTCACCGCATTGACCCCACGTGCTCGTGTACAGTAACGTAGTATCTACGCCTTTTCACCGTGTTGACCCCATGTGCTCGTGTACAGTAACGTAGCATCTCCGCGTTTCACCGCATTGACCCCACGTGCTCGTGTACAGTACCAAAGCGTCTCCGTGCTTCACCACATTCATCCCACATGCCCGTGTACAGTAACAAAGCGTCCCCGTGCTTCACAGCATTGACCCCACGTGCTCGTGTACAGTAACAAAGCGTCTCCGTTCTTCACCGCATTTTCCCCACGTGCTCGTGTACAGTAAAATAGCGTCTCCACGCTTCGCCACATTCATCGCATGTGCTCGTGTACAGTAACAAAGCGTCTCCGTGCTTCACCGCATTGACGCCACGTGCTCGTGTACAGTAACAAAGCGTCTCCGTGCTTCACCGCATTGACCCCACGTGCTTGCGTACAGTAACGTAGTATCTACGCCTTTTCACCGCATTGACGCCACGTGCTCGTGTACAGTAACAAAGCGTCTCCGTGCTTCAGCGCATTGATCTCCTCGTCGGGCGAAGATGTGCTTTCGCAGCACGATGTCGTGTTTCCTCCTTCTCTCCCGTTTCCTGGTATTTTCAGGTTCGTGGTCGATGCACACCTAAATTGCCGGGAGAAATCTCTCTTTGTCTGTCTCTATCTCTCTCTCATAAAGTCAAGAAGAAGAATAATGAAAACATTCACAAAGCTTATTGATACGAACCGTGTGGCAGGTAACACGCTCTGTATCGAGGCACGTCCTTCTGATGTAAACGATGAACATCCACACGGGATGTCGCCACCCGTGAGCAAACAATCGAATCTGGTATCCATGGTAACCGATCTACGAGTGCAGCCTGAATCGCGCGAAAACATAATTTAATATCACTGCGGTTATTTGTGCAATATTATGTTTGAAGGTGCGACGAGAAGAATGGTGAAGAGGTCACGGTAATGAAAGAACTTATTTTAACGATAAAATTCCCAACCGAAGAGAGCACGTTATCAGCACGTCCTTTAAGAGGTGCGAACAGCCAATGGCAGAAGCGCACCGTCACACGTCGCTGTCGATACGCCGACTGTGAACGCAGTGGACGGAGACGTCGAACACGGGTTTCGTAAAATGAAAAAATTAATCAATTTGCGATATGCGTTTCGTGTACGGGGGCAAGTTTAACGGTAATCCGCAGCGTCATCGCAAATTTGAATGAAACTATGAGGAAGAAGATTCCCGGGATTACATCAGCGGTGGGCGGTGGACGGCGCCGCCATTTCGATCCGATTTGCTTTTGTGTCTCTGGCGAGAAAGATCGGCGGAAATCGGTGCTCGTCTCCTCTGCTTCGCCACGTCACTGTATACATAAAGTTGAATTCGACATTGGGGAACACGGATGTGATGAGATTTTTCGCGGATGGTACGTCCTTCATTGTGAAATTTGTAAACGAAAGTTCGGTAAGTGGCGAAAAATTTGCAGGCCGTACAAGATGGCGCCGCGCAAGTGGCAGTGATAGTTTACGCCCGATTTAATATTGCTTGTTCACGGAATGTGTTAAAAAATATTGTAATAATTTTTTTGATCGTTTTGTTTCAAATGCAGCTTTTATTCACCTGTTTTGGGTTCGATTTATGTCGAAGTGAAAAATCAGGCGCTCGGGGCAGCCTGGTCATTAAAGACCGTGCGAGGGTCGCTGCCGCTGTGCTCATTGTGGAGGAAGGAGCTGGCGGTGTTCAGTACCGGAGGAGCTGCTTTTGTTCCAAATTGTCTTCGGGAATGTGTTGCTTCCTGAGTCGTGTTCTCTCTGGAGAGAGACATTCCGGACCTTTCTTTCCTGTTGAAGATGGTCGCGTGTTTTGTCATGGACCTTCCTTTAGCTTAGGATTGCTCGTGAATCGTCCAATCGCATCCAATCTTACACGTTGGTTGCACCTATTCTCGGTTCGATGCTTTCATTACACATCGTTCCATTCGAGCTCGTAACCTGGACCAACCAGGCTGTCGATATTAATATTTAATATTTATATGATGTAACGTGTGAATGGCAGCTGCACGTTGGACAGGGAGGTTTATATACACTGCCGTCCGTGTCCGTGTCCGTGTATGCGCGCTTTGTTGTCTGTTTGTGTGTTGCGGTGTGTGTGTGTATGCTTTGTTGTTGTGTGCGTGTGCTTTGTTGTGTGTGTGTGCGTGCTTTTTGTTGACGTGTGCGTGCGTGCTTTTTTGTTGTGTGTGTGCTTTTTTGTTGTGTGTGTGCTTTTTTGTTGTGTGTGTGCTTTTTTGTTGTGTGTGCTTTGTTGTGTGTGTGTGTGTGTGTGTGTGCTTTGTTGTGTGTGTGTGTGTGTGTGCTTTGTTGTTGTTCTGTGTGTGCGCGTGTGTGTGTGCTTTGTTGTTGTTCTGTGTGTGCGTGTGTGTGCGTGTGTGCTTTGTTGTGTGTGTGTGTGTGCTTGTTTTGTGTGTGCGCGCGCTTTGTTGTCTGTGTGTGTGTGTGCTTTGTTGTGTGTGTGTGTGTGTGTGTGTGTGTGCTTTGTTGTTGTTTTGTGTGTGCGCGCGCTTTGTTGTGTGTGTGTGCGTGTGTGTCTGTGTGTGTGCGTGTGTGTGTGTTTTGTTGTCTGTGTGTGTGCTTTGTTGTGTGTGTGTGTGTGTGTGCTTTGTTGTGTGTGTGTGTGTGTGTGTGTGTGTGTGTGTGTGTGTGTGTGTGTGTGTGTGTGTGTGTGTGTGTGTGTGTGTGTGTGTGTGCTTTGTTGTGTGTGTGTGTGTGTGTGTGTGTGTGTGTGTGTGTGTGTGTGTGTGCTTTATTGTGTGTGTGCTTTATTGTGTGTGTGCTTTATTGTGTGTGTGCTTTATTGTGTGTGTGCTTTATTGTGTGTGTGCTTTATTGTGTGTGCTTTATTGTGTGTGTGCTTTATTGTGTGTGTGCTTTGTTGTGTGTGTGCTTTGTTGTGTGTGTGCTTTGTTGTGTGTGTGCTTTGTTGTGTGTGTGCTTTGTTGTGTGTGTGCTTTGTTGTGTGTGTGCTTTGTTGTGTGTGTGCTTTGTTGTGTGTGTGCTTTGTTGTGTGTGTGCGTGCTTTGTTGTCTGTGTGCGTGCTTTGTTGTCTGTGTGCGCCCTTTGTTTGTGTGTGCCCTTTGTTGTCTGTGTGTGCCCTTTGTTGTCTGTGTGTGCCCTTTGTTGTCTGTGTGTGCCCTTTGTTGTCTGTGTGTGCCCTTTGTTGTCTGTGTGTGCCCTTTGTTGTCTGTGTGTGCCCTTTGTTGTCTGTGTGTGCCCTTTGTTGTCTGTGTGTGCCCTTTGTTGTCTGTGTGTGCCCTTTGTTGTCTGTGTGTGCCCTTTGTTGTCTGTGTGTGCCCTTTGTTGTCTGTGTGTGCCCTTTGTTGTCTGTGTGTGCCCTTTGTTGTCTGTGTGTGCCCTTTGTTGTCTGTGTGTGCCCTTTGTTGTCTGTGTGTGCCCTTTGTTGTCTGTGTGTGCCCTTTGTTGTCTGTGTGTGCCCTTTGTTGTCTGTGTGTGCCCTTTGTTGTCTGTGTGTGCCCTTTGTTGTCTGTGTGTGCCCTTTGTTGTCTGTGTGTGCCCTTTGTTGTCTGTGTGTGCCCTTTGTTGTCTGTGTGTGCCCTTTGTTGTCTGTGTGTGCCCTTTGTTGTCTGTGTGTGCCCTTTGTTGTCTGTGTGTGCCCTTTGTTGTCTGTGTGTGCCCTTTGTTGTCTGTGTGTGCCCTTTGTTGTCTGTGTGTGCCCTTTGTTGTCTGTGTGTGCCCTTTGTTGTCTGTGTGTGCCCTTTGTTGTCTGTGTGTGCCCTTTGTTGTCTGTGTGTGCCCTTTGTTGTCTGTGTGTGCCCTTTGTTGTCTGTGTGTGCCCTTTGTTGTCTGTGTGTGCCCTTTGTTGTCTGTGTGTGCCCTTTGTTGTCTGTGTGTGCCCTTTGTTGTCTGTGTGTGCCCTTTGTTGTCTGTGTGTGCCCTTTGTTGTCTGTGTGTGCCCTTTGTTGTCTGTGTGTGCCCTTTGTTGTCTGTGTGTGCCCTTTGTTGTCTGTGTGTGCCCTTTGTTGTCTGTGTGTGCCCTTTGTTGTCTGTGTGTGCCCTTTGTTGTCTGTGTGTGCCCTTTGTTGTCTGTGTGTGCCCTTTGTTGTCTGTGTGTGCCCTTTGTTGTCTGTGTGTGCCCTTTGTTGTCTGTGTGTGCCCTTTGTTGTCTGTGTGTGCCCTTTGTTGTCTGTGTGTGCCCTTTGTTGTCTGTGTGTGCCCTTTGTTGTCTGTGTGTGCCTTTGTTGTCTGTGTGTGCCCTTTGTTGTCTGCGTGTGCCCTTTGTTGTCTGCGTGTGCCCTTTGTTGTCTGCGTGTGTGTGCTTTGTTGTCTGCGTGTGTGCGCTTTGTTGTCTGCGTGTGCGCGCTTTGTTGTCTGCGTGTGCGCGCTTTGTTGTCTGCGTGTGTGCGCTTTGTTGTCTGTGTGTGTGCGCTTTGTTGTCTGTGTGTGTGCGCTTTGTTGTCTCTGTGTGTGTGCGCTTTGTTGTCTCTGTGTGTGTGCGCTTTGTTGTCTCTGTGTGTGTGCGCTTTGTTGTCTCTGTGTGTGTGCGCTTTGTTGTCTCTGTGTGTGTGCGCTTTGTTGTCTCTGTGTGTGTGCGCTTTGTTGTCTCTGTGTGTGTGCGCTTTGTTGTCTCTGTGTGTGTGCGCTTTGTTGTCTCTGTGTGTGTGCGCTTTGTTGTCTCTGTGTGTGTGCGCTTTGTTGTCTCTGTGTGTGTGCGCTTTGTTGTCTCTGTGTGTGTGCGCTTTGTTGTCTCTGTGTGTGTGCGCTTTTGTTGTCTCTGCGTGTGGGTCCCTGTGTGTGTGTGCTTTGTTGTCTCTATGTGTGTGCTTTGTTGTCTCTGTATGTGTGTGCTTTGTTGTCTCTGTATGTGTGTGCTTTGTGGTTTCTGTGTGTGTGTGTGTGTGTGTGTGCTTTGTTATTGTGTGTGTGTGTGTGCTTTGTTATTGTGTGTGTGCGCTTTGTTATTGTGTGTGTGTGCGCTTTGTTATTGTGTGTGTGTGCTTTGTTATTGTGTGTGTGTGCTTTGTTATTGTGTGTGTGCTTTGTTATTGTGTGTGTGCTTTGTTATTGTGTGTGTGCTTTGTTATTGTGTGTGTGCTTTGTTATTGTGTGTGCGCTTTGTTATTGTGTGTGTGCGCTTTGTTATTGTGTGTGTGTGCGCTTTGTTATTGTGTGTGTGTGCGCTTTGTTATTGTGTGTGTGCGCGCTTTGTTATTGTGTGTGTGCTTTGTTATTGTGTGTGTGCTTTGTTATTGTGTGTGTGCTTTGTTATTGTGTGTGTGCTTTGTTATTGTGTGTGTGCTTTGTTATTGTGTGTGTGCTTTTGTTATTGTGTGTGTGCTTTGTTATTGTGTGTGTGCTTTGTTATTGTGTGTGTGCTTTGTTATTGTGTGTGTGCTTTGTTATTGTGTGTGTGCTTTGTTATTGTGTGTGTGCTTTGTTATTGTGTGTGTGCTTTGTTATTGTGTGTGTGTGCTTTGTTATTGTGTGTGTGTGCTTTGTTATTGTGTGTGTGCTTTGTTATTGTGTGTGTGTGCTTTGTTATTGTGTGTGTGTGTGCTTTGTTATTGTGTGTGTGCTTTGTTATTGCATGTGTGCTTTGTTATTGCGTGTGTGCTTTGTTATTGCGTGTGTGCTTTGTTATTGCGTGTGTGTGCTTTGTTATTGTGTGTGTGTGCTTTGTTATTGTGTGCGTGTGCTTTGTTATTGTGTGCGTGTGCTTTGTTGGCTGTGTGTATGTGTGTGTGCTTTGTTGTCGGTGTGTGTGTGTGTGTGCTTTGTTGTCTGTCTGTGTGTGTGTGTGTCCTTTGTTGACTCTGTGTGTGTCCTTTGTTGTGTGTGTGTCCTTTGTTGTGTGTGTGTCCTTTGTTGTGTGTGTGTGTGTCCTTTGTTGTGTGTGTGTGTGTCCTTTGTTGTGTGTGTGTGTGTCCTTTGTTGTGTGTGTGTGTGTCCTTTGTTGTGTGTGTGTGTGTCCTTTGTTGTGTGTGTGTGTGTCCTTTGTTGTGTGTGTGTGTGTCCTTTGTTGTGTGTGTGTGTCCTTTGTTGTGTGTGTGTGTGTCCTTTGTTGTGTGTGTGTGTGTGTGTCCTTTGTTGTGTGTGTGTGTGTCCTTTGTTGTGTGTGTGTGTGTCCTTTGTTGTGTGTGTGTGTCCTTTGTTGTGTGTGTGTGTGTCCTTTGTTGTGTGTGTGTGTGTCCTTTGTTGTGTGTGTGTGTGTCCTTTGTTGTGTGTGTGTGTGTCCTTTGTTGTGTGTGTGTGTCCTTTGTTGTGTGTGTGTGTCCTTTGTTGTGTGTGTGTGTCCTTTGTTGTGTGTGTGTGTCCTTTGTTGTGTGTGTGTGTCCTTTGTTGTGTGTGTGTGTCCTTTGTTGTGTGTGTGTGTCCTTTGTTGTGTGTGTGTGTGTGTGTGTCCTTTGTTGTGTGTGTGTGTGTGTCCTTTGTTGTGTGTGTGTGTGTGTCCTTTGTTGTGTGTGTGTGTCCTTTGTTGTGTGTGTGTGTCCTTTGTTGTGTGCGTGTGTCCTTTGTTGTGTGGGTGTGTCCTTTGTCTGCGTGTGTCCTTTGTCGTCTGCGTGTGTCCTTTGTCGTCTGCGTGTGTCCTTTGTCGTCTGCGTGTGTCCTTTGTCGTCTGCGTGTGTCCTTTGTCGTCTGCGTGTGTCCTTTGTCGTCTGCGTGTGTCCTTTGTCGTCTGCGTGTGTCCTTTGTCGTCTGCGTGTGTCCTTTGTCGTCTGCGTGTGTCCTTTGTCGTCTGCGTGTGTCCTTTGTCGTCTGCGTGTGTCCTTTGTCGTCTGCGTGTGTCCTTTGTCGTCTGCGTGTGTCCTTTGTCGTCTGCGTGTGTCCTTTGTCGTCTGCGTGTGTCCTTTGTCGTCTGCGTGTGTCCTTTGTCGTCTGCGTGTGTCCTTTGTCGTCTGCGTGTGTCCTTTGTCGTCTGCGTGTGTCCTTTGTCGTCTGCGTGTGTCCTTTGTCGTCTGCGTGTGTCCTTTGTCGTCTGCGTGTGTTCTTTGTCGTCTGCGTGTGTCCTTTGTCGTCTGCGTGTGTCCTTTGTCGTCTGCGTGTGTCCTTTGTCGTCTGCGTGTGTCCTTTGTCGTCTCTGTGTGTGTCCTTTGTCGTCTCTGTGTGTGTCCTTTGTCGTCTCTGTGTGTGTCCTTTGTCGTCTCTGTGTGTGTCCTTTGTCGTCTCTGTGTGTGTCCTTTGTCGTCTCTGTGTGTGTCCTTTGTCGTCTCTGTGTGTGTCCTTTGTCGTCTCTGTGTGTGTCCTTTGTCGTCTCTGTGTGTGTCCTTTGTTGTCTCTGTGTGTGTCCTTTGTTGTCTCTGTGTGTGTCCTTTGTTGTCTCTGTGTGTGTCCTTTGTTGTCTCTGTGTGTGTCCTTTGTTGTCTCTGTGTGTGTCCTTTGTTGTCTCTGTGTGTGTCCTTTGTTGTCTGTGTGTGTGTGCTTTGTTGTCTATGTGTGTGTGCTTTGTTGTCTATGTGTGTGTGCTTTGTTATCTATGTGTGTGTGCTTTGTTGTTTCTGTGTGCGCGCTTTGCTGTTGTGTGTGTGCTTTGTTGTTGTGTGTGCTTGTGTGTGCGCTTTGTTGTTGTGTGTGTGCGCTTTGTTATTGTGTGTGTGTGTGTACGTGCACGCGTGCTTTGTTGTGTCCAGAGTATGAAGTGAAGCCGGATGTCGAATTGCGATTTGGATACAAATCAGTGTGCTGCTGGTGATCCTGATTTGTGGGAAGTTGGTTTGTGTCTAAATCATGATGTGTGTTGCACTCACCGGTTAACAACCTGTGGAGCTTAGTTGTCGCTCGTCATTCCGAACTTTAAATCTTGAAATAAATGTTTTTCTTCCAAACAATATACCTTCTCACTGTGAGTCAATGCGTTTCAGGCTTTGTGATGTCAAACATTGCTGCTCTGTAATTTTATTCATCCGCTTGTGTCACCAGGACATGTCGAGGGAAGCAGATACATAAGGCAAAAAACCTTGAATAATTTTAAACATATGAGTACACCTGCTCCCTTTGGGAGTAGCAGGAGGAGCATGTTTTTATATTCTGTGGGTATATAGATTACAGTAGATCTCGGCTCGGGTCTGTTGGTCTGTGGACTACACGGTAAGCATGTAATGCCTCAAGATCGTCGGGTTTCCTCTCTCTTAGTTTTGTGTTAAACAGCAGTAGCTACTGTTTAAAAAGGTAATCATACTTGTTTGTGGTTTGTAATATTTTTTACTTCCGGTATTTGTGCCCCACAAAACGCCAAGATAAGTTATTTTGTCCAAGGAAGAAAAACCCCTTGGGGAGGGGGTATGTTAATAGTATTGATATTGTTTTGTAGTGGTCAATTATTATATTGATATTATGAGTATTAGTCAGGGTGGTGTTCGTTATTCTGGGGCCCTAGGCAAAAGTCAAGGATGCCCCCCCCTCCCCTTCACCCCCCTCCACATCCCTTTTATTCCCACCCAACACACTCTGAAAAAGAATAAAGCACCCATTTTTCACAATGCACGTCCCATTTTGTGATTTGGCCTTTACTCTATTCTCCAGTATTCACCAAAACAATAGAGAAAACATAGAGATATTATTCCAAAAACGAAAATTAATATTATAATAGGAATGTAATGAATCTAGATTCATTTGGCATCTCGTTGTGAGTACATTGCATTGGGTTCGAAAAACAACGTGCTCTAGATATAATAAAAAAATAACCACATTTAGAGGCCATTTTTCCCCGCAAAGCGGGGGTTGGCCTTTTTCGGGGACCGTGGTTGTTGTTGTTTTTTGGTCCCCTTTTTGAAGCAATGTTATACGGCCAGATGCCCTTCCTGCCGCCAACCCTTTTTGTCGCCTTTTACGACAAGCAGGGAATTACCAGTGAACTGGTACTCAATTAGCCGACCTCGGAAGGATGACAGGCTGAGTCAACCCCCCTGGCGTTAATTCAGCGATCGACCGGGATTCAAACCCAGATATAACTGATTGATATAACTAGATCTAGATATAACTAGATAAACTAGAACGACACTTCGACATCACAACATCGACTGATATGCCTCTGCCCACATTATTACATCATTATAATACTTGTACAAAGTTTGATTTAAATCCATTCAGCTGTTCTCAAGTTATCACATTTTTACCTGACATGACCTCTGACCTTTGACTTCTTGGCCCCCAAAATTTAATCAGTTCATGTTTACATCATAATACATACCGGTACCAAGTTTAATTTCAATCCCTTCAGCATTTCACAAGTTATCACATTTTTACCTGACATGACCTTTGGCCTTTTACTTCAGGACCCCAAAATCTAATCAGTTAATCTTTACATCAGACATATCTGTACCAAGTTTGAATAAGATCACTTCAGCCGTTCTCGTTTTTTTTTTGTTTTTTTTTGTGTATACAAGATTGAGGTTCGTGTAAGAGCTAACATTAATCACAAAAACAACAAACCGACACACAAAACATATGATAAAGGGAGCTGGAGACAAGATGGGGAGAGAGAGGGAAACACACAAGTACAACAGCAGAGAACATGGACAGCGGGTGATCAGTGGGGGGGAGAGGGCTTGGGGGGAGGAAGCATTGGAAAGGGGGGTGGGGGGATGGGAGAGGTATAAAACACATGGACACTGCTAGGACTTCCAGGAAAGAAGTTGGTATTTCATAAAAGTGGATTTGGGGTGAATTAACGGGGGTAGAAAAGATCAAGGTTTTGGATGGGGGAAGATAAGAGATGGTGGTGAACAGCTGTTTTAAAGACCTGGAGGGAGGAGTGGGATTGAAGGGAGTGTGGGAGTTTGTTCTAGTGCTGTTAGCTAGATTCAAAATCCCGTCTCGGAACCGTCTCGATAAATTTTCAATTTTCATAACGGGATCTCGGATTGGCTCGGTTCCCGGCAAAGTAAAAAATAAAAATAAGAAATAAAAAAAATAAAAAAAAATAAAAATAAAATAATAAGGCTTCAAAAATAATGGAATTTCATTACAATATATAAACAACAATGAAAAAAATTCATTTCTGATGTTGAGTACTTAAATTCCGACTTAGCTTCCATTTACCGGGATGAAATAAAATACACCGCCTACATGCAGATGATCGGCCACCGATGGGACCGGGTTATCTCATTACAGTTTGTATTGTCGTGTAATTTCTTGCTCGGAATGTCAGAGAGAGGGAGAAAATGTTTCTGCCTAGGCATATTCGAGTCCCGGTTGGAGTTTCATTATCATTTTGGGAGTTGTGATCGCCAAGGGGCTCGCTCCCCCCCCCCCCCCCGTTCCCCTCCCCTCCCCCGCCCGGAAATGCCGGGTACTTCTGGTAGTAAATTATAAAGCAGGCGGTGTAGTGATCACCCCCCCCCCCTCTTTATTTTGACTCTGTGACTAAAGTAAACGTAATCAACTTATCAGGCCTAAAGTGGAGATAAGATAACTAAAATACTTTCACATTCAAACCGTCACACCAAACCCCGAGGGATTCTTACAATTTATAGATTTAGCGTTGCATTTTAAACATAAACGTTCATCAAAAACTCATTTCATAAAACTACATAATGTATTGTACTTGTATTAATACATTGTGTGTAGAATAATCTGTTATAAACGTGTTTTTAATCGAAATAAACATCGTCCCTCCATTCACGGGGCCTCGAGCGAATCCCTCGATATTAATGTGCAAAAGACCATAGCAACCACATTCCGTAACTCGTCTCCAAGGACGGACACGTGACCGCAGCGGGGCGGGGCGAGGCGGAGTGATACAGCGGAAGGATTCAACGGTTTAAATAAAGCAGCGACGCGGCGGATTTTCATTGGGACCTTTATCCTGATTTCGTTACCTCCGCCACCAAAGGTCGATGGAGATTATGTTTTCACTCCTGTCTGTTTGTCCGTTTGTTTGTGAACACAATATCTCAAAAAGTTGTGGACGGATTCGGACGAAATTTTGTGGAGATGCAGCGTGTGTGACAAGGACGACATGATTAGATGTTGGTGAAGATCCGGATTCGGAATTCGGATTCGTTTGCAGTGCATTGTTTGTTGACGAGGGGAAAATCCTGGAACAGTGAGTTTACTTTATCTATCATCGTTTGTGTCAGTTCAGCTGCACTTGCGAAAAATGATGCTTGTGCAGAAGCAGAGTAATGAAAGCAGGCTCAATAAATGCCTCTATTATGGAAAATATCTGCAAGAAGTTGGAATTTTAACCGGGATTTTTTTACCGAGAAATTGCGTCAATCAATTTATCTCGGGACCGTCCCGAGACCGTCTCGAAAGCCGAAACCGCCGGGATTTCGTCCCGGTCTCGGCTCGGTTGACAGCCCTAGTTTGTTCCAGAGGTGGGAGAAAAGAGGAATGAAGGAGTGAAGGTGAGCAGAGAGTCTTGATTTCGGCAGTTTAACCATCAAAGGGTTGCTGGCAGATCTTGTGCGACCTGTAGGAATATTTGGTGGACAGAGCACAGAGAGAGCTGGGGGAGCAAGGCCGGAGAGGAGTCGGTAGAAGACAGAAAGACCACCAACCTGCCTGCGGTGAGTGAGTGAAAGGCCCTTGGAGTTGGCTTCATCCCGGGAGATTCCAATGATTCTGAAAGCTTTAGTTTCAACAGCGTGAAGCCGAGCTAGGTGTGAGGCAGGAGCACCAGCCCAGAGGGGAGAACAGTATTCCATTGAGCTGTGGATGAAAGCCTTGTATGTGGTGAGGAGCTCAGGTGTGCCAAGGAAGGACTTCGCACGACGGAGGATGCCCAGTCGGTGACTGGCTTTGGCGCCCAGCTTGGAAATATGGTTTTCCCAAGAAAGATCATGGGAGATGGTGAGACCCAAAAGCTTCAGTGACAGCACTTCTTGGAGAGGATTATTCAGAAAGTAGATGGGAGGGTTGTCCAGTCGGTCTTTTTGGAGAGAAATCGTAAGAGTGTGAGATTTGTCAGGATTGAAAGACATGTTCCACTTGTTTGTCAAGTCTGTGATTTTATCCAGGTCTGCACAGAGTGAGGAGGCTGCAGACTGCCGATCTGAGGGATGAGGTATGGAGCGGCAGAGAGTGGAGTCATCAGCAAAGAGATAGAGAGGATTTTCGAGAGTCGGATAGATCATTGATGAAGACAAAAAGCACAGGGCCCAGAACACTGCCTTGGGGAACTCCAGCTTGAACAGGAAGGGGAGATGAGAGAAATCCATTCAGGGCCACACTTTGACTACGACCAAAGAGGAAGTCTGCAAGCCATGCGTGGAGATTTGCATGGATACCATAGGAGGAGAGTTTGGTGAGCCGAGCAGGGTGCTAGACCGTATTGAAGGCACGTGATATGTCAAGGGAGACAGCTCTGATTTCCTGTTTGGCATTATGGACCTCTATCCATTGTTGAGACAGCAGAAGCAGCATGTCCAGAGTAGAATGACCTGGTCTGAATCCATATTGATGATCCGAGATCAAGCTATTGGAGAAGAGGCAAGGATTTGATGTCAGAAACGATGATTGATTCCATGATCTTGCTCATTGGGAGCAGGCTGATTGGTCTGTAGTTTCAAGGATATGTTTTTGCACCTTTTTTGTGTAAAGCGGTAATGTTGGCTGATTTCCAAGCAGATGGCAGATGCCCTTGAGCAAAAGAGAGGGTGAAGAGAACGGAGAGAGGGTGAGATATAGCTGCAGAGCAGGATTTTAGGACCCGTGTGCATCTGGTCCAGTTGCAGAATCAGAGTCGAGGTTTGACAAAAACTTCTCCACCTTGTCAGGAGAGAAGGACACAGTCCAGGAGCAGCTGGGTTCGACTCGGAAAGGTGGGTACAGAGAGAGATGGGTTCGGGACACAAGATATTGAGGCAAACTCAAAGTTGAGGCATTCGGCTTTTTCACGTGCGGTTTCAGCTGTGTGGCCGTTTAAGGTAAGGGAGGGGATGGAAGGGGAATAAACACCATAAACAGATTTGACCACATGCCACCAGGATTTGGAAGGAGACAGGTTTGAGAGTTAAGTCTTGAGAGTGGAGAGATGTTGTTTCCTGGCTCTCATGAGGGTCGACACACACTTATTCCGAGCTATATGAAAGGAACTGAGATTACCTTCAGTTGGATTAGCCTTCCATGAGGTGAAGGAAAGTTGCTTCATGGCAACTGCCTCACCGCAAGCTTCAGCCTCACCACAAACTTAAGTTATAGACCTATTATAGACTTCGACCTTTGACCTTTGACTTCTTGACCCAAAATCTAATCGGTTCATCTTTACATCATTCTACATAATTGTACTAAATTTGATCAGAATCCCATCACTGGTTCACAAGTTATCATGGTAACAGGATTTTCACCTAACATGACCTCTGACCATTGGCCTTTGACCTCGTGACTCCAAAATCTAATCAGTTCATCTTTACCTCATTATATACAGTCACGTGAAAAAGTAAGTACACCCCATGTAAAGTTTTGACTTTTTCAACATATTTCAACATACAGCTATTTGATCTTCATTTCAACAATATTGATAGATAAAGGTGATATAATATAACAAATATCATGAAACATTTACATTTTGTAGTCCATTGTATAATTTAAATAAACATAAATGCAAATTTCACATGTGGAAAAAGTAAGTACACCCTTGGCTCTAATAGGTGGTTTTGCCTCCTTTGGCAGAAACAACCTCAAGTAGGTGTTTCTTATAACTGTCCACCAGTCTCTGACATCGACTGGGAGAAATTTTTGCCCACTCCATGCAGAATTTTTTCAGCTGTGCGATGTTTGAGGGGTTTCTTGCATGCACAGCTCGTTTCAAATCCCCCCACAACATCTCGATGGGATTTAGATCCGGGCTTTGACTTGGCCATTCCAGAACCCTCCATTTCTTTCTTTTCAGCCATTCCTTGGTGGATTTACTGGTATGTTTAGGGTCATTGTCATGTTGCAAGGTCCGCCTTCGGTTGAGCTTCAACTTTCCGACGGATGGCCTCACATTATCCTCAAGCACCCTCTGGTACAATGAAGAATTCATGGTGGATTCTATGATGGTGAGCTGCCCAAGCCCTGATACAGCAAAGCTGCCCCAAACCATAATATTTCCACCACCATGCTTTACAGTTGGTATCAGGTTCTTATGGTCAAATGCTGTCTTTGGTTTTCGCCAAACATGTCTTCTGGTACTGTGGCCAAATAGCTCTACCTTTGACTCATCTGTCCAGAGCACATTGTTCCAGAAGTGCTGGTCTTTGCCTAGGTGTTCATTGGCAAACTTTAGTCTTGCCCTGATGTTCTTTCTGGACAGCAAAGGTTTCCTCCTGGCACACCTCCCATGTAGATCAAATTTGTGCAGCCTCTTTCTAATGGTAGACTCATGCACTTTGACATCAACAGTGGCAAGAGCTACCTGTTGGTCCCGTGATGACATTCTGGGGTTCTTAGAGACTTCTTTCAGCATCTTGTTGTCTGCTCTCGGGCTGAACTTGCTGGGGCGGCCTGGCATGAACAAGTTGGCAGTTGTTTGGAATCTTCTCCACTTGTCGATGATCTTCCGGACAGTCGAATGATTGATTTCAAATTGTTTGGAGATCTTTTTAAATCCCTTCCCAGACTCGTAGGCATCTATAACCTTTCTGAAGGCCTCAGAGAGCTTTTTTGATCTAGGCATGGTGATTCCACACACTTCAACAACAAAGAGCAAACCAAAGTAATTGTCTGAGGTTTAAATAAGACAATTTCCTCTAAGATCCTCTCTAACGATGTTCTAATCATTTGCACCTGAGGTGTTGCACCTGATTCTAATTTTAGGTATTTGAAGTAGTGATAAATGTAGGGGTGTACTTACTTTTTCCACATGTGAAATTTGCATTTATGTTTATTTAAATTATACAATGGACGACAAAATGTAAATGTTTCATGATATTTGTTATATCATATCACCTTTATCTATCAATATTGTTGAAATGAAGATCAAACAGCTGTATGTTGAAATATGTTGAAAAAGTCAAAACTTTACATGGGGTGTACTTACTTTTTCATGTGACTGTACATACCTGCACCAAGTTTGACTGAGATCCGTTGGCGTTCTCAAGTTATCGCCGTAACGAAAACCTATCGGATGGATGAACAATCTGAAAACATAATGCCACCACTTGTGCCTGCGGAGGCATAAAAATGAGGTTTGTAAGGGAGACTTGTTTTTACCTGTTAGCACTAAAATAACGTTACCGATGGTGGTGCCGGCGCTACTGCTGCATTCTCGGTTTTTCCTTTTGAAGAAATTAGTTGCTTTTTGTAAACTTAAATGCAATTTATTCTCTGCTTTTATTCGTCCCCCACCCGGAAGGGACTATATGTTTTTCTCTCCTCCTCTGTCTGTCCGTCCCACCTGTGGTTTTCTGATCCTTTTTCCCCACACCCTTTAACACATTGAACTGAAACTTGGTACTTGGCTTTACTATGATAAGTTACAGAACACGTTGGAGTTTCGTGGCGCTTCGGCCATTTTTCACGGAGTTATTCCCTTTTTGCTTGGAACAAGAACATTCATTGGGACTGCACACTGGATATATAGGCAATTTTACGATGTTTCATGCCAGTACTTTTGACGCTACATTTTAAACTCCGATAATGTAGCAAGCAAGAAAACATGCTTTTTGTTCTTAACATTTGTAGGTCTTGACGTGAGATGGACCTTTCTTCTGATAGCTTAAATTTTTTAGATAAGTTTCATCTTAAAAAAATGTACACTTACAAAGCCAAAAAGGTGCTACAACTACTAATCTGAAGATCGTTACCTCATTAAGAAACTGAAAAGCCACTTTTGGAAAAGCATGTATTATCTGCATGCTGAGTTTCAAAGAGCCTTGTCCGTCGTCCGCATTCAGTTTGATTAAATGGATGTCTGTCAGCTATCAAATCACAACCAAAAAACATATTGCAAAGTGAATATTGAGCAATACAAAACTTGAGACTGAAAATAGAAGATAAGAATTCACTACTATACGATACTCTATCTATGTGATTGTGAGCAATTTATCTAGCAGTCAGTGGGATAAAATTTAGTTCACCCTCCGATAATTCAAAACTTGTGTGGGTTGCATCAGCCTTAATTTACACTCCATATTTCACACGTTACCCGCCTGGCCTCTTAAGCAACTTTTTCGTTTCTTCATCAGTCATGCATGCGGAATGTATTCAGACCCCTTGAGAAATCTTAACCATAAAAAATAACAAGTACAGACCTTTTTCCACAGAGCCATACGCATTTTCGAACAAATTCTGCCAGATCGCTGACGTAGTGGAATCCCCCATCGGAAGCAAATTCACATGGAGCGACATTGAAATCTGTCTGGAATGCTTTGTTTGCAGCTGATGCAGCTTTTCTGATTTTTGATCCGGAAGGACATGAAATTAGTGATTCATCTTGTAGAGCACGCGCATGTTGACCGTCTGCAGCTTTGGCAATTGCACGGGCTGATGAAGACATATCAGTTTGCAGGGCTAGCAAGTCAGTGGTGCCAAAATCTAGCTTTGCGCCTGAAGAATCGTCAGCAATAGTTGATGTAACAATGGTTCTTTTTTGGCATTTGAAGCTAGAAACCTCATCGGGAGGTGGGGCTGGAACTCGTGGAGGACATCTTTCGACGAGACTGACACATTTTTGTTAGGAGTCACCGTTGCAGTTTGTACGTGTCGCTCGTGAAGCTGATTCAATTCTCTGCTTTGCTGCAGAGAGGAGCGTCTGAAGACGAGGGGTTAAGTTGAAGAGCTTAGAAGCACTTAAACTCGAAGTGGCCCCGTGAACTGCATTGTGCACACTCGTTGACATGGCAAACATGATGACAAAGGCTTTGAAATTAACAATGGATTGTATTCAGGGAAGAGTTGTTGAACTTGGGAAAGAAGAGGCTTGTTCTCTGGGAGATACATTTCTTTGTCTTGTTCGAGCGATTGGGTCCACATTGATTTTGGAATTTGTCTGAAGCAAACCACACATCGTCGAATTTGATTCTTTTGATGAATTGTAATAATCATCGGGAAGCGGCGTCTTTGCATTTCTGGGACCAGGGTTTTGTTCACCGCCTCTGCACACAGTCAAGTCATCACCACATCTACTGCCTCTTCTGTGTGTGTAGGCAGGGGATTCTGCTTTCATCTGAGGGATAAGCAGCAACACAACAAACACTTAAGCCTTGTAGAATTAGAAGCTGTGAACAAAGTTAAAGCTTAAAGCTCAGCAGTGACTCCAACACTGTGCTCTCAAGTGGTAATCTACATTGAAAACGTAAACACAATTCCTAAAAAACATTTCGATCCTTTATGAGTATTTCATGCAAAATCTTGCGTTTTGGCGTAAAGACCTACTAAGGGTAAGGAAAAGGATATCCGATTTATCAACGCAATCAAATGGAAGCACCAAAACAGCTGCCATAAGTTCCGACACACGAAAGTCGAAATACCCAGTGTGACTTGTAGGGGACATGTATTGCAAAGCAATTCTCCCTCTTCATACTTTTGTTATTAGAAGTGGCCTTGGAAAAACGCCATGCTTAGTTATCTTAGCACAGATGTACACCCTTAACACAGATTTTGCCCAAGGCGGAAAACCGTCTTGGCGAGGGGGGCAAATGAAGTCACTACAATTTCCATTGAGTAGCCCTCAGTCCTCCTTTCCAGTTTTGGTTGAGATTGGATAAGTTAAGGCCGATGGATAAGTTAAGTTAAGGCCAACCAATGATTGTGCTCGATGTTCTTTCAACTTGTATAAAATATAACACCCATGGTGGGCAACCTATGAGTGTAAAATTCAACTTTATGAATGTCTTCCTGAAAGGGAAGAAAACAAACGGAACAACAAAGTTCTTCAAAATACAGATTAGAGACAATTTATTATGCACAGTATAATTAAGGAACTGTATTTTATGATTTGCCCAAAGTTGCCTTACCGACAAACTAGCCTTGTGCAATCATTATACCGATGAAATCCTTATGCCTCAGGAAGAGGAAGAGGAAAAGTCAGACCATGTTTGTGCTGGATGGATGGGTAAAGGCTTCAACCAATCTGTCTCTGCCAGAACTTTGGGAAGCAGTGCAGTAGAGGGATGTTTGGAGAAATCTGATGATGAATATCACCAGAAGTCGGCCACGATTTGACGGAACTAGAAGAACTGGATTGTGCTCTATCCTCTTTCAACCTTTCACTTAATTTAAATGTATTGCTATATTCTTAACACTGGAATGCAAATTGGAGCAAGAACCTGTAGTTTAGCAGGACTTTGGCTCTGAACTTGGCACATTGTGTGGAATTTCCTCTCATTTGCGCATGCAAATTTTTTGTGCTCCATTTGCTTGTCTCAGTTAAAGGAGAACGGACACGACCAAAACAACTTTGCAGATTTCGAAACATAAACATATCTTAAACACTTCTATTGAGTTCATTTCACAAATATCTTCGCGGTTTTATTAGAATTTATCAAAATATCGCCGAACAAGCAAAATCAGTTTTGTCAAAACCGCAAACCGGAAATGACGTTTGCGAAGTAACCCAATTTTTCGTTCTTAAAGCCTTGTTGGCTTTGTAACGATCAGAACATCGCTTTGTTTTCGTTACGATCAGTTGGAATCATGCCCAGTCGTTGTGTGGCTGCTGCTAGTGCGTGCCGTACGTGCGGGGAGGTAAGTACGTGGACATACGTACGTTGACGTACGTACCAAAAATAAGGCCTCACTGTCCGGTAGTTCGCATATCGCAGTTACGATTAATCGCAAATTGGTTTTAATGGCCAAGTATTCAATTTTCAAACCGCGAGGCAGAAACAACAAACACACACGGTTCCTTCGCTGTCGCTTTACCGTACGTGCAAAGAAAAATTAAAACTTGCATCGTTCCTTCGGTCTTCGCTCTCGTCCTTCGCTGTTCCTTCGCTCTCGTCCTTCGCTGTTCCTTCGTTCACGTACAAAACGTATGTGTTTGCTAAATAAATGGCCATAACTTGGTAACCACTTGTCCGATTAATAGCAAACCTTGAAAAGGCACATCCTCAGGTCCCCAGCAATATACCTGGCAAGTTTCACTTAGATCGGACCAGTGGTTGTCGAGAAACAGCGGTCACAGACATACACACAGACAGACACACAGACACACAGAGATTGCTTGCATTATAGAGAGTGCTATAATGATACAATTACAACTGATACACCTGCAGTGCTGCACTAAGTCAATAAAGTCGTATTTCGTTTCTGTGTTTCTATCCATTTCTTGCCTCACGGCACCGAACAGTAATTAAATATTAGTTATGTATTCCATTGACCAGAAAAAGAAACTTTTTCAATTAAAAAAGAGACATAAAAATGAATACCATTCAGTATTTTGGAGGCGGACAGTATGGTTCGAATCTGTATGGGAGAATCGAGTGTGATTCCCCAAGATTCTTAACTTTCTCTTCATTTTCCGCATCAGATTGGTCAGAAATATCGCTGATATCCAGACTTATGCAACTATCGGAGTCGGTGTCTGCCATTGTTTACTATTGCGCAGTCACATCAGCTTCCTCCGATGACGTCACGATGATGATGATAGTCATCACCAGATGCTGGCCGGCGCGAAAGAAATCGTCTGCTATTGGCATTTTAAAACTCGGATATCTCACGATTCACGCATGCTAGAGCAATAATTTTTGCGCCAAACTTAATCTTTTTTGTTGCTACAATTAATTAATCTTGAGCATTTGATGTCTATACTCATGTCCGTTCCCCTTTAAACAAAATTGAAAATTATTCCAACCAGAAAACTGTGTTTTTAGTTGTCAAAAAGGGCACAAACAGCAGGCTAGAATAACTAATGAGACGTGTCAAATATGGTGGTGTAAAAGATGCTGCATCATCGGTGGTAATCTTCTGAAAAAGGTTTATTTTTTTTCTACAAACTTTAAAAGCTTTATTAGGTTGTCTCATTTCGTTACTCGAAGAGATGAACTTATAAAATGGGTCGTGATGTCCGGATGTCGGTCTGTCCAGTGGTCAGTCCGTCCATCCTTAACTTTTTGCTGCACCTCCCTTATCACCCAGTTGATTGTTATGAAACTTGACACATGAATACAAGACAGTATCCCGCACAATAACCCAGCCTCAGATAATAACAAGTAAATGCAGGAATAAACAAAAATGGTCTTAAAATGTGCAATTTCCCAGTGAAAATGTGAGTCTATGGAAATCTGCACACTGCACAAGATACGTTGGAAGTTGTTGTAGTCGTAGTTTTAGTAGTAATTGTAGTTGTAGTAGTCGTATTACTTTTATTATAGCATAGCCCCGGACAGTTCTCTTGAAGAAGCCCGTGGCACGGAGACAGCCGATCGATCATGCCAGGAGCGACCCAGAGATCCTCCACATCCAGGATCGTGTACCCCTGCCTTCACAAAGTCTGGGCCATGACAGAGTTAGAGTTAGAGTTAGAGTTAGAAAGAGTTGGAGACAGAGAGTTACATAAACAGAGACAGAGGCAGAGAAAGGAAGAAGAAAAAAAAAAAAGACGAGGGAAAGGGTCCATGGGGACCGATCGGCACTTTGACCATGACCACGCTGCCCTGACAAATCCGGCCAGTAGGGAAGAATGGGGTGATTTGACTCCCGACTTGCGTTGGGGGGTACAACCACCATGAAGAAGCATCCCCAATAGTTGTCCAATTGTGTGTTATAGAGATGGCACGGGGAAAAAAAATGGCTGCCGATTCAAATGCATACAATGACAATTAAACCTTCAGTGGATCACTTTTCGTAGTAAGATATGTCATCCACGTACAAAACTATTGTTAACTCGAACTGCACTTGGTTGAGCGCATACCTCCACCAGGATGAACAGTTTACGTCTTGTATCCCACTGATAGGACGAATCTGGATACAGACCTGAACCAAAATGTAATTGGCTTGTTGCAAAACCAACACAACCACAATGTTTTGTCATAATCTGTCCACAACTTTTTGAGGTATCATGATATATACAGACTTGACATTTAATATGGAATATTTTTTTGGTGGGGGTGAACTTACTTTTCAAGATGTCTTAGAACCAAAAGTTCATTGGAATTATGTTGAAATTATTCTAGATTTTGTTAATGTGACCTTTAAAAGAAACAAAAACCACATTTGACATTTCGAAACAAATAAATTGATCCCTGAAAGTGATGTAAACTGATATCGAACTCAATTCATGGACAGTACTGTATTAAACTTCTGTACGTTTTCCAGAAGTATCTCTTTATTTTGCACATTAGCCAAATTTCTTTTTAACAAAAACAAAAGTTAAATTACGACTGGGATTACCGACAGTAAAATTACAGTTCAGTACTTCGTGTAACCCCCCACGAGCATTCAGGAGAGCATGTACACGTTGAGGCATGCTGTTCACGAGATTTGCCAAGGTTTGGACAGGAATCGCTTGCCATGCAGTGACAATAGCATGCTGCAATTCACGCACAGAGGTCGGCTGCTGGTCCAAGTGGTCGATTTGACGCGTTAATTCTGCCCACAAGTTCTCTATCGGATTCATATCCGGGGACATGGCAGGCCACTCAATATGCTCTACACCACGGTCAGCAAGAAAGTGTTGAATCATGCGCGCACGATGAGGCCGTGCATTGTCATCTTGGAAGACAAAGTTTCCTCGAAAGACTGCACGAGCAAATGGCAGCAATGTTTCTTCCAGAATGGCCTTGTACTTGAACTGGTTCAGGTTTCCATTCAGAACAACCAGGTCAGTTTTGCCCCTTGCATGAAAAGCAGCCCAAACGGTCACCCCACCACCTCCAGCTGGAATCTTGGCACTATACAATCTTTGTTGTTGGCTTCATGCACTTGTCTGCGCACTCGGACGCGGCCATCTTGACGATAGACCAGAAATCTAGACTCGTCACTGAAGATCACATGATTCCAGTGTCCTGGCTGCCATTGACGGTGCTTTCTGGCCCACTGCAATCGGTGCTGGCAGTGTTGTCTGGTCAGGCGTGGCTTTCTCAGGGGACGCCTGGCACGATAGCTTGCTTGAACCAGTCGTTGGTTGACTCGCCTTCTGGATACAGGCACATTTGTCAGTTGCTGCCACTCAGCCCTAAGCCGATTAGCTGACTTGGTACGGCCGTTGCGGACTAACTGGCGATCATCCCTCCTTGTGGTTCTGCGGGGACGTCCTGGCCTCAGTATTGGAGTAGGGACACCCCTCTGAGCATTTCGTTTCAGGATCTTTGACACCTGACCTTGAGTGATGCCATACGGCCGAGCAATAGCACGCTCTTTCATGCTGTAATTTCGTAAAGCCACCACTCCATGACAAACAGCATTGTCGAGTTGATGGACCATCTCCAGAGGAAGCGGCAATAACTTTTGGAGACGTGCAGCAGTTGTTTTCCACTAATACAGAACGCAACAACCCTTGTACACCCGACTGTGAAGCCAATCGTCAAATGCACCTGTCCGTACATTTTGTCACGCCACCTGTGATATAATCCTGTTGTTGACTTCTTGCTGCGACAGACAATCAGTGACATGGTTCTTTTAACAAATAAATCACCAAAGTGTAAAAGAAACTCACCAGATTGATATACTGAGTTAAGAAAGTAAACCCAAGTCAAGAAAAAAAAAAATTCCATATTAAATGCCAAGTCTGTGTATATATATGTATATATATATATATATATATATATATATATATATATATATATATATATATATATATATATATATTTATATATATATATAAAATGAATCCATTTTGAGTTCTCCAACCTTTAATGAGCAAACAAACAACTGCTCGACGTTTCAATCAGCAACACGGATAAACGTGCATCCATTGACCTTTCTCGAGAGTAAAGCAAAACAACTCTATACCCTCCCTTATATAAGGGAAAAAGGGGTGGGGACACCGAAACCACCAATCAATGCCATTCTGGAACAACTCATGCCATTCAAATTTAAACCGCAAATCAAAACCAAAACCTTGAAAACGAAAACCAGTTTCACCTTTGAAAAGGAACGGAATGAATCCATCGCCTTCCTGGACACCATGGTGACAAGGTGTCCAAGAGGAAATTTGAACATCACTGTTTACAGGAAACCCACTCACACTGACTGGTACTTGGATTTTGACTCTTGCCATCCCATGGACCACAAACGAGCTGTTGTGCACACCCTCCTTAAAAGGGCACGTGATTTGCCATCGACAATCAAAGATAAAAGGAGAGAGGTAAAACATCTACAAGATGTACTGAAGACCAATGGCTACTTGGACAGATTATTACCAAAAAGGGATGTGATCTTGGCGAAGCCTCACAACAGGTCTTTCCCACAGGAACAACCAAAAGGTTATTGTGTTTTGCCTTTTGTGCCAAGGGTGTCCCAAAGGATTGGCAGAGTTTTAACATTGGCAGGTGTGAGGGTATGTTACAAACCTATGTTCACCATGAAACAGGCACTTATGCATGTCAAGAATAAGCTTCCCAGGAATGACCGGACAGGGGTGGTATACAGGGTTCCCTGTGTTTGTGGGGTTGAATATATTGGAGAGACAGGGAGAACATTAAGACAACGGGTCAATGAGCATCGCAAGGCCTTCGAGTGCAACTTTCCAAAGAGATCTACCATTGCCAAACATGGTCTGAAGGCTGGCCATGTTCCCCTATGGGATAATGCCAGCATTTTGGGTGCAAACCCCAGTAAACGAAGAAGGAGGATTTTGGAGACATGGCATGTGGAGGAGTCTGTTGTGTCTCTCACAGAGGAAGTGTTGGACTTACCTCTAACGTTTGGCTCTCTCATGCAGAAACGTACCAGAGAAACTGTGTCAAATGAATGAATGAATGAATGAATGAATGAATGTCACCGAGCATATAAACTATTACCTCAGTTGCTGTCACATGGGTATATATTCTTACTTTAGGTTTGCGATGTATCCGTTTAGCTTAATTCGTTTAAGTTACCACCATCACTTGAAGCAATTAATCATGTTGTTTATTTTTCATCGATTTATTTGAATTATGCTACGTTTTGTTTGATTCAACGTGTGATTTAACGGTTGTTTTGATGTAACATCCCAATGTGTGGTTTCAGTTGGTTCAACGGTTTTGGTTTTCATTTACGGTTCAAATTTGAATGGCATGAGTTGTTCCAGAATGGCATTGATTGGTGGTTTCGGTATCCCCACCCCTTTTTCCCTTATATAAGGGAGGGAATAAGAGTTGTTTTGCTTTGCTCTTGAGAAAGGTCAGTGGATGCACGCTTATCCGTGTTGCTGATCGAAACGTCGAGCAGTTTTGTTTACTCATTAAAGGTTGGAGAACTCAAAATGGATTCATTTGATTTTAATCCCAAACGCAAGCCATTACTATATATATATATATATATATATATATATATATATATATATATATATATATATATATATATATATATATATATATATATATATCTATCTATCTATCTATATATATATATATATATATATATCTATATATATATATATACGTATATATATATGTATGTATATATATATATATATATATGTATATATATGTATGTATATATATTAGGGTGGGCTTCAAAAAATCAAAATGCAGATTTTCTCCGGGACATGGTCTATTTTTGTTCCTTTTGCTGTCAAAGGAAACCACACCACATTTGAATGGAATCCAATAATATTTAGGGGTGCCACATTCGTGATGAATTTTCCCCCATGCAAAAATAGGAATTCCCATTTTTTGGGCTGTATATACACAAAATAAATACATAATTATATATATACATTAAATATAATATTAAAAATAAATATATAGTAAATATACATTAAATAATAATAATATATATTATATTATACATTATATATACAATTATACGACAGACAATTATACAAATATAGACAAATATAATACATTAAATAATATATTAAAAATAAATATAATATATTAAAATTTAAATATAATAAATAAATATATAGTTATACAATATATATACATTATAATTAAATATACATTAAATTTATACATAAAATATACATTAAATAATAAATATACATAAATACACATTATACATTATATATATAGTTATATACAATATATTATACACAGTTTTGAGACTTCCTATGATCACTATCTGGGCAATTTTCATGCATGTTTTGTACAGGTTCCCGGGGTCAGGGGTACGCTTTTTTAGTGTGTAATATGTAGGCCTAACTTATTGACTGTGGCTCTTTTGTAGAGAGTGACCCTGTGGAGTAAGAATTAACAGGATTTTACCCACATTCTTGCGTATTTTGCAGATATGGCATGTGCTAGTACCAGTGTTTCATTGAAAACTCGGGCTCAGGATAATGTGTATCTCATTGGGTCCACTTCTGGAGATGCCATCAAAGGTGCCAAGCTCCCGACTGTGCATCAATCTCTTGTCCTGTTTTTCCATCACCTGAAGAAGGAGAATCGCACTGCCCGGGAGAGTGCAACCCTCACCATTGAAGAGGTTGTGAAGTTCTGGGAAAAAGCTCACCTACCTACAACGACGAAGCAGCACTGCATCCATCGTTTGGAGAGGCTATATGAAGAATGGAGGAGCCTCCAAAAAGGTGCAAAGCGGGGTGGTGCGACCCAAGAGAAAAAGGAAGCATCCTTCAAGGCCTCCTTGGAGAAGATGTTTGATCTTAGGCATGCAGATTCGGAGGCCATAATCACCAACCCCGAGGACAGGAAGTTTCTTCACGATCAATTCTCAGAGAGGAAGGCTTCAATGGGATCTGTAGACACTGTGTTGGAAGCAAAAACGAAGCGAAAGAAAGAAAGGGAAGAAAAGGAGAAGACTAAGGCAGAGAAGGAAAATAAGAGACAGGAAATGGTCATGAAGGGTGCTACTGCTATGGAAGTCACAGACTCAGACTCTGACTCTGAGACCACGGCACAGGCTGGTTCTTCATCATCTGATGGTGGGATATCTCGTCCCAAGAAAAGAAGGCCTATCAACATTGTCACTCCTGAAGTCGCAGCTTTTTTGGATCGTACGAAAACAAGTGACCGAATGGCTGTCCACAACTTGGCATCCATTTGTAGAGCAGTAGGATGGGATCCTGCAGAGCTGGCACTGAACCGATGGACAGTGCGGCGGAATCGCATGATGCATCGATGCAAAACCATGGACGAAATAAAAGAAGCATTTCATCATAATGTGCAGGGTCCTTTAGTGGTCCAGTGGGATGGAAAGCTTCTTCCCGATGTCACTGGAGATTTTGTGCATGTGAAGGTGGATCGTCTTCCAATCCTTGTGTCCAACCAGTACCATGGAATGGAGCAGCTGTTGAATGTTCCCAAGTTACCTGACGGGGGAGGAGAAGCTATGGCAACCGCTGTAGTGGACACACTGAAGAGCTGGAACCTTGTGGGCAAGGTGAAGGCTTTGTCTTTTGACACAACGGCCAGCAATTCAGGTGTTCGTGGAGGGGCTGCTGTCCTCATTGAAAAGAAGCTACAGACAACTAATTCATTTGGCTTGCCGCCATCATGCGCACGAAATCATTCTGGGAGATGTTTTCACCACTCTTTTCGGTCCTTCATCAGGCCCTGACATCCAGCTTTTTAAGCGGTTTCAGGCGAAGTGGCCGTCCATTGCCCATCACCAACCAAAAAATGGATTCACAGATCCTGATACGGCAGCTGAGTTTGCACAGAACAATGACATGATGGATGAAGCTCTGGAATTTGCTCTTGTGTGTTTGAAAGATCAGCAGCCACGAGATGATTATCGTGAACTCCTAGAACTGACTGTCATCTACATGGGAGGAATCCCACCTCGTGGAATCCGGATCATGGCTCCAGGAGCAATGCACAGAGCCAGATGGATGGCAAAAGCACTATATTCACTACAGGTGTTCATGTTTCGGTCAGAGTTCCACTTGACACTTCGAGAGGCGAGAGAACTCCGAGCCTTCAACATTTTTGTCTGCCTTGTGTATGTACAGGCTTGGTTTCGGGCTCCACAAGCTATTGAGGCTCCCCTGAATGACATTAACCTCTTCAAGAAGTTGGAAAAGTTTGAACAAATCAATCAGAAGATGGCTCAGGCAGTTTTGAAGGCACTTGGCCGCCACACGTGGTACATGAGCCCAGTACTAGTGGCATTTGCATTCTTTGACACCAGAATTGACAAAGAAAGCAAGATCAATATGATTGAAGCATTGAAAAATGACGGTGAAAACCCCTCTCCAAAGAGACCAGCTATCAAACGAGGAACCGCCCTGTCAATCGCTGGCCTCATAACAAAACACACCAAGCATTTCTTCAGCATCCTAGGGACCCCAACTGATTGGATGGATAAGGGTCCTGGTTCATGGGAGCAAGAAACCAGCTTTCAGGAAGCAAAGAAAGCCGCCAGTGGCTTAGTCGTGGTGAACGACAGGGCAGAAAGGGGTGTCGCATTGATACAAGACTACAATAAGCTCCTTACAAAGGATGAAGAGCAAAAGCAAGCTCTGCTCCAAGTTGTTGCTGCTCACAGGAAGATGTACCCCGATGCCAAGAAGGCAACAGTGGTGAAACAGGCCCAGAAATAGGAGTTACATTTCTCATTATATTTGGGTTTTTTAATATTATGTGATATGGGGTGTCTTCATTTTATGAACTGAACATTTGGATTGTTATCATTGAATTTGAGTTTTCATAGCAATATAGTGCTATTTGTGCAGCTATTGTAACTTGTGTTTGCTAGAATACAAAGAAAGTGAGTGGAGGGTGGATTTTCATAAAACAAACTTCTGGTTTTGCTTTCGATCCATATATAGAAAAGTTTTGTAGGCACCTTTAGTTTGAAGGCTGATGTGGCACCCCTAAATAAAATCAGATTGCTTTCATATTTGGTGTCTTTTCATTTTGGAACAAAAGGAACAACATAAAGCCATGTCCCAGTAAATATTTAAAACAAATTATTTTGAGCACCACCCTAATATATATATATATATATGTATATATATGTATGTATATATATATATATATATATATATGTATGTATATATATAATATATATATATGTATATGTATGTATATATATATATATATATATATATATATATATGTATATATATGTATGTATATATATATATATATGTATATATATGTATGTATATATTGTATATATATATATATATACTATATATATATATTATGTATATATATGTATGTATATATATATATATATATATATATATGTATAATATGTATGTATATATACTATATATATATATATATATATGTATATATATGTATGTATATATATAATATAATATATATATGTATATATATGTATGTAATATATAATATATATATATGTATATATGTATGTATATATGTATATATATTGTATATAGTATAATATATATATGTTATATATATATGTATAAAGTACATAACAACTCGGCAGGGGGGAGTGGGGGGGAAGGGAGGTGGGGAGGGGGGACGTGGAGGGGGGGGGGGGGAGGTGTGGAACGGCTAGCTTGGCAAGTGATAGCAGGCTTTTTACTTTTATTTTTACCTCAATGAGGGTTATATATATAGTCCGTGCTTGGAGCCTTCAAGTTCAACATAAAGTTTTTTAAATGAAAAATAATGCAGATGTATAACAATCCACCAATGCAAGTTCAGAAATGAATGCAGATCCTTTACTTTGCGATACAAACGCAATTCCCGCCATTTCCACTCACGATCGAGGCCTCCACAGTGACCCGCGCCTCTTCTTCCTCCTACAACTTCGTCTCCTAACTTCTTTCACTCAAAATGCACGAAATTCTGCCGCATGAAATTATGTAGAGGCCTCGGCGGGGGGATATAAGGTAGATAAGGAAGGCGTTGTAACAGAAGAATCCAAATAAAAGTGGAAGAACGTAAGGAAATGGGAGCTATTCTGGACCCACAGCCAAACCCGACAAACCATTGCAATACACCCCGAACGTCTAGCACCGCCACAAACTACACCATGGAATTGCAGCTGGCGCAGTTTTCTTAAACCATTGATATTAAAATAAAACGTAGCCTAAAACCACCGGGATTTTATGCTGATTCCGAATGTGTCTAAAACTTTTCTCCGATGTGTAGTTCTTGAGTTATAAGCGGACATCCAGAGACACACACACACACACACACACACACACACACACACACACACACACACACACACACACACACACACACACACACACACACACACACACACACACACTCCTCCTTTATATATATATATATATATATATATATAATACACATACATACATACATTACATACATACATAACATATATACATACATATATATATATACATATATATATATATACATACATATACATACATACATGGTGTCCAGAATCATAGGGGAAATCTGGCGCCCCTCCCCATTACACACCACCGGTTTTGTAACTGGTTGAACAACATGTTTCCTAACCGATGGATGGAAGGAGAGGATCAATTGCATGGCCTCTGAAGGAGAGGATCAATTGCATGGCCTCTGAGATCTCCTGACCTGGATCCTCTCGATTTTTCTTTCTGGGGCTACCTCAAGGAAAAAGTTTATTCTGACAAAATCCAAACCCTGAAGGATCTGCAAGAGCGAATTGCTGTCAACTGTCAAGATGTTGATCCTCTTATGCTCCTTCCAACAGAGAAACATGGTACTTCGTCTGAAAGGTGCCTGGAGGTTGATGGGAAGCATATTGAGCATATTCTTTGAAAATGAATTTTTCAATTTCCAGACATTATGGACACCGTGTGTGTGTGTGTGTGTGTGTGTGTGTGTGTGTGTGTGTGTGTGTGTGTGTGTGTGTGTGTGTGTGTGTGTGTGTGTGTGTATATAAATATATATATATATATATAGATAGATAGATAGATAGATAGATATATATTTATATATATATATATATATATATATATATATATATATATATATATATATATATATATATATACTATATATATATATATATATAGATAGATAGATAGATAGATATATTGTTGCGGATTCGGAGGTCGGCGCTCCCCTTACCAAGGGGGGGGGGGGGCGGGGGGTTAATCCCCTTGTCTTTTGCACTGGCCGATCCTCCGTTCCTGGAAATTACACGCTCCTTTGCGGCGTGAGATTGGCCAGGGTGATTGGTCAAGATGGGCTCCCAATTACCTTTGCCAATCCCTCCGCAAAGCAGGATAGAATTCCCTGCTCGGACCCGGACAAGATGGAGTTTGCCGAGTGGTTAGAAGTCCGAAATCCGAGCCGTTAACAATAGACGAACCCGATTCCGAGCGATTGGCCAAATCGTGCCACGTATATCAATTGGGGACAGGACGAAAGCGATCGGATGAGAAGAAACCAAGGGGTAAAGAAAGAACAAATATGATTTATTATACAAGAACTCAAGAGGAAACGAAAGGGCAAAAATATTGTTGCGGATATGAGGATTATGTTTTTTTATTGTATAGTAAATTGTTTGATTCTGGCCCCTCCTGCCTCCAGTGTTGTGTAAAGGTTAAAAGGGCGTCCCGGTAGTTAATTCCATAAAGCACACATTGAAGGACACGATAAAACCCTTGTTCAGTAGCTTATATCTTTATTATGTGTTTTAGATTAAGGCTTTGTCGTCCATTAACATGACACTCCATTGCACCAAGTGAAAAAGATAGATTCCCTTCATTCCCATTCCCAAAAACCTCCATTTCCCCTTTCGTCAATTGCCATTCGCATTGCCAACCAACAATTGCCGCCATTGACCACGAGGCAGGGTTGGGGAAGAAAGGCGGGTCCCCACCTCGTCATAGAGGGGAGGAGTGAGTCAGCCCCACTCAACCAACCACGAACAAGGGGTTGGACTTGGAGAGGGTGTGGAGAGAAACATCAAGGAGGTTCGCGAAGGTTGAGGGGCGGGGCCTATATAACCCGCCGCGGGACGTTCCCCAAGGAGATGAGAGATGAGCTATGACAAGAGCTGAGTTGTGAGGTCCAAGGCTGAGCTGCGTGGTGAGGTGCAAAAGAGAGAGCTGGGTTGTGAGGTCCGAGAGAGAGAAAGGAGATCATCCAGGGAAGCCCAAGGCCTGCTATTCGTCGCCTTGCTCGCCAGCAGCAGCGTCCATAGCAGCAGCAGCAGCAGCGTCCACAGCAGCAGCAGCAGCAGCGTCCACAGCAGCAACAACACCCAACGAGCCGATCGTGCTGCAGGACCAGTTGGACCTCCCTATCCCGCCAAACATCCACCTGCCCATCCCTATTATCATCATTCCCCGTGTGAGTCGTCTTTGTTTGTTCTGTCCTGGGTAGTTAATTAAGTCTGTATAAGCTAGTATTTTCCCTGTGTCTCTAAAAGCTTCTGTAAATTATTTTAGTATCTTTCCTTCTCCTTGGTTATTTTGAGCCTGTAAATAGTAATAAATAGTAATCGTATTTTCAACCTTTTTTTCGTCTTCTTATTCCTTTTCTTCACATCCGTCGTCTTTGTCTTTTCCATATTGAATAGCTGTGGCGCGATACGGCCAACGTCTGGGTGAATCGGGTGAATCGGGGAAAATGTTAGGTCGCGGTGCCTCCGCTCGGCAAACCAACATCCTTAACCGCGGACTGTAACAATATACAGAAGAAGGAAATAAAAGGACACAGGGCAAGCTTAAACACTCTTAAATATCACGCGCCCAGGACAGTACAAACAGACTTACACGTATGGGGAATAGCAGGAAGAAAGGTCCAGCCGCTGGCAGCGTGGGCTCCGGTCCGGTTCACGTTCACGTCTCCGGTTCACGTTCACTCTGGTCCGGTCTTTGGTGCCGCGGCGAAACTCCGGCAGGCAGCGCGGTTGGTATGCCGTTGACCGCGAGCGGAATATATGCGGGGACGAATATACAGCTCTGCTACGAAGCAGTCCCTCTCACCACCACGCCACTCTCTCCTCAACTCTCTCAAGCTCTTCGCCCCTTGCTTTTCTCTGCTTGACTCACCACCACGCTCTGCACCGACCTTCTTACAAGCAGTCCCACATGAGCGCTTATATCATGCGCTCGCGTATTAAGCCGTGGTTCATGTGGACACGCCCATCGGCGAGCCCACCTCAGCCCTGGGTGGTTGATGAGGGCTCCGTGGCTCCACCCTTAACAGGGCTCCGCCTGGCTTCGATAGCTCCTCCCCCTTCTTCTCCGATCCTGACCGCGTGCGCAATGGCGTCTGGTGCAGCAAAAGCGCGGCCAGAAAAGGCAGGGGAGAGCATGGAAAAAACAACCCTGACTGCAGGTGTTACTTGGTGGCTGGAGAGAGAGAGCTTGGGAAATTATTGGGAATATTGAAAGGGGCCTATCTTATTTGATTAATGCAAATGCAGAGTCAAACGATTGGGAACAGATCCTTATCTAAAACACATACTAATGAGATAACTAAAGAGGTTTCTATGTGCCCTACGTGTTGCAATATGGACTAGCTAGGGTGTGACCTTTTACCTTTACCAAAAATGGGAATATTTACAGGGGATTATTTACAAGGGTTATTATTTACCAAAGTGAAGGTTCTAAAAACTGTAACACGCACCCTCCCTCTTCTCAGGCCCGTCCCGGGCCGTTTCACAAGGGATATCTTTTAACAATTAGTGTGACACTTAGATGTAAACACCCTCTACTATTAATCTGACCCTGAGTGCGACATTTTAAAAAACTAGATATGTCCCGCCTGCTGCGTTGCATTCTACCTGGCAGATTCACGCCCACAGATTAACCGAATTACGGAATTAATTTTCAAACTACACATTTACGGTGGGGGCATATTTACAAAGACTATTACTAATTGTAGTCCTGCGGCATAGCAGACCAATTGTTCAAATTGTTCTAAAAGCACCAAAATTGGCACACATGTAGATTAATATATTCTAAACATTTTTGGATATGGAGGCATTCAAGATTAGCCGCCAAATTCAAAAATGGCCGCCAAATGTGCTACGGGGAGAATCTTGAATGCCTCCATATCCAATATTGTTCAGAATGTATTAATCTACATGTGTGCCAATTTTGGTGCTTTTAGAACAATTTGAACAATTGGTTTCGTATTTTTTACTATGCCGCTGGGCTAGTCCTGCGGCATAGCAGACCAATTGTTCAAATTGTTCTAAAAGCACCAAAATTGGCACACATGTAGATTAATATATTCTAAACATTTTTGGATATGGAGGCATTCAAGATTCTCCCCGTAGCACATTTGGCGGCCATTTTTGAATTTGGCGGCTAATCTTGAATGCCTCCATATCCAAAAATGTTTAGAATATATTAATCTACATGTGTGCCAATTTTGGTGCTTTTAGAACAATTTGAACAATTGGTTTCGTATTTTTTACTATGCCGCTGGGCTATTGGTATTTACAACTAACACCCAGGACCTGTCTTTTTGGGAACAAAAGCAGAAGTTTTGAGAAGAAGAAATTGCCATGCACTGCACTGATACACCATACCATATGCACCAAGAAACAAAATGCACCAATAAGCACCCAAAGCACAAAAAGCACCACAAAGCACCACAAAGCACCAAAAGCACCAAACACAAAAAATGCCCCAAATACATTTCAAGCACAATGATAATGTCAATGGCGTCCGATGTCTTCTCGGGTGGGCCGATGGCTGCTGGGCCGATGTTTCTGGGTGACTTCCCACTTGCTGCCTATTTGATCTTATATGAAAAAGGGCACAAATCGTGTCTGCTTTTTTAATTAGGGCCAGCAGGGGCCAACTAAAAGTGGTTCACCTGCTTGGCATAGGTGCCACCTGAACCGTGGTCCGCAAGCAAGATTCCCAGCAGCGATGCCATGCCACAGCCGTGTGGTCCCTGAAGGTTGCTCGGCCGCAAAACGTGCGGCCGCAAAACGTGCGGCCGCAAAACGTGCGGTCCATAATGTGGTGCTCAGCCGCAAAGCGTGCGGTCCATAAAGTGGTGCTCGGCGTGGTCCATATGGTGCATCAGTGCAGGCCGGAGGGAGAGAAGGTACGGGCGCACAACTGCGGCCACCTGCGCACATTCCCCTTGGCACACAAAGACCAGGGTCCATGAGTGGGGAAGGAAGACAAAGCAAGGTTAGCGGGGTGCAAGGGCGCAAGAGTACACATCAACACAAGGTAATGCAGAGGTGAGGTGCGCAGGCGAGCGAACCGAGAAAGCTTGTCCCTACCGTACGTCCCCCCCCCCCCCCCCCGTCACCTAATCTACCCTTGCCCCTACCCCGTATCTACACAATTTACAAATTCGTCGCTATCGTCTTGTCTTCCCCATATCTCCCCGAATCCAAATTCGTTATCAATCCCTCTAAATCAAATTTGCCACCAATTCCAATTCCTCATCAATCCCTCCTAAGGAGGAAGAGATGGAATATAAACAATGTCACCCCACGTCATGATGCGTCTTACATCCCAGACATTTGCAAAAAACAGTGGTGTGGAGTCCTGTCACCTCGGGTGAGTGGATCCAGATGGTGCGAAAAGACTTTCAATCCTAACTACCTTCTAAGTGACTTTAACACCCTTTACATTACCCGGGGTCTTTCCCTGCAAAACTATTGGCCATCTTTACTCTATGTGGTTCGAAGAACCGAACTCCCATTGAACATACCGTGGTGCTCACCAATTTGGGGTCTCACTCCCCCAATTCTTCACCCTGTGCCCTCGCACAATTTCAGGGCTGGGTCATGTGGCGCTCCCAGCAGGTCCGCTCACCTGCACCCCTCCGCCACTGTAGTTGCCTCCCGAGCTTACCTGCTCCTCACCCTAACCTATCTGGGTAAGGCCCTCTGGCGCTCTCACCCCCTACCGCCCTCTCTGGCGTCTGGCTACCCGGGTCCGTCCTCCGGATCCTCGGGCCCCATTGAACAACTCACTAACTGGCTCCCAGAGCCTACCTGCGGCCTCACCTGGCCGACAGACTAACAGTGGCGGAGTGCCCATTTAATCACACACACTAACAGGCCACACGCCCAGCCAATTTACTCCACTAATGCACCCCTCAAGCAGTACGCTGCTACTCTCGCACCACAGATGCCAATATCCAACCACAATTTACCTACTCCCTCTACCTACTGTTAAACTACCCTCCCCGGGTACTCGTGAAGGGGTCCATCCTGTCCCCACTCACCTTTTCGCACCATACACTCCACTCCACATATTCCACACTACTCACTCCACACCATCCATTCCATACTCCATTTATTCCATGCCATCTATTCCATGCAACCATTCTCCATTCACCTGTACTTCACTTGCACACCTGGTGGCACTTGCACCCTCCTTTCCTCCAGGCGCATTCACTCAATCAAAGCAATGACACACATCTCTCACGAGCATTGCCTCACTTCATCACCCTCACCACAAACACACAGCATCATCTGGCTACCTGGTTTCCCTCTAACTTAGTGCTTCCCCCCAGTCATCCCTTAGTCTATGCACATCCCACATCATTATCAACCAACTACCCTACTCTACGTCCCCTCTACCGGTATCAATGTCACTACTTAACTCTACAGTTACCTATTGTCATCTCTAAATTCTATCAATAACCTAACCCTCCCGGGCTAGTTTGATACTGCCATACCCCATAAAACTACAGCTCATGTGCCCCAAACAATGTGAGGGATGGTAAAGATACCACCCCCCCCCCCCCCGACACTGGGTATCAATTTCCAATCAATACCACTATCATCCCAATTTCACTCACTATCAATTCCAATTTCAAATCTCTATCAATTCCAAACAATAACACTATCATCATCCATTATTAGTCCGCTAAACTTGAGCCTCTCGGTGCGTCCATGCATTCTTTACAGCTCGGCTTCGCAAAGCCGAGCAATGCATACGGGTGGTTTGGTCTACTGTAGGTTGAGTCCGTCCGGCATTCGGTTCAGGGGAGGAGGTTTGGTTGGGCCAAGGCACCAAGCACCATCCCGGCGCAACGCCCTGCGCTCCCATGAGCGATGGCCCGGCCTTGCCTGGCCGAAACGTCGCCACCGCAAGGGGGCGCTGTTCCGACCCCTCCTATCTCTCAAACCGGGCCGATCGCTTTGCCTCACAAAACGCGGAATCGACCGTGCAGGGTGGGGCCCGGCCCGAATCGTGCATGGCGGTCCTTGCGAAACTGCCGCAGCCACGATCCCCGCCGGTTCCCGCAGCACACAAAGAGCACCACGGACCGAGGGCTCGCGTCGGCTATCCGTCAGCCTAAACGCTGTCCCGGTCAACGTCGATGCCTTACCCGCATGCTCACACCACGCGTTCCTTTTCATCCTCACACATCCAGGTGTCTCAATACACTCCGCACATTTCGTCACCGCACTCTCTCCGTGCACACCACCCAGGCACACTCATTTCGCTCACAGACTTCGTTACACACCTGACCACCGCACACCTCCTCACACACCTTGGCGCACACTCCTCGGTTACATCCTCTGTAACAACCATGGGTGTGCAATCCCTCGTCGCACACCCAATCACGCGCTCCACAACCAACTCAGGTGTGCATTCTCTCTCACTCGCCACAACCAACTCGCTCTCCGTGTCACTATCACTCCCACTATCACACTCTGTCGTGCATTGTCCCTCGCACTCGGTAACACACTCTCACTCCGGCGCCATCTTCCTCCTCACACGCGCGCCATTCCTACTCACATAGCGGACCACGGACCTCCCACAAACGCCCGCGGTACGCTGGGATCCCAAGCGCGCGAAAAGAATTTTCGCGCCAAACACTTTCCCGCCAAATCTCTTAGCCCCATATACAGCCCGACTCACCTTTGGGATCCTCCTCTCCACACGCACCTGCAAATCTTTATAAGGATTAGCAAGCACGGCATCAGGATGCGAATTCAGACTTTGAATACATTCCATTTCTCCCTCCAATTCATGCTCTACCTCTGCCGTCTCTCCAATTCCAATTTCCATTATAACCATTCCATTTTCTTTATTCGGCTCGACGACCGCTGGCGCCAATAAAATAAAATCTTTTAATTCTGCGGTCGCCGGCTTCCCCATACCCCGGGTCACGATCTTTACCCCGGTCCACGTGACTTTGCCTTGCTCAGCCTCGCCTTCTCCGCGCTTCTCAAGTCGCGCTACCTCGTCGCGTACAAATGCTACCTCCTCGCCCATCCCGCGGTTTCTCTCCCTCTCACTCTCCCTCGCTTCATACCGGGCCTGCCCCCTCGCCAACCCCCCATTAATTTATTTGGCTTGGCCATTTTATGTCCTCCAATTTTCCCCCTAATTTGCTTCCGAATCCCTCCAATTTGCATCCTAATCCCTCAAATTTACTTTCTAAGTTATTGGTGTTGCCCCTTACTCCTTCCCTCATTGCATCCATCTTTTCCATCTCCTTACTCAATCCCCCTAATTTGGTTTTCCAATCATTTCCCATTTCCTCAATTTGGTTTCCCAATTGCTCACCCATTCTATCCATTTTTGCATCCAGTTGGGTCAGGAATAATCTGAGGTCAAACCCGATTTGCACAGCGGCCCCAGCTGCCGACGCGGGCTCGGCCTCCGCCGCCATGTGCGCGGCGCCACCATTTTGCGTGCCTGCAACCCCCACTACTACACCCTCTTCAACCTCCTCCTCCATTACTCCGAATTGTTCCCTGGGGTCCTGGGTTGCCTCCAACTCTTCCTCTACCTCCTCATTCTCCCCCACCGGCATCCGATCGCCTTGAGTATCCATGGCACAACTCAATTTGGATGTTAATACTAGATTTTTGGCCAAATTTTTCCAGATGGATTAAAAAAAATTTGGTTCGGGCTTCAAATCCCACTCCCGGACACCAATTGTTGTGGATTCGGAGGTCGGCGCTCCCCTTACCAAGGGGGGGGGGGGGGGGGGTTAATCCCCTTGTCTTTTACACTGGCCGATCCTCCGTTCCTGGAAATTACACGCTCCTTTGTGGGGTGAGATTGGCCAGGGTGATTGGTCAAGATGGGCTCCCAAATACCTTTGCCAATCCCTCCACAAAGCAGGGATATAATTCCCTGCTCGGACCCGGACAAGATGGAGTTTGCCGAGTGGTTAGCAGTCCGAAATCCGAGCCATTAACAATAGACTAACCCGATTCCGAGTGATTGGCCAAATCGTGCCACGTATATCAATTGGGGACAGGACGAAAGCGATCGGATGAGAAGAAACCAAGGGGTAAAGAAAGAACAAATATGATTTATTATACAATAACTCAAGAGGAAACGAAAGGGCAAGAATATACAGAAGAAGGAAATAAAAGGACACAGGGCAAGCTTAAACACTCTTACATATCACACGCCCAGGAAAGTACAAACAGACTTACACGTATGGGGAATAGCAGGAAGAAAGATCCAGCCGCTGGCAGCGTGGGCTCCGGTCCGGTTCACGTTCACGTCTCCGGTTCACGTTCACTCCGGTCCGGTCTTTGGTGCCGCGGCGAAACTCCGGCAGGCAGCGCGGTTGGTATGCCGTTGACGGCGAGCGGAATATATGCGGGGACGAATATACAGCCCTGCTACGAAGCAGTCCCTCTCACCACCACGCCACTCTCTCCTCAACTCTCAAGCTCTTCGCCCCTAGCTTTTCTCTGCTTGACTCACCACCACGCTCTGCACCGACCTTCTTACAAGCAGTCCCACATGAGCGCTTATATCATGCGCTCGCGTATTAAGCCGCAGTTCATGTGGACACGCCCATCGGCGAGCCCACCTCAGCCCTGGGTGGTTGATGAGGGCTCCGTGGCTCCACCCTTAACAGGGCTCCGCCTGGCTTCGATAGCTCCTCCCCCTTCTTCTCCGATCCTGACCGCGTGCGCAATGGCGTCTGGTGCAGCAAAAGTGCGGCCAGCAAAGGTAGGGGAGAGCATGGAAAAAACAACCCCGACTGCAGGTGTTACTTGGTGGCCGGAGAGAGAGAGATTGGGAAATTATTGGGAATATTGAAAGGGGCCTATCTTATTTGATTAATGCAAACGCAGAGTCAAACTATTGGGAACAAATCCTTATCTAAAACACATACTAATGAGATAACTAAAGAGGTTTCTATGTGCCCTACGTGTTGCAATATGGACTAGCTCGGGTGCGACCTTTGACCTTTACCAAAAATGGGAATATTTACAGGGGATTATTTACAAGGGTTATTATTTACCCAAGTGAAGGTTCTAAAAACCGTAACAATATATATATATATATATATATATATATACACACTAACTAATTAACTAAGGAAGCACGCTAACCCTATTACATGATGCTGGCGACATGTGGATAAATTATACCAACACATGACCTCAAAACTTGGAGGCACCCGTGTGGTACTCAAGTCTTTGCAGAATAAGATTAAAGATCTATAGTCACAAATAGACAAAGGCAGAGATGTCGATCTAGATTTCGCCCTCATTATGGGCCTTATGAGGCCTGCCTTTTTGTCCCCCGTCGCACCGCGGAGCGAAAGGGGGACTATGGTTTTCCCCTCCGTCCGTCCGTGCGTGCGTAAGCGAAGGACCGGAAATCTAATTTGGTGTGTGAGTGCAACCCACGTCAAAATCCAAGATGGCCACCACCATGTATGTCTGAACCTTGAGCGGAATATCTTGAAAAATAAGCGAAGTACCAACTTCTAATCTGGTGTGTGGGTGTATCGAGGCATAAGGAAGAACGCTATTGAAAATTGGGTCGCCACGTCAAAATCCAAGATGGCCACCACCATATATATGTCTGAACCTTGTGAGCGAAATATCTTGAAAAACAAGCATTCTGAGTATTGCGCTGCAATACATGTCCCCTACCGGCAGTCTGTCGTCCGGAAAACTATTGGGGAAATTACCAAGGGTTATTTACCCACAGGTTCTGAATCGTTCCCAATCGCTAATTACCTCAGGATGGGCTCACCTGTGATTCGCACTCGGGACTTCGATTTATACACCTTGCAGACAGGTCAGCAGAATCACGAGAAAATTAGTTGTTGATAAAGAACCTTTCAAGTCGCTAAATATCAGTAATTTATTATATTTTCTGGTTTACGATCAATGATCGATGTGTATATATATGTTGCTCGGCTTGGCTCCGCCCCTCCGGAATGCGAGCGCTGTGTCGCGCTGTTGACCTTCGCGAGACGAGGCTGAGGGTGCGTGGTTGCGCTTGAGGAGAACTAGAATAAACAAGAGATATCCATTTAAAAAAAATATTTTCATTTAATTAACGATACCTGCCAAACCACGTGCCCTATAGCAAATTCCAAAAGGTCATTTTAGTAGACTGACATGCTGAACAGATCTGTGAAGTTTCCCCTCTATTGGATCAAAAATGAGGGAGGAGCTCGGTTTTAAAGGTTCATGCTTAAAAACGTCATAACTCTGAAACCATGTGATGCATGACGTCATGCTCGCAGACATTTTTGTTCGTCATGGGTATGTGATTCTGCCTGCAAAGTTTGGCCTCGATCTGTTCAGCCGTTGCAGAGAAAAAGGGGTTTTCGTGTTTTCACGAAAAACTATGGCGGCCGAACCACGTGACCTGCGACGTCATAATTACCATTAAAATATTCTACAGACCGAGTCCCTCCTATGGTGAAAATTTGATCTCAATTGGTCCAACTATTGCAGAGAAAATCTTTTTTAAAGGAAATTAAAACTTAAAATGGCACTGAGTTAAGGATCATCAGAATTATCAGAATTCCCAAAGTTCAAAGTGCCATAACTTTGTCAAAAATGATCGAAACGTCGTGAAGTTCGAACTTGATCTGTAACTTATGAGAAAACCATGTGCCAAGTTTGAAATCATTAGTGTTAAGCGTTTAGGAAAAAAGTCCGGGAAACTGTTCTTTGCGTGACGGACTGACGGACGGAGGGACGGTGCGTAATCCTATAGTCCCCTCCGGTGTACACCGGAAGGGGACTAATAAACGAACTCCTAACTTCTAATCTGGTGTGTGGGTGTATCTATGCATAAGGAAGAACGCTATTGAAAATTGGGTCGCCACGTCAAAATCCAAGATGGCCGCCGCCATGTATGTCTGCTTGCTAGCGTGGCACACCGAGCAAGCTGCTTGCTAGCGTGGCGCACCGAGCAAGCTGCTTGCTGGCATGGCACATCGAGCAAGCTGCTCGCTAGCGTGGCACACTGAGCAAGCTGCTTGCTGGCGTGGCACACCGAAGTAGCTGCTTGCTGGCGGGGCACACCGAGCTAGCTGCTTGCTGGCGGAGCACACCGAGCTAGCTGCTTGCTGGTGGAGCACACCTGGCAAACAGCTTGCTGGTGGAACACACTGGGCAAGCTGCTTGCTGGCGGAACATACCGATCAAGCTGCTTGCAAATGGACCACACTGAGCAAGCTGCTTGCCAATTGGGACATTTGTGAAGAAAGCCATATAATGACGATCTTCAGACATTAAAAAAAACTCCTTTGATGTGGATATAAAAAAAATAAAAATAACCACCTTTAGAGGCCATTTTTCCCCGCAAGCGGGGGTTGGCCTTTTTCGGGAACCATGGTTGTTGTTGTTTTTTGGTCCCCTTTTTGAAGCAATGTTCTACGGCCGGATTCCTTTCCTGACGCCAACCCTTTTTGCCGCCTTTAACGACAAGCAGGGAATTACCAGTGAACTGGTACTCAATTAGCCGACCTCGGAAGGATGACATGCTGAGTCAACCCCCCTGGCGTTAATTCAGCGATCGACCGGGATTCGAACCCAGGATCCTAGGATCCTAAGCCGGCACCCTAGCCGCTAGCCCAACACCACCTTTGATGTGGATATTCGTGAATAATTCATAAATTGCAAGCAATCCCATGTGACAAAAATGGGATACACAAATCTTCTTTATAATCTGTCTATCTGTCTGTCTGTGTGTGTGTGTCGCCATTTTTCTCGGAGATGGCTGAGCAGATCTTCGTCAAATTTTCAGAGGTTCATCAGTGAGTGCCTGGGAGTGTTTTAGGCAAAAAAGAGAAAATTTTAGAAAAAAAAAGTTCGTTTTTTTGGATTAAAAAAATAAAATCGCTCGATAGTGCCTAAGCCTTTTTGATTAATGACAGTTATATACAAGTACACATTCACATAAATAAATACAAAACAATCACCAGACATTTGAACACAAATAAATCGAACAATTCCGGAAGTGTACGAAGTTGGTAGAAAGGCTTCTTCTTCTTCCTAATCCGTATCACACTTAACTCAGAAACGTGATGAACGGCACATTCAGCAGCATATATTCAACGAAAAGATAAAATTTTGATTTGACATTTGTTGTGGATTCTGATTTAGATCTAATTGCTTTTCCATTATATTTGCCCTCATTTCAAATATGTTTGAGCAACGCCGGGTACTCCAGCTATAAACACTGAAATACTTTACTCGGTGTACAAATACAAATACAACTTTGGCAGGGGGGGTTGGGGAGGGGGGGGGGGGTAACATAAGCTAGAGTCTCTGTATAAAGAGAGTTACGACAACCCGGAATTAGGTACTGAGTACAGAGGGCAGGTACTGAGTTGCAAAAGGCTTTGTCCCCGTATGGCATATGAGTTCTATTACAGACAAGGAGAGTCTTATCAGCGTGTGATCTTAAGTATTTGGTGTCATTAGAATGAGTGTGAGTATTAAAGACAATACTCACATTATAAAGTACTAGGGCATGCCCGTACTATATATATATGTAAAATTATATCCCCCCCCTCTATTTACATGAAATGGTTTGGTCCATTCGCAAAGCCAAAGCGAACGGCTTGCGAGTACGGTGACAATCCCCCCCCTCTATTTACATGAAATGGTTTGGTCCAAAGCGAACGGCTTGCGAGTACGGTGACAATCCCCCCCCTCTATTTACATGAAATGGTTTGGTCCAAAGCGAACGGCTTGCGAGTACGGTGACAATCCCCCCCCTCTATTTACATGAAATGGTTTGGTCCAAAGCGAACGGCTTGCGGAGTTTGGTAAAGAAATCGCCATAGCGTGCACAAACGCGCAGGAAAGCGAAAGAATCGCAAATTAGTTTTAATTAGTTTTAAAACATAGTTTAACGCCAACATAGCGGCAACATAGTTTGCCAACGTGAAATAAATGAATACGCTCTCAAATGTGCCGTCCGAGGCAGAGTCTGTTCGGCACGTTCTGCACACGTGATAGCTCGCTGCTCTCTGATTGGTTGAATCGTTTTTTGGACATAGCTCGGTAACTACTTCTCCGATTAATATGAAACCTTGAAAAGGCACATCCTCAGGTCCCCAGCAATATACCTGGCAAGGTTAAAGTATATCGGACCCGTGGTTGTCGAGAAACAGCGGTCACAGACACACAGACATACACACAGACAAACACACACACAGAGATTACTGGAATTATAGATAGATTATTAAAGACAACAAACAAAGCCAGACAATAAAATAGAGCGTTCCTCGTATGTATTCAATGCAAGGCCAGAAACACGCGAAGATCGGACAGGAAACAACATGGCGTCCACAGACCACGTGACCAATTTTTTTCGGACTCCATGTCGCAACTCTCCCTATATAGGGACTCTAACATAAGCTATGTGGCCGCGGCCTCATGCGGGGGTGTGGGGGACCGGGAAAGGGGCGTAAATTACCTATGTAAATGTGTACCGTGTAGCGCCACTTGGTGATGGTGGCAGAGGGTATTACAATTTCCTTTTTTACCTTGGCAACACTGAGGTTAGAGGGTATTACAATTTCCTTTTTTTTTACCTGGGCAACACTGAGGTTAAAGCACTCTTTGCACGGGTAAAAAAATTTCTCCTTCTCATCCCCCCTCCCCCAAAATGGGGGGGGGCTGTCAAGGCCACCCCCCCCACCCCCCAAAGATGTACATGTCGTATATCCCCCCCTCTCCCCTCACCTCTCGCATTCCTACCCCTTCCACTCCCCCCACTTCCACTCCCTCACACCTCCCTCTCCTGCCTCCTCCTCCCTCCTCCCCCCCTCCACTCTCCCTCCCACCCCAGTATTCCTGCTAGTTAATAAATAAATGAAACACCGTCTTGTGATGACTTGCTTGTCCGTTGTCCTCAGTGCCAAAACTCCACACACCGAGGACGCTCATCCTCTTGGTCTTTGACATGATGTTGCCTTGAGTGCTTAACTTCAGACAAAGCGCAGCCCAACGGATCACCAATTTTGACACTGGAAGCATTTTTGGCACCTTGAGTCGTTGGTTGTTTGTTTTTTATGCTAATTGCTATACCCTCTGTTAGTGCAGCAGGGTATTTCAAACACATTTTGCATGTTAAACATCCATGTCCAAAGCTCTGCGGCACTAACAGATGGTTAACGATATACCATTTAAATTGCATCTTGGAGAATAGGCATTACATATTATGTCACCTTTTTAATGAGATAGTGTCATTGAGATAGTGTGAGATAGTGTGGAGGCCAGGTGTGTTTTGGCTAAAATATTGGCACCCTTGCACTTTTATCAAATAACTCACAATTTTCTATAAAAATAAGTTGAAATTGACAAAAGTATTTGGCCTCCACAATTCTTTTTTTCACTGTTGATATTGCAGAACCATTGTTTTTGATTCAGAACTTGATATATCCTTTTAAATCAGAATATAAAAAGAAATGGCATTGACAAAATTATTGATACCCTGGATTTAATATTTGGGAGCAAGGCTTTTGGACAAAATAACTGTGCAGTCAAACGCTTCCTATAGCCATGACTGAGCTTCTTACACCTCTCTACTGGCAGTTTGGCCCACTCTTCTTGTGCAAACTGCTCCTGTTCTCCCAGATTTGAAGGGTGCCTTCTCCCAACTGCTGTTTTCAGATCTCGCCACAGGTGTTCAATTGGATTGAGATCTGGACTTAAGGCTGCTTTTTGAAGTGTGTTTGGGGTCATTGTCTTTCCACAAGACCCATGACTTCGACGGAGACCCTGCTTTCTGACACTGGGTTGAACATTGCGCTCCAAAATGCCTTGGTAATCTCCTGATTTCATGATGCCATGCACACGTTCAAGACACCCAGTGCCAGAGGCAGCACAGCAACCCCAAAACATCACTGAACCTCCTCCATCTTTGACTGTAGGGAAGGTGTTCTTTCCTTTGAAGGCTTCATTTTGTTTTCTGTAAACATAGAGATGATGTGCTTTACCAAAAAGCTCTAATTTAGTGTTATCTGTCCACAGGACATTCTCCCAGAAGGATTTTGGTGTTTTCAGGTGTGTTTTGGAAAACTCTAATCGGGCTTTCTTTGCTGTGGCATCCTGGATATCCTACCAAAGAACTCCCTTTCATTGAGTTGGCGACGGATGGTGTGAGTTGAAACTGTCGTACCTTGTGTCTGAAGGTCAGCTTGAATCTGTTTGGCAGTTGATCGAGGTGCTTTCTCTACCATTCGAACAATATTTCGCTGCAATCTTCGATCAACTTTTCTCTTGCGGCCACGTCCAGGGAGGTTGGCTACAGTGCCATGGGTCTTAAACTTCCTTATAACATTGCATACGGTGAACACAGGAACATCAAGGTCTCTGGAGATGGACTTGTAGTCTTGAGATTGTCCATGCTTTGCTCCAATCTTGTATCTGACCTCCTCAGACAATTCTCTGGGTTTTTTTCTTTTCTCCATGCTCATTGCGGTACACACAGTGACACAAAACAGCAGAATGACTCCTTTTCTCCATTCAAACTGGTTGAATGAGTGATTTTTCTATTGAAAGCACCTGCAACTCACCACAGGTGAGTTAAATTCCAAAGTAAAGGAGAATCACCTGCTTGAAATCTAATTGTTTATAACAACTTCTAAAAGGTGCCAATAATATTGTCCGGGCCATTTTCGGATTTCTGTGTGGAATAAGCTAAGATTTAGTTTACTTTTCAGCTTTTTTGTTTTGTTCCACTGCAAACCAAAGAAATACATTTGTGGATACCAAAAGTTTTTTTTATTTCAACAATTTTCTGGAAGAAATGGAGCATTATTTGAAAAAAAGTGCAAGGGTGCCAATATTTTTGGCCACGACTGTATCACCCGCCACAAAGCCGTTAAGGCCACTCGAGGTTGGGGCGACACAAAGGGAAGTTTAGACATTAGACAGAAAGGAGGAATCTATTAACCGTACTCTTGAATTGAGGTAGGTTGGGATAGAGGATTAAAGCAGGATGCAGGTAAACTGTTCCATAGTGAAGGTAAAAAAGTAGAAGAATACCTCATAGTCTTACTCCTTTGGACAGATACAGTGTATGGATGGGAAGAAACTGCCAAATGTGTCGAGCTACTGAAAGTATGCTCAGGTGGAACAACCTGTGATTAAACCCGCAGAGCACCTTCCGTGGGAATATCTGTAGAAAAGGCTCAAGGAAGCAACAGAGCGGTGGACTGAGAGAGGTTCCAGGGATGATGCCAACTCCTGTCCAACCAGAATGGCAGCACGTTGCTGGATTCTGTCAAGAAGAGATCGGTGACAGGCTAGAGCAACAGCCCAAATATGGCAATAATACTCCATGACAGGACTATAGTGGCACTTTATAGATGGAGCATAGCAGCTTGAAAAAGGTATCGCCGAGCACAAAATAAGCAGCCAAGGTGCTGGGAGGCTCTTTTAGCTATACCAAAGGTCTACTTTTCGCAGCTGAGGTTTGAGCTGATATCCAATCCAAGCAGACAGATAACAGGGAGTTCCTGCAAAGGTAAAGAATCCATAGACAGGGTTGGAAAACAAGGTGATCTTGAACTAGATAGACACGGTCAAGAAGGTGACACAGACAACCTGCTTTATTTTATAGCACCGCATCTAATACGGGTTTTATGAGAGAAGCGAAACACAGCGAATATACCATCAATACGGTTTCAAGGTGTGATTTACCTACTGTGATGCGCAGTAGTTATCGCGATAATTAATTTCTATTATTATCATTATTGCGATAGTAACCGGAAAGCATGATTATCGCCCCTTCCCGATTATCACCTCACACTATTCGGTTCCTCACCAGGGGCTTTGGCAGGCACTACAAAAGTAGGGTATTCCTCCTGTGATGGTGATGCTCATATTTATGCATGAAGGAATGAGAGCAGAAGTTTGTACTGTATTGTTGGGAGTGTTACCCTGGAGATTGAAGTGGAAATGGTCCGCAGCAGGGATGCACCATTGCCCCAACATTGTGCACCACGGTGATGGAGAAATGGTTGGAGTGTTGCCAGCCCTGGCATGGATGTGCTGTACAAATGTGGTGACAACTAGTGGGTGGAAAGGTCCCGAAAATCATCTCTGATGATTGACAGAGTTACTGTTCGTCTGACGTAGCTGCAGTATGCACAACCAGAGAGGGAATAGAAGAGCAGCTCTGTTTTTTGAAGAAGTTCTTTCTGAGTACCAAAGACAAAACGAATGCTGGCTGGAGCACTCTGTGATGATAAAGATAATTTGGAACCAAACTATATTGGAGAATCAATCAAGGTAGTGAGTGAATTTGGGTCAATTACTCATGTGAAGACCTGCTTGAAGAAGGTGGAGAACAGGATTGCTCATACTTCGAGAGCCTTTGGAGCACTGTTGAGACCTGTTTTTATGGGCAGTGATGTTTCTTTGAAGACCAAGATACTGCCCTACCCATGTGTTGGTGCTGGGTTTACGGCTATACAGAGCTGAGACATGGGTCACAAAGAGAAATGCTTACAGGAAACGAGATGTTTTCCACAATCGATGCTTTTAAACCATTTTCGGAGAACAAGAAGGGCACATCAGTAGTGTGCAGATAGCTAAAATATGCAATTGCAGCCAAGAAGCTCTGTTGGCTGGGCCACCATACACGGATGCAAGATTGTATTGCAAAGAAACTTCTATTTGGGTTGTTGCAAAAATGCCGCCCAACACATGCAACAAAGCTCAGATGGAAGGATAAAGTGAGGAAAGATAACATCCTGATAACATCCCCCACAAACAATGGGCAGATTACTCACCCCGCCCACAGCTACCCACAATGCCTGCATTCGTACATGTACCCACGGTGTCCTGGGTCTCAATCATTCTTCTCGACCTGTTGCTTTGATCTTTGTTTTCCCCTCTCGTTCTGCTCATTGTTCAATCATGGCTCCAAAGTGCAAGACCAGTGCCGGAGATGCGTCGACTATCAAGAGGCAGAAAAAGGTGATGACCCTGAGCAACAAATTGGAACTACTCGACCGGTTTTCGAAAGGAGAGAGTGCGGCCTCTGTAGACAGGCATTACGGCGTCAACGAAGCCATTGTTCGCTACATACAGAACAAGGTGATTTGTGAAAGTGTTTCAGCGAGCACTACATAGAGTATGAAGGTGGTCGCCCATGTCTGGGATGTCTACATAGAAAGGATGGGGAAGGCTCTCAGCATATCTTATGGATTGCATACAACACGCATATCAGTCTGCCTTTGAGTGGACCTCTCATTCGCACAAAGGCTAAACATATTTACGAATATCTGTCTTGCGCTGGCACGGGTGGTGCCAGCACAAGTGATGCGCCGTGTGATGATGGCACAAGTATCGCAAATACAACAACAACAACATGCATTTTAAGGCCATTTTCCCTGCTAGAGCGGGGGTTAGCCTTGCGGTCCCCATGACAATCTTCTCCATTTTGCCCTATTTTCTGCATCTCTCCTTGTTAACCCGCTTGCCCGCATTTCTTCTTCCACCATCTTTAGCCAAGTCTTTCTCGGTCTTCCCCGTCCTCTACTTCCTTCTACATTAACTTCCATCACTCTTCTCAACCAGTCACTTTCATCCATCCTCAACACATGACCAAACCATCTCAACCTGTTCCTCTTCACAGCATCAATCACAGGCAATATTCCCATCATCTTTCGCAATTCATCATTTGTCTTCCTCTCTCTCAACGATACTCCGCACATCCATCGAACCATTCGCATTTCCACCCTTTCCAGCCTTCGTTGCTGCTCTACGTCCATTATCCATGTCTCGCTCCCATAAATCATAACACTTCTCACACATGCAGCATACACCTTTCTCTTCAGCTTCAGCGACACTCTCCTCCTCATCAGCACGCCACTCAGTTCCCGAAACTTCCCCCACGCACATCTCACTCGAGCAACCGCTGCCGAGTCTGATCCACCCTCTCCATTCAGCATGTCTCCGAGGTAGCAAAATGTTTTCACACCCTCCAGCCTCACGCTGTCTCCAAGATCCAACTCAACATTTCCTCCATCTGCAGCTCCCTCTGTGCACACCCCACACTTGAATGTAGCTGCCACACTGGTAAATGACCCTCTCAGACCACTACATTTTTGATGAACCCACTCAGCGCACATTGTACACTGAATGGAGTTCACTCCGACACCCCCCCCCCCCCCCCCCGCACACAGCACATGGCCACCCCCAAAGTTCTCTCCACCCCACCACATGCTTTACCACTTGCCATCACCTACGTCCCTCCGATATTCACCCCCAGACCCCCTGTCTCCATACACTCCCCCCACCTGCCCATCCCCTCCCCCAGTCCATCCACACTTTCCGCAATCAACACCAGATCATCTGCATACAACAACTCCCACGGTAAACCCCCCTCCACGCTCCGAGCCAGCACCTCCACCACAGCCACAAACAGCAGTGGACTTAGTACCGATCCCTGATGCACTCCCACCTTCACCCCAAACCCACCACCGTTCCCGTCCTTCGTCCTTACAGCTGTGCGCGCTCTTTTGTACATTGCCATCACTACTCTGATCAACCATTCCTCCACTCCTAACTTTCTCAATGCCCATGTCAATACTTTGCGTGGAACCCTATTGAATGCTTTCTCCAGATCAACAAACCCAAAAAACAACTTCTTGCTCTTCTCCATGTACTTCTCCTGCAACTGCCTCACAATGAAAAGCGCATCTGTCGTTCCTCTTCCTGGCATAAATCCAAACTGCATTTCGTCGATCTTCACTTTCTTCCTTATCCTCCTCTCCAACACCCTTTCCAATACCTTCATTCCATGCTCCAATAACTTTATCGCTCGGTACGAGCCACACTCCAGAGGGTCACCTTTCCCCTTGTATAGAGGGACGAGGGCACTCAGCCCCCAATCCACTGGAATGCGGCCTTCCCCCTCCACCAGACCACAGATCTCTGTCACTCTCCCCACACCCCAACCTCCCGCCGCCCTCAACACATCTCCCACAACTCCCGTCGGCCCTCCCGCTCCTCCACTCTTCATTGCTTTCATCGCTTCCTCAACCCCCCTCCCAGCCATCCTCTCCGCCGGTCCCAAAACTGGGTCACTCTCCACGTTGCCATCCCATCCACTCTCCGTATTCAACAGCATTTCCACATATCTTCTGCATCCCCCTCCAACTCCATCTGGGTCGACAACGACCCATCCCACCCCATCCCCCAAGCAACTCACCCCCATCACATCACACCCCTCCCTCGCTATGTGCCCTGCAATCCTGAATACTGCTCCCTGACCCTCCTCCGAATCCAAGCGTTCTCCGAACATCCTCCCACATGCCTCCCGCGCCCCTGCCACCCCCCTCTTTGCAGCCTTCCCGGCCGCCCTACAACTTTCATGCTCTGCTGTCTCTGCTCCCGCACCCCCCGCCCTCCGCCACTCCACGAACCTCCCCCTCTTCTCGTCAATCCTCCCTCCAATTTCAACATCCCACCACCATGTTTCCGAGTGCCCCGGCGGTCCCTCCGTCCATCCACATACCTCACCAACGGCTCCCAACAGACCAGCCTTCATTGACATCCAACCACCTTCAAGCTCAGCCACATCATCCTCGACCCCACCCAGCCTCTCTTTTAATGCCTCCCTTACTGTCACCCCTTTCAACCTCCACACCTTCATTCTCGGTTGGTCCTTCACCCGCCGAGCTCTCCTCGCACCTTTCACCCTTATGTCGCAGACAACCAAGTGGTGCTGTGAAACAGCCTCCTCCCCCGGGATCACCTTTGTGTCCCGGAGGTGCCCCCTATCTCGCCTACGCACCATCAGGTAGTCAACGGTTGTCGTCGACCCACCTGACGTGTATGTAACAAGCTTATTATCCTCTTTCTGGAACTGAGTATTACAAATCAACAAATCAGCTCTATCAGCAAACTCCAAAATCCTTTCACCTTCTCCATTTCTCACACCATATCCGTAACCCCCATTAACTCCCTCAAAACCATCCATACTCCTTCCCACATGTCCATTCAGGTCTCCTCCCACCACAACAACTTCCTCATCTTTCACGTTTTCCATCAGCATCTCACGTATCTTTCCAAGTATCGCAAATGCCACTTGAAAAATATCTGGGTGGCATTTGGTTTACAAATGATGCTGTTGTTGTTGTTGTTTTGTTGTATAGCCCCGGACAGTTCTATCGAACAAGCCCGTGGTACGGAGACAGCCGATGGATCTTGTAGGAAAGACCCAAAGATCCCACGCGTCCAGGATGGTGTACCCCTGCCTTCACAACGTCAGGGCCATGACAGAGTTGGAGAGAAGAGACAGAATCAAGAGGGGAAGGGCCGTTCCATGGGGACCACTCGGCACTCTGACCATAATCAGGCTGCCCTGACGAATCCGGGCAGCAGGGAAGAATGGGGAAGATTTTGCGTTTGTGGGTAAGGGGGGTGTTCGGCCACCATGATGCAGCATCCTCAATAGTTGCCAAATGATTATGTTGAAGTCTATCCTGAAATTGCTGCATCCCAAATATTTTTTTCTGCATGATGTCCAGGCACTACCACATTGATGGAATATGTATAGCCTTGCGCTGGACACAATATCAGAATGACGTACCAGCAAAAGGAGCGTGGCGGGCAAAGGGATGAACGGAGAAATCTGTCTGCTTTAATATACTGTACAGAATAGATCAAGTCAGATGTCGGGCTTCAGCAGCTTCTTTGCCCTTCTGCAAAAAGTTGTATTATTGTTCAAGAATATACCCATTATGATGTGTTTTTGGACAATGACACAAACACTGAATTCAATGACAGCACACAAAAGTGTTTACATCAATTTCAGGGCAGATTCCATGGCGACAGACGGCTATATATTTGAGCTATTGCGCAGTGGGCCACATGCCAGCTTTAACAGTTGTGGGGTTGTTCTACGTTGGCATCAGTGATTGAGCAATGTCGATATATTGCTAGATTATTCGATATTTGGAGGGACAATAATATATTGAATGAATGAATGATCGTTTTAAGGCCATTTTCCCCGATAGAGCGGGGGTTAGCCTTGCGGGACCCATGACAATCATGGTTCCCTGTTTGAAGCAATGTTTTTATGGCCGGATGCCCTTCCTGACACCAACCCATAGTCGCCTCTTACGATGCGCAGGGATACGGTGTACCTATTCTCAACCGGGGTACTCACCGGGATCATTCATCCCAGAAAGCTGGTACTCAATTTGCCGACCTCGGAAGGATGACAGGCTGAGTCAACCCCCCTGGTGTTAATTTAGCGATTGACCGGGATTCGAACCCAGGATCCTCGGATACCAAGCCGGCACCCTAACCGCTAAGCCAACACCAGGCTTGGAAGGACAATAATCAACGAGCAAAAATATAAATATTGCCCAGCCCTACTGTCTATTAGTTAAAATTAAAATCTGCCAATTGCACTTGTGCTTCAAAACAGCACGTCTCCTTGTTGCAGTGTTTCTTTGTGAAAGTATAAAACAAATTGTGATTTTTGCCAATAAAATACCTTTATCTTTCCATTTTGTGTGCTGTTGATTGCAGGTGTCTGATGTATGCCGATGATGAGCAATGGAGATGAGGACTTGCATCACGTGAGGCTCTGTGATGCATCAGATGTTTGGCTTGATGGTGAAAGTGACAAAACACCTTGGCAGGTGACAGCTGCACCTGCTGGATCCTCACTTAGCTCTGAGGATGCCCTCCAACGTCGGAGGTTCCCTGCTCCATTGGACCAGGCAATGGAGACTCGAAGCATGAGCAACAAGCATCTATTCAAAAATGCTTCTAGTGAAGTTTTACCAAACCCACAGAAGAAAAGTCAGGAAAACCCTTTACTTGTGGATTTTGAAAGGAGCAAGAATAGGGACTTGGAATTTGTTTGCAAAGCATGCTCGTACACCGGTGAAGCAGAACCGTTGAAAGTTCCATTGTCAACGGCGACTGCTTTTGGAGGCTTGGACAGTGTCCAGGCACAGAGCTTACCTACCTCATTGGATATGGCTCCAGCAGTAATCAGTGATGAGGTTGTGGAGCACCAAGACAAAATGGACCTTGGAGGAAAGCTGGAAAACCTTCCACATGTAGACACACACACAGCAGAATTGTGCTCATTTCACCCTGCAGAGACCTCTTTAAGTCGTAGCAAATTATTTGATATTTCTGGGGCGATGGATGAAATTTCTTTGGCTCAAAGTTCTCAGAGTGAGTTTGCTGATGTCCAGAGGAAGGACACATGTGTAAGGGAAGTGCAGAAACTTGAACAAATGACTCAAATGGAAAATGACATCATTCTATTACGCTACCTGACTTACAAAATGTGTCAACAACGAGTGGAGTCTCTTCTGAATACCACAAGGTGAGATCATCTTGATGTAACATGCTGTGAGTTCCAGTAATTTGATTTGGCAAATGTTGAATTGCATCTGCTGTGGATTTCCATTGTTAAACCCATCTAACCGTGCAGCTGGAGAAGGGGTCTTGCAATGGTGTGTGTGTCTGTGTTAACATGTGGGCTTTTGTTATCAAGTTTTCAACCAATTTTAATTATGAGAATATTAATAAGACAAATAAATAATAGGGTCAAAATTTCAAAGGGCAAAGTCACAGTCAAAATAAATAGGCCTCATTAGCCCGTCCGCAGTTGCGCAGCAAGAGATGGCTGAGTTTTTTAATTGCTTCCATGTTTCTTTACTTATTTACTATTTGAGCTTCGGTATATCTGTCCAGGTATTGACTTTTTTTACTATTTGAACTTTTGTCATCAAATTTTCAACAAATCTTTGTTATGAGAACTTGGAGAACACATTAATAAAAGGAGCTTTATTTATTTATTTATTTGTTTTTTTAGCTGTTGTTTTCATCAGGTTTGTACCAAGTTATGCTCTTTTTGGACTTCGAAAATATCACATCGACAAGGGGACATGTATTGCAAAGCAATTCTCGCTCTTGTTTTAGTTCAACGTAATTATGTACCGTGAATGAATGAATGAATGAATGAATGATCGTTTTTAAGGCCATTTTCCCCACTAGAGCGGGGGTTAGCCTTGCGGGCCCCATGACAATCATGGTTCCCTGTTTGAGGCAATGTTTTTATGGCCTGATGCCCTTCCTGACGCCAACCCTTAGTCGCCTCTTACGATGCGCAGGGATACGGTGTACCTATTCGAAATCGGGGTACACACCGTGATCATTCATCCCAGCAAGCTGGTACTCAATTTGCCGACCTCGGAAGGATGACAGGCTGAGTCAACCCTCCTGGCGTTAATTCAGCGATCGATCGGGATTCGAACCCCAGGGTCCTAGGATCCCAAGCCGGCACCCTAACCGCTAAGCCAACTCCAGGCTTAATTATGTTATTGACATAAAAAAAATTTTTTTTGTATTAGCGACTATCCCTATTCACGTGTAAAATAGGGTGCATTGGGACAGCCATAAAAATCATATTTTTTCCTATTTAACCCATATATGGGGTTAATCGGGACTAAGTAGCTTTATAAAAAAAACAGAACACTTTCAACCCAAATATCAACAAATTGGTATGGTTATCAATTTTCAGCAAAAAAGGTTTCCGAACTTTTTTTCAGTTTGTGTCCCTATTCACCTTGCTGTCCCGATTCACCCCAGTTCACGGGACTTGAACACATGGAGAACACAAATCCCTTGTTGGCACTTTCGAAAACTGACAGTTCAACAGGATTTTGGCAAAATATTATGCCATTTTACGCCATCTTCACCAATCAAATTTGCCACTCTCGCTCCCAGCTTTGGAAAATATCGAGATTCAGATAAAATGGCGACACATACGAAATGTATATCGTGGTCAAAAACGCAAACCAATAATTAAAAGACCCTTCCCAGGTCCTTTTTCTCAACACCACATGGGGTAAGGTGGTATATAAACGCTCGAGTTTTATTTTGTCCAATCAGAATCACTGACGATTCCATTGAGGGGAGAGTGTCCCCCAAATATTCCTACAGGTCGCACAAGATCTGCCAGCCACCCTCTGATGGTTAAACTGCCGAAATCTCGGCTCTCTGCTCACCTTCACTCTTTCATTCCTCTTTTCTCCCGCCTCTGGAACAAACTCCCACACTCACTTCAATCACACTCCTCCCTCCAGGTCTTCAAAACAGCTGTTCACCACCATCTCTTATCTTCCCCCATCCAAAACCTTGATCTTTTCTACCCCCACTAATTCACCCCAGATCCACCTTGTTTGAAATTCCAACTTCTTTCCTGGAAGTCTTGGCAGTGTCCATATGTTTTATACCTCTCCCACCACCCCCCCCTTCCCATGCCTCGCCCCCAAAGCCCTCTCCCTCCCACAGTTCTCTCGATGTCTCCATATCTCTCGGTCCCTGCTCTCAAATGTTGTGTTTGTGTCCTTCCCCCTCTCTCCCCATCTTGTCTACCGCTCCCGATGTTATTTGTTTTGTGTGTCTGTTTGTCTTTCTGTGTGATTAATGTTCGCTCTTTCACGAGCCTCGATCTTGTATACAAAAAACAAAAAAAAAAAACAAAAAAAAAAACTGTAATTACTTCAGCTATTATTGTGCTCAGCTGACTCACGAAGGAAAGGAGACCGAAGAAGTCCAATGCAGTGGTTTAGCAATCTCCCGATTTGGTACTTTAGTGATTTATTGTGGCTTATTTGGTACTCTTTATCAGTCTTGTAGTAATGAAAATACTCGAGAATAAAAGGTTTTGCTTTTGAAGGTTTTTGACTTCACTTTGTAATTGCTATTCAGTATATAATTTTGTGCACATTTGAAGGGAGTCATTTTTTACCCCATGCCATATATATGTGTACGAGCAAAGGTACCTAGTTTTGCCAGGCAACTCAGTCGCTTCGCTGACGAGAATATTGAGAAAAGGGGGCAATAGGGGGAGAGAGTGGATGAGGGAGGGAGAGAGAAGAAGGTGAGGAGGAGGGGGTGTGTAGAGGTAGGGAAATGGGGGATATAGAGAGGAGGGGAGGGGGGGGGAGTTTGGAAGAAGAGAGGAGAAGGGAGTGTTTGGGAGGGAGAAAGAGGAGGGAGAGTTTCTCGGTTTGTGTTTGGGAGTAGGACTTGAAGGCAAAGGGGTGGGGAGGGGAGGTTGACTTGCATTTGAACAGGGGACTTGAGGGGGGTGGGGGGGAGGGGGCAGGGGGGTGGGGGGGAGGGGGCGGGGGGTTGGATGGTCCCATCTGCCAGTGTTGGTGCAGGAATGAACGAAATGGGGTAGGTTAAAACAGCACGTTCAAATGCATCTTACTAAACACCACCGGGAGAAGCCCAGACACCGACCAATGCGACCACAGACATCCATAGAGGTGGAGGGATAAGGGGCTTTGGGAGTAGGTAAGCATGAGGGGAGAGAAGGAGGCAGCATGTGTGGAGGGGAAGGGAAGGCAGAGTGAGAGGAAGGGAAGGCAGCATGAGAGGAGCAGTAGGGTAGACAGCATGAGAGGAGGGAAGGCAGTGTGAGAGGAGGGAAAGGGAAGGCAACTCCATACAATGAGGGTTTGGCAAACTCAATAGCAGGTGCAAAATAACAAAGTGTGTGTGTGTATGTGTGCGTGTGCGTGCGTGCCGTTGGTTGTTATCTCTATTGGCGGGTTTCACGAGGTGGAACGGAGTCCTCAAAGTACCCAAAGTGTCCACCTCTTTGGTAAGGGATCACGGTTCATGGACCAAGCTGTTCAACTTTTTCAGAGTTTTGTTCCGAGGGCTCTTTTCAGGATCGTCACCAAACCCCGGATTGCCTCCATTTGTCGTTCATGTGTGGTAATATTCCCAGGGATGGTTTTCAAAATCTTAGTGAGGTTCTTCTTTATCATTTCTGTTGCTACAATTATAATCACTGGTACAATTTTGATGCTCTTCAGCTTTCAAGGTCTCTTGACCTCATTTTTGTGGTCCTGGTATTTGTTCATTTTCTTGATTTCTGCATTGTTTAGGCTAAAATTGATGGGTACTGATATCTCAATCATCAATGTTGTCTTTTCCTTTTTGTTCCCGAGTACAATGTCTGGACGCAATTCTTTGTTTTCTATGTTCACGCTCAATGGAATCGTCAGGTCGTACATGAGCATGACGTCCTCATTTTCAATTATTGCCCTTGGTTAGTATTTCAATGGGTTTTCTGGAACTGGGATGTGAATTTTTTTTGCAGACATGCCAATTAATCACTTTGCATACTTTGTTGTGCCTTTGTGTGTAAAGTTGTTCTGATAATAGTTTTTTGCATCCCGAGAGCAGGTGACTACTACTTTCTGTTTCTGTCTTGCAAAATCTACACTTGTGTGTCTGGCTTAGCTCCACCATCTTTTTAAATCCATTGGTGTAGTGTCCTTGATCTTGGGCATTTATTCTGATCCGTTTGCCATCCCAGTTGATTCGACCTATTCTTCACCATTCCAATGAGCCTTCTTTGTGTATCCCTACTCTGTCCAATTCCTTTTTGTATTTTCCTGCTATTTTGTCATTCTCCCAGTTGTTGGTGTATGTTTCTTGCTATTTCTTGTCATATGCAGTATTTCTTTTGTCCTTTTTTTGCAATTGTTGGGGCTGTATTTGTTTGTGCTTCATTTTCCTGTGTGGCATCTTCTATTTGCATCTGTTTTTGGAAATTCTTTGCAGGGTGAGTTCGGGATACTTTTTCAAGTTTGTTGTGTTCATGTTTGTTTACAAATTGCATCCAATAGTCTGTGGAGCATTTCACATACTCAGCTAGTCCTACACTTGTCGCTCTGTGCACCTGGTTGAGTTCCATCAGGCCCCTCCCTCCCTCTCGTCTCGGCAGGTATATTCTCGGGATGCACTAGTTTTTGTAAAACATTTTGTGGATGATAAGGAGTTGTCTTGTTTTTATGTCTAACTTGTTGATTTCTGATTGGGCCCAGTTTATTATTCCACAGCTCTATTGGAACACTGGTACTGCGAGCTGGTTTATGGCTTTGATTTTGTTTCTTGGGGAGAGGTATGTTTTCAGGATAAACTTCGTTCTATGTAGGTATTCTTTGGTGATTGTTTTATGCATTTAATTGTGACATATTTGGTGGCTCTCTTCTACTCCGAGGTATTTGTATGATGCTTCGTTTTCTAACTGTTGTATTGTTGTTTCAAGGTCAATTTTTATGTTGTCTATTTTTTTAGTTTACTTTGTACAAATGTGCACTTGGCGCACTTGTCTCGTCCAAATTCCATATGAATGGCCTCAGAATATCGTTTTACAAATTTTAGTTGTCAATTTTTTGTCATTTGGCAAGAAGATCTTTAAATCATCCATGTATACCGTAGTTGATGTATCACCTTTCCTATTCCTTTGGATATTCGTCTATTGGTTGTTAGGGTGTATCCGTGTCCTTGTTCATTGATGAGGTTACTTAGTGGGTCCAGAGCCAGACAAAACAGAAAGGGGGGAGAGGAGGGGGAGGGGGGGGGGGGGAAGACTGTCTCCCTCGAAGATCCCACGCCACATGTTCACATCTGGTATTTTGACATTTGCTTCTGAGTGCTGTCATATAAAAGTGGTATTTCAAAGTTCCATTGCTCTCTCAATCAGTTTGATTATTTGGGGATTTATTTTGTATATTTGCATGCATTTTATCATCCACTAATGTGGGACACTGTCGAAAGCTTTCTTATAGTCTATGCAGGTGGTGGACAATTTAGGTCTTCGCATTTTGCAATTTTCAAGCATGGCCTTGTTCAGTAGTAGGTGGTGAATTGTTCCATAACAACCTCTCTTACATTCCTTTTGTTCTGCCTCTAAACCTCCTTGCTGTGTTAGATGATGGTACATCATTTCTGTGATGATTCCTGTCAGCAGTTTGTATGTGGTTGGTAGGCATGTTATCGGCCGGTATTTGGGGGGAATTTGGATTTCCTCTGATTTTGGGATGAGAAAGGTGTTCCCTTCTACGAGCCACTCATCCACTTCCTTTTCCTCTTGGATCAGTTTCTTAAATGTCCTGGCATAGGGATAAGACTGTCGAGTCGCAGCCCTGAAGTGAAGCCCATGTTATCAATTATTTTAAAATGGTATGTTCTGTTTGAAAACGATGGGTAGTTGCTATTCTGTTTGAACGGGATGTCCGGAGACACCTGGAGACAGTTACACATTTATAATTAATTTTAACCTTTATCCTTTATCAATTATTTGGTTCTTTTACACCTGTTACTAGGTTTGCCAAACCCTCAAATTCTATGGCGCTCTGCCTTCCATTCCCCGCTGCTCTCCTCACGCTGCCTTCCCTTCCCATACCATAATACTGTTTCCCCTCCTTTTTTTTTTTTTTTTTTTTTTGTATACAAGATCGAGGCTCGTGAAAGAGCGAACATTAATCACACAGAAAGACAAACAGACACACAAAACAAATAACATCGGGAGCGGTAGACAAGATGGGGAGAGAGGGGGAAGGACACAAACACAACATTTGAGAGCAGGCACCGAGAGACATGGAGACATCGAGAGAACTGTGGGAGGGAGAGGGCTTTGGGGGGGAGGCATGGGAAGGGGGGGGGGGGGGTGGGAGAGGTATAAAACATATGGACACTGCCAAGACTTCCAGGAAAGAAGTTGGAATTTCAAACAAGGTGGATCTGGGGTGAATTAGTGGGGGTAGAAAAGATCAAAGTTTTGGATGGGGGAAGATAAGAGATGGTGGTGAACAGCTGTTTTGAAGACCTGGAGGGAGGAGTGTGATTGAAGTGAGTGTGGGAGTTTGTTCCAGAGGCGGGAGAAAAGAGGAATGAAAGAGTGAAGGTGAGCAGAGAGCCGAGATTTCGGCAGTTTAACCATCAGAGGGCGGCTGGCAGATCTTGTGCGACCTGAAGGAATATTTGGGGGACAGAGCACAGAGAGAGCTGGGGGAGCAAGGCCGGAGAGGAGTCGGTAGAAGACAGAAAGACCACCTACCTGCCTGCGGTGAGTGAGTGAAAGGCCCTCAGAGATAGCTTCATCGCGGGAGATTCCAATGATTCTGAAAGCTTTGGATTCAACAGCGTGAAGCCGAGCCAGGTGTGAGGCAGGAGCACCAGCCCATAGGGGAGAACAGTATTCCATTGAGCTGCGGATGAAAGCCTTGTATGTGGTGAGGAGCTCAGGTGTGCCTAGGAAGGACTTCGCACGACGGAGGATGCCCAGTCGGCTTTGGAGGCCAGCTTTGGAAATGTGGTTTTCCCAAGAAAGATCATGGCAGATGGTGAGACCCAAAAGCTTGAGCGACAGAACTTCTTGGAGAGGATTGTTGAGAAAGTAGATGGGAGGGTTGTCCAGTCGATCTTTTCGGAGAGACATAGTAAGAGTGTGAGATTTGTCAGGATTGAAAGACATGTTCCACATGTTTGACCAGTCTGTGATTTTGTCCAGGTCTTCAGAGAGTGAGGAGGCTGCAGACTGCCGATCTGAGGGAAGAGGAATGGAGCGGCAGAGAGTGGAGTCATCAGCAAAGAGATACAGAGGATTTTCCAGAGAGTCGGAGAGATCATTGATAAAGACCAGAAAAAGCACAGGGCCCAGCACACTGCCTTGGGGAACTCCAGCCTGAACGGGAAGGGGAGATGAGAGAAATCCATTCAGGGCCACACGTTGACTACGACCAGAGAGGAAGTCCGCAAGCCATGCATGGAGATTTCCATGGATACCATAGGAGGAGAGTTTGGTGAGCAGAGCTGGGTGCCAGACCGTATCGAAGGCACGTGATATGTCAAGGGAGACAGCTCTGATTTCCTGTTTGGCATTGAGGACCTCCATCCATTGTTGAGACAGCAGAAGCAGCATGTCCAGAGTAGAGTGACCTGGTCTGAAACCAAATTGATGATCAGAGATCAAGCCATTGGAGAAGAGGAAAGATTTCATATCCGAAGCAATGATGGATTCCATGACTTTGCTGATAAATTGGGAGCAGGCTGATTGGTCTGTAGTTGCAAGGATCTGTTTTTGCACCTTTTTTGTGTAAAGCGGTAATGTTTGCTGATTTCCAGGATGCTGGCAGATGACCTTGAGCAAAGGATAGGGTGAAAAGAACAGAGAGAGGGTGAGATAGAGCGGCAGAGCAGGATTTTAGGACCCGTGGGCTGATGCCATCTGGTCCAGTTGCAGAATCAGAGTCGAGGTTTGACAAAAACTCCTCCACCTTGTCAGGAGAGAAGGTCACAGAGTCCAGGAGCAGTTTGGTTCGACTGGGAAAGGTGGGAACAGAGAGAGATGGGTTTGGGACTAAGGATTTTGAGGCAAACACAGAGTTGAGGCATTCGGCTTTGTCACGTGCGATGTCAACTGTGTGGCCATTTGAGGTAAGGGAGGGGATGGAGGGGGAACAAACACCAGAAACGGATTTGACCAGACGCCTCCAGGATTTGGAGGAAGGAGACAGGTTTGAGAGTTCATTCTTGAGTGAGGAGTGATAGTGCTTCCTGGCACTCCTGAGGGTAGACACACACTTGTTCCGAGCTTGGTGGAAGGAACTGAGATTTCCTTCAGTTGGATTAGCCTTCCAAGAGGCAAAGGCAAGTTGTTTCAGGGCAACTGCCTCACCACAAGATTCAGTGTACCATGGACGGGAGGAAGGGTAAGACAACTGAAGGCGAGATGGGATAAATCTGTGCATGAGAGAGATCAGTTTGCTTTGGAAGAATTCCCAGGAAGAATTGATGTCAGAGGCAGTGGAGATGGGAGACCAATCCAGACGATTGATGGCTGCTTGAAGACCGTCCCAGTCGGCCTGAGTGAAATGCCAGACTCGTCGACGCTGAGGAGGCTCTCTGAGAATGGCCAGAGAGATGTCCACTTTGACAAGCACATGATCAGAAGAACCGATTGGAGCAGAAGAAGAGCAGCAGACATTAGCAGGGAAGTTAGTCATAACCAAGTCTAGAAGAGAAGATCTACTCCATTGGCTGAGATCCGGGTCGGGAAATTGACAGATTGTGTCAATCCCAGTGAGTCACAGAAGTCCTTTGCTGAGGTGCCATGACTGGTGAGAGAGGAACCCACACCCAACCAGGTGGCATGATGACAATTGAAGTCACCACATATGAGGAAGAGAGAGTTGGGATGAGTGGATAGAAGTTGGTCCATGTTGTCAGACAGTGAAATGTAGATGGAGTCATCACTGTTTGGGGGACGGTACAGAACACATATGAACAAAAGGTGGGAGCGGAGAGGAAGACGTAGCCAGAGGTACTCCTGGGGGTGAGGAGGAGAGAGGGCAGTGCAAGGAGAGTGAGGAAGAGAGTTTTTGATAAAGATAGCCACCCCACCACCAGGCCGAGGCTCAGGTCTATCATACCGGAGGAGGGAGTAACCAGGAAGAGATATTAAGGAATCAGAGACATCTTGAAGGAGGAAAGTCTCTGTTAAGCAGATCAAGTCTGGATTGTCAGAAGCAACCTGTATGGAGAGATCAGTCAGGTTTGAGCGAAGGCCCCGGATGTTTGAGGTCCATACCGTTAATGAAGAGAGAGGGGGAGCATCGGGTACAGGACAGGGAAGGGGAGGAGTAGGGTAAGATGAAGGATGAGAGGGGGAGGTAGGGAGAGCAGTTGTTAGTGTGTCAGCGATTGCAGAAGAGTTCCAAGAAAGGGAAGGATGAGGAGGATGAAAGGTTTGAAGGTGAAGGGATGAGGCACAGAGAGGGGTTGTTTGAGGGGGGGCAGAGGAAAGAAGAAGGTTGGGGGGGGTGGAGGTATGAGATAGAAGGGAGACGAAGTGGGGAGGAGGCAGCTATGAGGAGGAGGAGGGGGGAGGAGGGAGAATTGGAGAGGAATGGTATGGGGGGAGATTTGAATGGGAGGGGTTGGGGGGGAGTTTTGAAGGGGAGGAGTGAGGGGGGAGTTTAGGAGGGGAAGGGCAAGGGGGGAGTTCAGGAGTGGAAGGGCAAGGGGGGAGTTCAGGAGTGGAGGGGTAGGGGGGGAGTTTAAGAGTGGCGGGGCAAGAGGGGAGTTTAGGAGTGTAGGTGCAAGGGGAGGGATTTGGATGGGAGGGGCAAGAGGGGAGTTTAGAAAGTGGATGATTAATGAAAGACGAACATTGAAAACAAATTGGGTTTGTTGTGATTTTCAAGTTAGCAATCCGGTTCAGAATGATGGAGGAGGGATGGAATGAATGTGAATTTAGACCATGTAGTGAGGGAGACGTATAAGATATTGAATTTCTTTTTTTTGAGGTGGAATGAGTTGGAGAGGAAATTGAGAAAAGCCTTTTAAATAGGAAGAAAAACAGCGTGTTGTAAAATACCACTGAGTAAAACACTGAAGGGGAAAGGTTATACATATTTAAATAATATTTAAACAGAACCGTGAACAATCTTATGTGCACAAAAATACCAACGGGGGGAGAGCCGAGAGGGACCACCACGAGTCACGTGAAGGGCAAACGGTGGATGAGGATGCCTTCCACCTTCTCCTCAGGATGCCTTCCACTCCCCTCTCATGCTGCCTTTCTTTTCCCTTCTCTTGTGCTGCCTTCCTTTCCCCTTCTCTTGTGCTGCCTGCCTTTCCCATTCTCTTGTGCTGCCTTCCCTTCCACTGCTTTCACACTGCCTTCCCTTCCCCTCTCCTCACACTGCCTTCCCTTCACCTTTCCTCATGCTGCCTCCCCCTCTCCTCACACTGCATTTGCTTCCCCACCACTCCTGCTACCTTCCCCTCTCCTCCGCTCATGTTGCCTTCCATCCCCCCGCCCCCTTTTTACGCTGCTTCCCCTCCGCTCTCCTCACACTGCCTTCCCTTCCCATCCCATCATACTGCCTTCCCCCTCCCCTTTCCTCATGATGCCTTTCACTCCCCTCCCCCCTCACGCTCCCTTCCTTTCCCCTTCTCTCGTTCTGCTTTCCCTCCACTTCTTTCACGCGGCTTTCCCTTCCCCTCTCCTCATGCTGCCTTCCCCTCCCCTCTCCTCACACTGCATTTTCTTCCCCTCTCCTCACACTGCATTTTCTTCCCCTCTCCTCATGCTGCTTTCCCCTCTCCTCCGCTCATGCTGCCTTCCCATCCCATCATACTGCCTTCCCCTCCTTTCCTCTCACGCTTCCATCCTTTCCCTTTCTCTTGCACTGTCTTCCCTTCTCCTCCGCTCATGCTGCCTTCCCTTCCCCTTCTCTCATGCAGCCTTCCCCTCCCCTCTCTCACACAGCCTTTGCTTCCCCTCTCCTCATGCTGCCTTTATTTCTCCTCCCCTTACGCTGCCTTCATATCCCCTCCTCCTCTCATCACCATTCTCCCTCCCCTCCTCTCTCTCTCCCCTTATATCTCTCCCTTCATCTCTCGGATCAGGGGGCTCCCAGGGGCGTTTGACCAAATCAACAGAGGTCTGAACTACGACCTCAATAGACGACCGTCAACCCACTAAGGGCTATTTATTAGCTTCACCGCCAAAGGTGGATGGAGGTTATGTTTTCACCCCTGTCTGTCTGTCCGTTTGTCTGTCTGTCTGTCTGTCTGTCTGTCTGTCCGTTTGTGAACAAAATATCTCAAAAAGTTGTGGACGGCTTCGGACGACATTTGGCAGAGATGCAGCGTATTTGACACCGACGAAATGATTCGATTTTAGTGAAGATCTGGATTTGGATCTGGCTACTGGACTTTTTTTAATATATAGAATATATATAATGCAAAAGTGTGTGTGTGTGTGTGTGTGTGTGTGTGTGTGTGTGTGTGTGTGTGTGTGTGTGTGTGTGTGTCTACGTGTCTACGTGTCTACGTCTACGTCTACGTCTATAACATAACAAAGGGAACAACAGGAGAAATGGGAAATGCCAACAGCAGGGTGGAGGGAGAAAATTGACGGAGGGAAACAATAGACAAGTGACGCAGATAACGTTGAAGGGTAAGGGAGAATGCAGAGGGTGGAGAATATGGATGCATAAGCAAAATGTTTGGGAGGGGTGGGGTTGGTTTAACAGGTGCAGAAAAGATCATGATTTTGGATGGGGGATGACTTGAGATGGTGGTGAATAGCTGGCTTGTAGACCTGGAGGGAAGAATGAGATTGACGAGAGTATGGAAGGTGGTTCTGTGGTGGAGGAAAAAATGAATAAATGAATGGTGAACAGTGGTTCTGGATTTAGGCAGTTTCACAAGGAGGGGGTTTGCTGGTGGACCGCCTGCATCCTGCAGATTCCTGAGGGTGCCAAAGCACGGAGAGGGCAGAGGGTGCAAGTCTTGACAAGGTGCATCCAGGTTTTAGAGAAGGGAGACAAGTTTTAAAGCTCATTCTTTAGATTGGACAGATTTTGTTTTCTGGCTCTCAAGAGAGTAGACACACTTGCTGCGAGCTTTGTGGAATGATCTGAGGTGGCCTTCAGTTGGATTTGCCTTCCAGGAGGAGAATGCAAGGTTGTTTTAAAGAAACTGCCTCACCACAGGATTCAGAGTATCAAGCAGGAGGATGGGTAAGATAATCGTAGATGGGATGATTCCGTGCATAAGAGAGAGCAGGTTTCTGTACAATAATTCCCAGGCTGAATTAATATCAGCGGAGGTGGATCTCCGACACAGTCCTGATGTGTGAAAAAAAAAAATTTTTTTTTTTTTTCAAACCACAAATACAAAAGGCACGAATGCAGAAGCAGGTCACATGTTATGAACCACAAATACGCGGAACCCACAAATTTTGGGACCATGAATGTTGAGGTCCGACTGTAGATTAAATTCAGATATTTTGTCTGATCTACACATAATACCCCATAATGTCAAAGTGGAATTTTTCTTTTAGAATTTTTGACAACATAGTTAAAAATGAAAAACTGAAATGTCTTGTCAATAAGTATTCAAACCCCTTTGCTATGACATTCTAAATTGAGCTCAGGTGCATCCAATTTCCTTTAATCATCCTTGAGATTTCTCTACAACTTGATTGGAGTCTACTTGTGACCAATCAATTGATTGGACATTATTTAGAAAGAAACACATTTCTATAAAAGGTCCCACACTTGACAGTGCTTGTCAGAGCAGAAACTCCACCATGAAGTTCAACGAACTCTCCGTAGAACTCCGAGATATAATTGTGAGGAAGCATAGATCTGGGGAAGGGTATGAAGCAATTTCTAGAGTGTTAAAAGTTCCCAAGAGCTCGAGCTCCATCATAAGGAAATGAAAAGAATATGGAACTACCCAGGCCTTTTTTTTTTTTTTTTTTTTTTTTTTTTTTTTTTGTACACTGAATCGAGGCTCGTGAAAGAGCTAACATTTACTTCACAAACAAATCAACCAGACAAACAAAACAAAAAGAGGGAGCGGAAAACAAGATGGGGAGAGAAGGGGAAGCACACAAACACAACATTTGAGAGCAGGGAGATGTGTGGAAGGGAGAGGGCTTGGGGGGAGGAGGCGTGGGAAGGGGGGGGGGGTGGAGGGAGAAGTATAAAACACAAGGACACCAAGGACTTCCAGGACAGAAGTTGGTATTTCAAAAAAGTGGAATTGGGGTGAAATTAGCGGGGGTAGAAAAGATCAAGGTTTTGGATGGGGGAAGATAAGAGATGGTGGTGAACAGCAGTTTTAAAGACCTGGAGGGTGGAGTGGGATTGAAGAGAGTGAGGGAGTTTGTTCCAGAGGCAGGAGAAGAGAGGAATGAAGGAGTGAAGGTGAGCAGAGATTCCTATAGTTGGCCATCCGAACAAACTGAGCAACTGGGCAAGAAGGACCTTGGTAAGAGAGGTGACCAAGAACCCAGTGACCACTCTGACAGAATTACAGCGGTCCTTGGCTGAGATGGGAGAACCTGCTGGACGGACAACAGTCTGTGAAGCACTTCACAAATCTAGGCTTTGTGGGAGAATGGCCAGATGGAAGCCACTCCTGAGAAAAAGACACACGACAGCACGCCTGGAGTTTGCAAAAAGGCATGTGAAAGACTGAGAGCATGGAGCAAAAGATTCTGCGGTGTAATGAGACAAAAGTTAAACTCATTTTCCGGAATGCGAAGCGCTACATCTGGTGGAAACCGAGCGCATATCCTCGTCCATATAGCACTATTCCTACTGTGAAGCATGGTGGTGGCAGCATCATGTTATGGGGATGCTTTGCAGTGGCAGGGACTGAGATACTTGTAAGGGGTGTTGCAAAACATTTTACCTTTTTTTCCCCCCTGAAAACCCGCTACGGTTGTGCACGCATTCGGACATGACGTGTGCGTGCGTACGTGCCGTGTGCATACCTTGCGTCCCCGTCGTCACTTTTTCTTCGCTTGTCGTTGCTGTGATGGTTTTGTCGTGGACTGAACAACGTGTCGCATGTGCGTTATTCTATTCTCGGCTACTTTAACGTGCATCAAAGGAAGCATGCCTCGGGGGGAAAAAAAAGGTAAAATGTTTTGCAACACCCCTTAAGGATAGAGACAGCAATGAATGGAGCCAAATACAGGAAAACCTGCTTCAGAGTGCAAAATACCTTAGACCGCGGCAAAAAATGTGCAAAATGTCGAGGGGTGTGAATACTTTCTGAAGGCACTATAGATATGAGATGAGATGATTGGTCAGGTGTAAAAAAAATTCATGTTAATTGTAGTCCTTGTGACCTAGTGGCATAAATGTTCTTGTCATTTCCAATGCCAATGATAATGGGACTTTTTTATGTGTTGATCAGGGAAAAACTATATGAACTCTACTTCTTGCTGCATGAAGAAAATATGGTCGACTTCAACACCTTCTTGTGCAGGCCACCATCATATGCCCTGCAATTTTGTCGAGATAATTGCTTTGTTGTCCCTCAGGTAAGGCCACCCACCCTCCTTCGTACACATAGACTGACCCTTGTGAAGTATTTGTACAACCATAGGCAAGAAGTCGATGTACTTCCGATGTAGGGATGCAATGGACACACCACTGGTTTAATTCAGCACAAATCCTCAAATAATCTACCAAGATACAAACTTGTGAAGCTTTAAGGTACCTGTCGGTCGTCTGTGGAGGATTTTACATCCAATAACTCTCATTAAACTTTTGGACAACATTGCTGAGCTACAAACTGGATTGACACAAAACAGCCTGTTTGTGATTCTTATTCTTATTCTTATTCTTTTCAGAAGGCCAAACTTTAAATTGGTTTAAGCTCAGGACTTGGTTAAACATGAATTCACTGCATTTTATATTGGGATGGCCGATAACTACTTGAAATTTTGATAACTTGAAAGGATTCCATTAAAAGTAGGCATAACTGCATAGTTTTATGCATAGGAATAACAAGGGTGGGTGGGACAAAGCCTGTCAATCAGCCTGGTGGGGGCGTGGCCATGGTGACACAATTGCCTAAGGGCCAATCATGCAAATGGGTCTGGTTAACAGCATAATATTACATACAGTCCGACAGTAGCGACAACAGAAAACAACTTTGAAAGCCTGGTGTGGTTAACGGTGGAATATTACGTACAACCATTGTTGCCAGATGTATGGTAATTATAATCGTATAAATAGGGGTCACTGCAAACTTCTCTGCGTCAAACTCCATGGTGACTATTGTTAACACCTGTTAACCTTCATGCAAGATTTTTTTTTTTTAAACAAATTTTTTAATTTTTTTTGGAAAAATTTGGGAATGTTGGAACAAGTTCCAAATTTGGGAATTCTGGGAATGTTAGGGAATTATTTCCCGGACTAAATTTAAGGGATTTTTAGATCCCGGACGCAGACCCAATTTCGAGCCCACGAGTCAATTGGACGAGCCCCCAATTTCTGTTACGTGCCCCTCCCCGACCTTCTGGTCTCAGTATACCTCCGAACCCCGGAAGGAGTCACGGCAGAAAAATATATATTATCCCGTGTCGAAATCAATCACTAATGAAACCATCCATGAAACCATCAAATGAAACAATCAAATCAATAAGGAAACCACACCCTTGGTTGTCAATGAACAAATAATATATTAAAAGCACCCAAGAAGAACCATACAACAATGGTGGCAATCAACCATTCAATCAAGATCTTAAGAGGGTAACCTAGCTCAAACTCACGGTGCCCCCCCAGGACTGAAACCGAGCCCTTCTCAATGTCTCTATAACTCAACAGAGATGAGGTGACGGGGCGATGGCGAGTAAGGAGGTGTCGGTAAGGCGTGGACTGTCACGTGATCCACACCAACAGCAAACGGGCAGTGGAAAGGGAACTCCCAAAGACACGATCCAGACGTGCACCTGCACCGTTCAATCAGCGAACCGCAGTGCAATCTTCAGACGCCGCTTTATTTCACAGCCGTCCCCGGCAAACCACCGGAGGATAAGCCCAGCCGACGCGACAAAAACCTTTTCCGATGAAGGCGGCGCGCGGGGCGAATGGCGGACGGCTCTCACTCGAGCCGGGGCCTCGAGGCGAAGATTCTCCGGAACCTCACGCCTGTACCTGACTTCGCAGGCTTTTCCACAACTCCAGCGATAACACTGATCGCACGAGATTCCTTTCAAGGACTCAAAGTTCACTCGCCATGTACGCTCGACCACGCTAGGTACCAAGCTTTTTCAGAACGCGTCGTTTTCACTGTCCTCACGCCTTCTTCTTCTTCCCCGCCTTTTTCTTCCGGGTCGGTTTCCTGTATCATTTTACGTTAACCTTTTTAACTTTAGATAGCTGTTCCTGAATACTAAACCTTTTGAGAATAATAATAATACATGATATCAGAAACATGTCAAGTGGGTGAAAACCACAACAGCGGAAGTGACGAATCCGTAACACTTCACACATACACTCCGTTGTGCGTTCGCTCTCACTCTCTGTAACACACTCTCCCGTTACACACTCGCGCTCTGGCGCACACTTTTTCCTCACACGCGCGCCATTCGCTTTCACACATCGCACCACGGACCTTCCACGAGCGCCCGGGTTACGTCGCGATCCCAAGCGCGCGAAAACTCTTTTCGCGCCAAACATTTTCACGCCATACATTTTCCTATTCACCTTCGGGATTCTCTTCTCCGCCAGCACCTGCAAACCTTTATTGGGGTTAGGCAGCACGACATCACGATGCAGATGCAGACTTTGAGTACATTCCACCTCAATCTCCGATTTAATTTCTAACTCTGCCGTCTCTTCGACCCCAATTTCAATTATGATGATTTCTTTTTCTTTTTCCTTGACGAGCGCCGGTGCACACAAACTTTTATTTTCCAACTCGGCGGCCGTCGGCTTTTCCATACCCCGAGTCGCAATTTCTACCCCGGTCAACTTAACTGCTCTCTGCTCTACCCCGCTCTCTACTCGTTCCTCGTACCGCGCTACCTCGTCGCGTACCAATGCGACTTCCTCGCTCAACTTGCACCCAATGTCTTTCCCAAATTTTTTTATTCCCCCGATGTGTTTGTTACTTTGGGCGTCCATTGTGTTTTCCAATTCGTTTTTTACCTCTTTCAATTCCCGGGTGGATTTGTTACTTTGGGCGTCCATTTTGTTTTCCAACCCCAATAACCCATCTTTCATTTCTCGGGTGGATTTGTCCCCCACCAGTTCTATGGATGCCTGTATTTGTGCCATGAATTGTGCCATGTAGGCTTGCAGGTCCATTAGCCCCACTTGTGCAGTGGGCGCGGCCCTCGTCGCCATGTGTGAGGCGCCGCCATTTTCTACCCCTACGGCCAGCCCATCCTCAATGTCCTCCTCCATTTCTCCCAATTCTTCCCGGGGGTCCTGGGTTATTAATTCTCTCTCCTCATCTACCCCATCATTTACCCCCACCGGCATACGACCGTCTTGGCTAGCCATGGCACGAATTTAATTTAGATGTTAATAACAATTCCGGTCGCTCGTAATTTTCGAGTGCGTTAAGCGCACTTCGGGTCCCAATCCAAACTCCTGACACCAAATGTTGCGGATCTCGACGCCGGCCTTCTCCCCTTACCAAGGGGGGATTAGTCCCCTTGTCTTTGACTGGCCTGGCGGGACCCGGGACCTATGACGTCCTTCCCGGACAGTGCGAAATAGGGTATTAGGACCAAAATCGCTATTACCTAATTACTCGCGCTGACCTGAAACGAGGAAATAAGCCCCACATGAAGCACGCGTGTTGAGATGCTGAGCGGTGCGTACACGCGATCCGTGCCGTTTAGATGGTGAACCCGGTTCTAGCGATCTTATTCCTACCACGCTTAGTCAATGGATAAATCACAAAAGCGGTCGAATTGTAAAAAGGAAGAACAGGTTTATTTACACTATTCACAATGGTTCAGAGAAAAAGGGGACACAGTGCAGCCTTAAAACAGTCTTAACTTAATACCCAGGACAAACGGGCCCGTCACACACACACTCACACGGGGTTTGCAGCTGCAAGATGATGGCCCGCATCCAAGGATGGCTCCCGTGCAGCTCCCTCCAGTCTCCGGCTCGTCCCATGCAGATGGTAAGTAGAGAAGGCAGGAGCTCTCCGCGTGTTGTTTGGACGCACAGGGTTATTACGGGGCGATTTGGTCGGGAGCGGACTTCGGCGGTTAATCACTGGCAGGCTATTACCGCGTTTACTCGTGTGGCTGAAGTAGGCGCTATTCGCCACCGGCGCGTCTGGCTGCAGCCGTGTACTCAACACCTCTTCTTCCTCTCCTCTGGCGCGTACGTTATACGATGGCGATTTACAGTTCAATGCCTCAAAGCGAGTGATGCGAGTCAAGTTCTCCTTCAAAGTCCTGCTCGTAAATTCTCCCAAGTGCTGACAATGCGCTCACCCCCTCCAGACCTGACCAAGTCCTTTCGCCACTGCCGTGTGCACGCGAGTCCTCCTCAATGGCTTTGTGCACCGCGTTATATAGGCACCGTAGATATATATATATATATATATATATATATATATATATATATATATATATATATATATATATATATATTGTTACTGATCGCGGTTTAGATGTTACGATGGGCCGAGCGGATGGTCCAACCGTGACCGTTACAGGATCCCCGATTCACCCAGAACTTTGGCCGGATCGCACCGCAGCTGCCCAATCTGGGAAAAGACTAAAACGACGAAATGCAAAGAGGAAAAGGAATAAAACGAGAAGACGTACAGACGAGTAATGGGATTTATTATTTACACAAGCAAAAAGGAGCAATCAAGGTTTATTTACAACACATAAGACGCAGGTGACACAGTGCAAATATTAGCTTACCTACAGACTTAATTAAATACCCAGGGACAGAACAAACAAAACAAACTCACGTACACAAGAAGGGTGGAAAGGCAGGAGGTGGATGGCTGGAGGGAGAGGGAGGTCCAAGGGGGTCCTGCAGCTCAACCGGCGCGTTTAGCAGCCGCCGTTCCTTTACGGCCCTGCTCCAAACCGCCGTTCAGGCCCCCAAGCTGCTGTTGTGGCTGCTGTGGACGTCGCGTGCTTTGCCAGGCCTTGTCCGACTCGTCTGGTCCAAACCCTCAACTCGTTCTTGGTCCACTCACTCTTTACCACCGACTCCTCACCGCAACCAACGCAACCAACTGACCACCGACTCCACTGACTGACTCCTCACGACTCTCTTTCTTGACGACCAACTCACGACTCACTTGCGTGCGCGCCTTTTATAGCGCCTCCGGCGATTAAGCCGCCGGCCTTTTTGGACACGCCCATCGGGGTGCTCACCTCGGCCCTGGTTGGTCGCGCGACCCTCGGGCTCCGCCCTTGATGACGACGGGCGGGCACGCCCCTCTTCCCCTCTATGACGAGGTGGAGACACGCCTTTCTTCCCCGACTCGAGCACATGGTCAATGGTGGTTTTGGAGGGGATGTAATATGGGCAATCGAGGCTCGGCAATGACGAGAGGGGATGTAATATGGGCAATCGAGGCTCGGCAATGACGAAAGGGGATGTGAAGGAAATGGGGATTTTGGGGATGGGAATGAAAGGGGATCTATTCTCTTTCACTGGTGCAATGGAGTACTTCAATTAATGGGAGACACAGCCTTACCCTAAAACACAGAATAAGAGATAACTATCAACAGGGGTATTCTATTACTTGGCTGACGTGTATGCTTGTGGACTAATTATGGGATGCCCTTTCACCCTTACACAGCTCCGGAGGTAGGGGGGCGCAGAATAAACAATAATAATAATAATACAGCACACAATAAAAAAAATACAGTCCTCATCTCCGCAACACTGCACCCTCCTCCTCTTAGGCACGTTCCGGGCCTACAACTTTTATTTAGTGTGACACGTAGGTGTAGTTCCCTCTACTTTTAACCTGACCCTGAGTGCGACAGTTTTTAAAACATAAATAAATGTGTCCCGCTGCTCCATTGCACCCTGCCTAACAGACTTACGCCCACAGTTAACCGAATTGCGGAATGGTCTTCAAACTATACACTGACGGTGGGGAGCATTATTTACACTTGACGCTACTTTTATTTACAAGACTAACCCAGGACCTGTGATTGTTCTTTCTGGGGGGGGAGACAGTCTGCTCTGCATCAATGCACCATGAAAGCACCTATAACGCACCAACACACCCTCAAGCACCAATCGGTGCAGTCACCACAGTTCAACAATGTTCAATGATAAAAATAACCAAACAACCCCTAACCCTGCAGGTGATCTCTTGCTCTTCGGCTCCCTCTGCTGGTTATTATTATTACTTGTTCTTCCAGATGTTGTCATTCTTTCATTTTCTTACTGGCGGCCTATTTGCAATAAAGTGTGCCCAATGTGTCCTTTTTATTTTCTTTATTTATGGCCCACAGGGCCGACTACGTGTGGTTCACCTGTGGGGCATCGGTGCCCTGTGGCCAAGGTCCGCCAGCAAGATTTCGGGCCCTCATGGCCGGTTCCAGCAGAGGGGCCATGCCCCAACCCATGGGGTCCATAAGTGGTGCTCGGCCACAGGCATGTGGTCCATAATGTGGTGCATCGATGCAGACAGCTGGTTCTGGGAATTTCGGGCGCACAATGGCCGACCCACGCACGCTCCCCTCGGCACCCAATGGCGCACAGGTCATGTGGGAGACAAAAGGGGAAAGACAATTGAGCGAGGGGTAAGGTCACAAGGGTACACATCAAAAAGGCAATGCAAGGCGAAATGCGTACGGAGAGCGAAATGAGAAAGCTCGTCCCTACCGTACGTCACCCCCCTTTCACCTACACTACCCTTGCCCTTACCCCATATTTACAAAAATCTACACATTACCAATCCGTCGCTACTGTCACGTCCTCCCCATATTTCTCCTATACCAAATTCGTCTCCACAATCCCTCTACTTCAAAATTTGCCATCACCAAATTCATCATCAATCCTCATAAGGAGGCAGAGATGGAACATCAAAGCACAATGTCACACCCACGTCATGATGCGTCTCACAATCCAAACATTTGCATCATAAAAAATAATTAAACAACCTGGCATGGTGCGGAGTACCTGTCACCTCAGGTGAGTGGATGCAGATGGTGCGAGGAGACTTCATCCTAACTACTTTCTAAATGACATTAACACACTTTACACTACCCGGGGTCTCTCCCTGCCAATCCATTGGCCAACTTACACTATGGGTTCTAAAAACCAATTCCCATTGACCAAACTGTGGTGCTTCTCAATTTGGGGTCTCACTCCCCCGATTCATCTCCCGGTGCCCTTGCACAATTTCTGGGCTGCGACGTGTAGCTCTCCCAGCAGGTCTACCCACCTGCACACCTCCACCACTGCAGTTGCCACCCGAGCTTACCTAGCTCCTCACCTAACCTATCTAATTTGGGAAGGCCCCTCCTGGCTCTGTCACCCCTTGGTGCCCTCTGGCACTGGGCTACCCGGGTCCGTCCTCCGGATCCTCGGGCCCCATCCACAACTACCGGCTCCCAGAGCCCACCTGCGGCCTCACCTGGCCGACATCCTCACAGTGGTGGAGTGCCCAAACCAACTACACACACTAACAGGCTACACGCCCAGCCATTTCCACAACACTAATGCACCCATCCAAAGACCATTCTTTCACCCGCACCACAGATGCCAATATCCAACCACAATTTACCTATACCCTCTACCTAACACTTACTCTACCCGCCCCGGGTATCCGTGATGGGGGTCCACTCTTCCCCCATTCACACCTTCGCACCATCCACTCCACTCCACAATTTCCACCATACTCACTCCACGACCATCCATTCCAATACTCCATTTATTCCACACAACCATTTATTCCACACAGCCACATACACCTGTTGTTGCACACCTGTGCAATCCCCTGGTGCCACCTGCACCCTCCTCCTCTTCCTGGACCAGTTGGTCAACACAACACACATCACCACTACTCCCTCATACACTGCTCCACACACCTGTTCAGTTGCACACCTGTGCAATCACACCTGTTCACCCTCACCTGTTCAATCTTCAAACACACGGCATCATCTCAGCTAACTACTCCCCTCTGAAACTTGCGCTTCCCAGTCGTCCCTTTAAACTATTGCGCTCCCTCGTCATTATCATCCACTCTAATCTACCTGCGTCCCCTCTACAGGTATCAGTCACTAACTAAACCTTAACGTTACCTAATGTCATCTTCGCTAGATCCCTACCAATATAACCTAACCCACCCGGGCTAGTTTTCACTGCCATACACCCCATAAGCTATAGCGCATTTGCCCCACCTCGTCTGTGAGGGATGGTGGATTTGCCATCCCACCACATCGGGGAGGTCCTACTATCAATTTGGCACACCAAATTTCAGCCAATCAAAAATTTTGCCAATCATCTGCCAATCACCGTACCAATCATCAAATTTCGCCTTTTTCTAATTTTGAGTCCAAAACACTATCCTCATCACCCGTCTACTTATTACATCCTCTCGGTGCGCCAATTCACGTCTACAGCCCGGCTTCGTACAGCCGAGCAATGAACGCGGGTCGTTTTGTGCCAGCGGCTGGATACGTCCCGCATTCGGGGCAGGGACGGGGGCTTACCCGGGCCGAGATCCCACGCACCACCTCGGCGTGGAGCCATCCAATGTCCCGAATTCGACCTGCCGGCACGTCTCAATAGAAAGTGGTCGCCATGACGACCCTTCCTATCGGGCTGTCCGCTCCGCCTAGTGGAGCCCGGACGCGGCCGTTCCACGCGAGGCCCAGCGTGGATCGCGCACGGCGGTCCTTTCGAACCCGCCGTGGCTCGGATCCCCGCTGGTTCTCGCGGCACGCGAAGCTGCCCGACGCGCACCGAGGGCCCGATTCGGCTATAAGTCGTTCTAACCTCTAACCCGGTTACCGTCGATGCTTCACCTGCATGCTTATATGCATACGCTACCCCTTTCTTTCTCATACCTCCAGCTGTTCCCATGCTCCTCGTACCTTTCCTTACACACCTCGGTACACTCATTCCGCTCACCGACTTGGTCACACACCTGACCACCGAACACCTTGGCACACATTCGTCGCTCGCACACCTCACCAACACACCTCTTCGCGCCCCTTTCTCGGTCACCTCCTTTGTGACAATCACAGGTGTGCTCTCACCCGCACACCCAACCACGTGCCTCACGACCAACTCAAGTGTGCATTCCCACACACGCTCTACCATTCCAGGTGTGCATCCTTCCATTCCAGGTGTACATCCTCGCTCACCTGTCATAACCAACTCACGCTCCGTGTCACTCTCACTACTCTCACCTCCACTCTCGGTCGCGCACTCACCCTTACTCTCGACAGCACACTCTTTCCTCATGCACCCGTCCGTTACACACCTTTCTCGCGCCCACTCTCCCGTTACACCCTCTGTAACACTCACCACAGGTGTACACTCTTCCTTACTTTTGACAGCGCACTCTTTCCCCATGCACCTGTCCGTCACACATCTTTCTCGCACACCCTCTTGCGCACACTTTTTCGTTACTTCCTCCGTAACACTTACCACACCGCGCTTCCATGTACCCCCTCGCACACGCGCTACTACCGACTCACTCTCGACAGCACACACTCCTTGGCGTGCACTTTTTCCTCACACACCCCATGGTCGGACATTCTCGCACACCTCTTTTTTCGCACACCAGACCTGTCGCACACTTCACCAACGGCCTTTCACGAACACCCGGATCCAAACCAATCCCCAAGCCGACTGAAGCTTTCCTCACATCATATACATTGCCACTCACCTCCGTACCTCGTCTCCGCACCTCCTTTGCCACCTGCAAACTCTTTATTTGGTTAGTGAGCATCACATTATGAGTTGAGCACCGACCTTGCACATATTCCATCACCTCCTCCTGGATTTCTCTTTTAGTTTCTGTCCGTCTCTTCTTAATTTCACTCACCTCTTCTTCCACTTCCTCTAATTTTTGTTTAACCTCTTTTATTTCTCGGTGCGTCTCCTCAAGTTCGTCCTCTAAGGCTACCGTGACCATCTCTATGTGCATCCTCACCTGCCGGTCCTTTGTCTCCATTATCTCTGTCACCTCGTCCACCCTCATTGTCAGTTCCTCACGTACCATCTGACATTGCCTCTGTGTCGCTATTAATTCGTTTTTAATTTCTTTTTGTGTCGCCTTTAACCCTCCTAGTACCGCAGTGTTCTTTTGAACCTGCTCCACTAACTCCGTCTGTCCCTCTGTCAGCTGTTCCACCTCCTCCGTCAGATCTTCTATTCCCCCTTGTAACTTCGCCGTATTATTTCTGACCTCTTTCTCCATACGCTTCTCACCTCGCTTTACCTCCTCGCGTAGCCCCGAAACCTCCTCACTCACACCTCGTCGTATCTCCTCTTTCATCTCCTCCCTCTGTTTTGTAGATGCCACCCTCATCTGTCCCAATTCATCCCTCTGAGCATCCAATTTGGTTTCTACCCCGATTTTTACCTCCTCTATCTGCTCTCCCATTTGTTTAATTTCTCGGGCGGATTGCTCCCCTATCTCCCGCAATTTGCCTTCCATCCTGTTTTCTAACCCCTTTTTCATCCCTTCCATTTGATTCTCTTGAGCGGCCATTCTGTTTTCTACCCCCGTTAACCCATTCTTTACCTCTTTTATCCCATTGTCTAACGCCTTACCGGTACCCCTCACTTCGTCCCTCATTACCCACAATTGCTCACCCTGAGCATCCATCCGGTTCCCCATTACCCCCATTTGGCCCTCCAATCGCTCACCCTGAGCATCCATCCGGTTCCCCATTACCCCCATTTGGCCCCCCATCCTATCCATTTTTGCATTCAGTTGGGTCAAGAATAATCTGAGGTCAAACCCGGTTTGCCCAGCATCCCCAGCCGCCACCGCGGGCTCGCCATCCACTGCTCCGCTATTTTGGGACTCTTCAACCACGTGCGCGAGCACGCCGTTTTGTGCACCTGATACCCCCTCAACCACATTGCCAATGTTCTCCTCCTCTCCTTCCTCCACATACATTTCCCCGAGGTCCTGGGTCGATGCTACCCCGTCTATCTCTCCCACCGACATCCCGTCGCCTTGACCAGCCATGGCGCGATTTCAAAATTCGGGTTTTGTAAAACAAAACAAATTTCGGCCGCTCCTAATTTTGACCAAATTTTTTTTTCTTTAGATGTTTTAAAAATTTGGTTCGGGCCCCGAATCTCACTCCCAGACACCAATTGTTACTGATCGCGGTTAAGATGTTACGATGGGCCGAGCGGATGGTCCAACCACGACCGTTACAGGATCCCCGACTCACCCGATTCACCCAGAACTTTGGCCGGATCGCACCGCAGTTGCCCAATCTGGGAAAAGACTAAAACGACGAAATGCAAAGAGGAAAAGGAATAAAACGAGAAGACGTACAGACGAGTAATGGGATTTATTATTTACACAAGCAAAAAGGAGCAATCAAGGTTTATTTACAACACATAAGACGCAGGTGACACAGTGCAAATATTAGCTTACCTACAGACTTAATTAAATACCCAGGGACAGAACAAACAAAACAAACTCACTACACAAGAAGGGTGGAAAGGCAGGAGGTGGATGGCTGGAAGGAGAGGGAGGTCCAAGGGGGTCCTGCAGCTCAATCGGCGCGTTTAGCAGCCGCCGTTCCTTTACGGCCCTGCTCCAAACCGCCGTTCAGGCCCCCAAGCTGCTGTTGTGGCTGCTGTGGACGTCGCGTGCTTTGCCAGGCCTTGTCCGACTTGTCTGGTCCAAACCCTCAACTCGTTCTTGGTCCACTCACTCTTTACCACCGACTCCTCACCGCAACCAACGCAACCAACTGACCACCACCACCGACTCCTCACCGCAACCAACGCAACCAACTGACCACCGACTCCACTGACTGACTCCTCACGACTCTCTTTCTTGAAGACCAACTCACGACTCACTTGCGTGCGCGCCTTTTATAGCGCCTCCGGCGATTAAGCCGCCGGCCTTTTTGGACACGCCCATCGGGGTGCTCACCTCGGCCCTGGTTGGTCGCGCGACCCTCGGGCTCCGCCCTTGATGACGACGGGCGGGCACGCCCCTCTTCCCCTCTATGACGAGGTGGAGACACGCCTTTCTTCCCCGACTCGAGCACATGGTCAATGGTGGTTTTGGAGGGGATGTAATATGGGCAATCGAGGCTCGGCAATGACGAGAGGGGATGTAATATGGGCAATCGAGGCTCGGCAATGACGAAAGGGGATGTGAAGGAAATGGGGATTTTGGGGATGGGAATGAAAGGGGATCTATTCTCTTTCACTGGTGCAATGGAGTACTTCAATTAATGGGAGACACAGCCTTACCCTAAAACACAGAATAAGAGATAACTATCAACAGGGGTATTCTATTACTTGGCTGACGTGTATGCTTGTGGACTAATTATGGGATGCCCTTTCACCTTTACACAGCTCCGGAGGTAGGGGGGCGCAGAATAAACAATAATAATAATAATACAGCACACAATAAAAAAAATACAGTCCTCATCTCCGCAACAATATATATATATATACGTATATATATATATATATACGTATATATATATATATATATATATATATATATATATATATATATATATATATATATATATATATATATACAGTGGAACCTTGACTTACGAGTGCCCCAACTTACGAGTTTTTCGAGATACGAGCCGTCGCTCGGGCGGTTTATTGCTTTGAGATGCGAGCCGAGATCCGAGTGACGAGCTTTCGCCACCCGGTCACGTGGTTATCTTGCCGTGCACGTACAGTATCTCTGTCGTAGTATAGTGCTGCATTTTAGTTTTCGCATTTCGGTTATTTTGAGTTTACGCCGCCAGGTGGGTTCCGGTCACGTGGTTATCTTGCCGTGCACGTACAGTATCTCTGTCGTAGTATAGCGCTGCATTTTAGTTTTCGCATTTCGGTTATTTTGAGTTTACGCCGCCAGGTGGGTTCCGGTCACGTGGTTATCTTGCCGTGCACGTACAGTATCTCTGTCATAGTATAGCGCTGCATTTTAGTTTTCGCATTTCGGTTATTTTGAGTTTACGCCGCCAGGTGGGTTCCGGTCACGTGGTTATCTTGCCGTGCACGTACAGTATCTCTGTCGTATAGCGCTGCATTTTTGTTTTCGCATGTTTCTTTATTTTGAGTTTACGCCGCCAGGTGGGTTCCGGTCACGTGGTTATCTTGACGTGCACGTACAGTATCTCTGCCGTCAACTTGTTCAGAGTGCCGGCGATAGCTCGCCTTCTCTTTGTGGAAAACACGGTACTGAGAAGAAGAAGAGGATGATGTGCTTGGATATAAAACACGCAATCGTCGAAAAACATGAGCGAGGTGCCGAGGAGGACGTATATAACAGCAGAGGAGAAGAGCATGCCAGGCCACAACTTGTTCAGAGTGCCGGCGATAGCTCGCCTTCTCTTTGTGGAAAACACGGTACTGAGAAGAAGAAGAGGATGATGTGCTTGGATATAAAACACGCAATCGTCGAAAAACATGAGCGAGGTGCCGAGGAGGACGTATATAACAGCAGAGGAGAAGAGCATGCCAGGCCACAACTTGTTCAGAGTGCCGGCGATAGCTCGCCTTCTCTTTGTGGAAAACACGGTACAGAGAAGAAGAAGAGGATGATGTGCTTGGATATAAAACACGCAATCGTCGAAAAACATGAGCGAGGTGCCGAGGAGGACGTATATAACAGCAGAGGAGAAGAGCATGCCAGGCCACAACTTGTTCAGAGTGCCGGCGATAGCTCGCCTTCTCTTTGTGGAAAACACGGTACTGAGAAGAAGAAGAGGATGATGTGCTTGGATATAAAACACGCAATCGTCGAAAAACATGAGCGAGGTGCCGAGGAGGACGTATATAACAGCAGAGGAGAAGAGCATGCCAGGCCACAACTTGTTCAGAGTGCCGGCGATAGCTCGCCTTCTCTTTGTGGAAAACACGGTACTGAGAAGAAGAAGAGGATGATGTGCTTGGATATAAAACACGCAATCGTCGAAAAACATGAGCGAGGTGCCGAGGAGGACGTATATAACAGCAGAGGAGAAGAGCATGCCAGGCCACAACTTGTTCAGAGTGCCGGCGATAGCTCGCCTTCTCTTTGTGGAAAACACGGTGAGATCCTTAACATCCAACAACTAATGGGACGCAAACGGGGCGCCCAGTTTAGCGGTACACACATTGATGAATCACCCTGCCTGTGATTCACCCATGACAGGTTATAGCTAGGTCGGGATTCAAACCCAGGCTGGACAGTTTAGACTTTAGAGTCAAGTGTGCGTACCTCCAGTCCAGGCCATCCTGCCAGCTTGTATGCTGCATACAGGTGAAATATAAAGCGCGAGATATTTTTATATATACTGTATATTTAAAAAAAAATTGGTGTGGTTTTTGGCGGGCTGGAATGGATTAATAGCATTTCAATGCATTTTAATGGGGAAATTTGATTTGAGATACGAGCAATTTGAGTTACGAGCTCGGTCACAGAACGAATTAAACTCGTAAGTCAAGGTTCCACTGTATATATATATATATATATATATATATATATATATATATATATATTAATATATATTTTAATATATATATAGATGTATTAATATATATATAGATGTATTAATATATATATAGATGTATTAATATATATAGATGTATTAATATATATATAGATGTATTAATATATATAGATGTATTAATATATATACAGTCACGTGAAAAAGTAAGTACACCCCATGTAAAGTTTTGACTTTTTCAACATATTTCAACACTCAGCTACTTGATCTTCATTTCAACAATATTGATAGATAAAGGTGATATAATATAACAAATATCATGAAACATTTACATTTTATAATTTAAATAAACATAAATGCAAATTTCGCATGTGGAAAAAGTAAGTACACCCTTGGCTCTAATAGGTGGTATTGCCCCCTTTGGCAGAAACAACCTCAGGTAGGCGTTTCTTGTAACTGTCTGCCAGTCTCTGACATTGACTGGGATAAATTTTTGCCCACTCCTCCATGCAGAATTCTTTCAGCTATGCGATGTTTGAGGGGTTTCTTACATGCACAGCTCGTTTCAAATCCCCCCACAACATCTCGATGGGATTTAGATCCGGGCTTTGACTTGGCCATTCCAGAACCCTCCATTTCTTTTTTTTCAGCCATTCCTTGGTGGATTTACTGGTATGTTTCGGGTCATTGTCATGTTGCAAGGTCCACCTTCAGTTGAGCTTCAACTTTCCGACAAGTGGCCTCACATTATCCTCAAGCACCCTCTGGTACAATGAAGAATTCATAATGGATTCTATGATGGTGAGCTGCCCAGGCCCTGATGCAGCAAAGCTGCCCCAAACCATAATATTTCCACCACCATGCTTTACAGTTGGTATCAGGTTCTTGTGGTCAAATGCTGTCTTTGGTTTTCGCCAAACATGTCTTCTGGTACTGTGGCCAAATAGCTCTACCTTTGACTCATCTGTCCAGAGCACTTTGTTCCAGAAGTGCTGGTCTTTACCGAGGTGTTCATTGGCAAACTTTAGTCTTGCCCTGATGTTCTTTCTGGACAGCAAAGGTTTCCTCTTGGCACACCTCCCATGTAGATCAAATTTGTGCAGCCTCTTTCTAATGGTAGACTCATGCACTTTGACATCAACAGTGGCAAGAGCTACCTGTAGGTCCCGTGATGACATTCTGGGGTTCTTAGAGACTTCTTTCAGCATCTTGTTGTCTGCTCTCGGGCTGGAACTTGCTGGGGCGGCCTGGCCTGAACAAGTTGGCAGTTGTTTGGAATCTTCTCCACTTGTAGGTGATCTTCTGGACAGTCGAATTATTGATTTCAAATTGTTTGGAGATCTTTTTAAATCCCTACCCAGACTCGTAGGCATCTATAACCTTCTTTCTGAAGGCCTCAGACAGCTCTTTTGATCTCGGCATGGTGACGCCGCGCACTTCAACAACAAAGAGCAAACCAAACTAAATGTCTGAGGTTTAAATAAGACATGTTCCTCCAAGATCCTCTCTGACGATGTTCTAATCATTTGCACCTGAGCTGGTGCACCTGATTCTAATTTTAGGTATTTGAAGTAGTGATAAATGTAGGGGTGTACTTACTTTTTCCACATGCGAAATTTGCATTTATGTTTATTTAAATTATACAATGGACTACAAAATGTAAATGTTTCATGATATTTGTTATATTATATCACCTTTATCCATCAATATTGTTGAAATGAAGATCAAATAGCTGTATGTTGAAATATGTTGAAAAAGCCAAAACTTTACATGCGGTGTCCTTACTTTTTCACATGACTGTATATAAAAATATATATATATTTATTTATTTATATAAACTCACATACGGTATACTGATATGATATATTATGAACTTGTAAGTACTTGTAAAATCTATTATATTTGAAGTTATAACTTTAACTTACCGTATTTTCCGGTGTATCAACCGCACCCGTGTATCAACCGCACCCCCGATTTTCGACGCCAAAAAAAATATCAGATTTTCAACCATCCATCTCGTGGTCTTGGTCAGGATAGAAGCGAATGGTGAAGCTTGGTCTTGGTCAGGATAGAAGAGAATGGTGAATCTTGGTCTTGATAGCTCGAACAGGATAGAACAAATGGTGAAACTCCCCGTTGACCTCTCCGTTTTATACATTCGCCCAGTCCATGCGGCGGCATCAAAGCCGACTTCAATCGGTTAATACCGCTGCGTTGGTTAGACAATAGGTACGTCATAATGTCCCATGCAAAACATCCTGTTTACCATGTTGACGCTTTTGTTTTGTGACTCAATCCTGTCTTTATTTAGCACACTCTCACTATGTGACCTGTCATTCAAAGAGGACTAGTGAAAGTACACATTTTCACAAACACGCATAGAAAAATCAAATATTACAAACTTCAAACTTTCTTGTATTTGACTGGCAGCAGTAATCGGCGTTGAACCTACCTTAGTAACGTAATTGACGATCATTCATCATTGTATCCCCGCAACCCCAAAGTAGTATAAAGATTACGTCCCGTTGATATGACAGTTTTTCAATGCACAAATTTTTCTGTTACTGTGTATCAACCGCACCCCCTTTTTTAGGGTTTTCCCATCGGTAAAAAACCGCGGTTGATACACCGGAAAATACGGTATAAGCAATTGATTGAATTTTCCAACTATCCGTATCATTAGCTGGAAACCGTTTTTCATCGAGGTTTCGATCCTTTCAGCTCAGAAGCTCTCCAAACGATGATCCACAACCCTGGCCGTAGGTCCACATCAGTAGATTACTCAACATCAATGGACCCCCAACCTAAAAGTTGTGTCCAGACAGTCAGTCAACACAGCAATGCAATATCCTTATTCAAACTTATCTAATTACTACTTTTATTTAAAATATTACCACAACCGAATAACTTAAATTATAAATAGCTTTATATGATAATATATGAAGCGATAAACACTTTACCTGATAGACATGGCCATTACACAGCACTTCCATCTAACCATGGACTCAAACTGTTATTCAAATATTCAAACTGTCATTTATAACTGATTTTACCATGCTGCACTGCATATCCTAGCAACCACCAAATTATTTTAATTCCTTATTTACAATGTATTTTATGAATAATATTTTGATCTAAATACCTCCATTATTTAATACTATCTCTAAATATATGTTTAACCAGTAATATTAGTTAAAGAATGAACTTCACTAAAATAATTAATTCAATATTATTATATGAAATGCAATCCAATAGGAACTTGTTCACATGAAAACCAACCAAACTTAAACAAAAGGTGACAATGTAGTCTAAATACATTCTCACAAGACCTGATCAAACAATCAGCCAAATATCCCCTGTTTAACTTAACATGATGGAAAATACCTTCTCAGCAGGTTCCACAAAATCACCCTTTACTGAACAAATTCTTGCTAATCTAAGTCGCTGAGATGAGAAGACATTGTAACCCATTTTAATTGGTTCATTGATTACTACCTGGAAAGGTGTACAAGACTACAGCGAAACTGAAATCATCAACTTTATGATACACACTTGTACTAAAGCAATTCTGTCCAACTCTAACTAACACGTGCAGATATACAGCAAATGTACAATCATTACTACTCTTGTTATGCAATCAGACTATCTGGATAAATCTTGTAAAGCAGCCTATCAAAAAAGTTATTGTTAACCACACAAATGTAATCTATGTAACGACACATATGACACAATATTTTAGCTAATCCTAATGTTTTCTCCTTCATCAGTTTCTGCATCAATGAAAATTCACAGAAAATAAGAAAAATGTCTGCTAGTAGGGGGGCTGCAAATTCCCACCCATGGGAGTACCCTTAACCAGTTGAAACATTATCCCACAAAAGGGCACAAGAGTATTAAAAAAAAAAATATTAACAGCATCCTTAAACTTCTGCTTATCAAAACAATGAAAACCTGAGTATTTATTTTTGGAAAAAAATACTATATCAAACTTGACACATAAAAACTTATTAGGAGTTAAAAACCATGTCAACTACTTTGAAGAGTGAATCCCTTACTAGTGCTAAATCCAAATTTGTATATGAAGTCGAAAAATCAAAAACCTCAACCGACTTGATATTGAGGCATCTAATCCTATCTAAGAACTCCAAAGTATAACTAATGCTCCAGAAAGTGTTAACACCAGAATTCTGCTCAATTGCTAAACAATATTTCCTGAACTGTTCCCCAACAACTTTTAAGCTTGAGTTAACAACAACAACACAACATGCATTTTAAGGCCATTTTCCCTGCAAGAGCGGGGGTTAGCCTTGCGGTCCCCATGACAATCTTCTCCATTTTGCCCTATTTTCTGCATCTCTCCTTGTTAACCCCTTTGCCCGCATGTCTTTTTCCACCGTCTTTAGCCAAGTCTGTCTCGGTCTTCCCCGCCCTCTACTTCCTTCTACATTCATTTCCATCACTCTTCTCAACCAATCACTTTCATCCTTCCTCAACACATGACCAAACCATCTCAACCTGTTCCTCTTCACAGCATCAATCACAGGCTCTATTCCCATCATCTTTCGCAATTCATCATTTGTCTTCCTCTCTCTCAGCGACACTCCGCACATCCACCGAACCATTCGCATTTCCACCCTTTCCAGCCTTCGTTGCTGCTCTACATTCATGACCCATGTCTCGCTCCCATAAATCATAACACTTGTCACACATGCAGCATACACCTTTCCCTTCAGCTTCAACGACACTCCCCTCCTCATCAGCACGCCACTCAGTTCCCGAAACTTCTTCCATGCACATCTCACTCGAGCAACCGTTGCCGAGTCTGATCCACCTTCTCCATTCAGCATGTCTCCGAGATAGCAAAATGTTTTCACACCTTCCAGCTTCACGCCGTCTCCAAGATCCAACTCAACATTTCCTCCATCTGCAGCTCCCTCTGTGCACACCTTACATTTGAATGTAGGTGCCACACTGGTTAATAACCCTCTCAGACCACTACATTTTTGATGAACCCACTCAGCGCACATTGTACATTGAATGGAATTCACTCCGACACCCTTCCTGCACACAGCACATGGTCACTTCCCAGTTCTTTCCACCTCACCACATGCTTTACCACTTGCCATCACCTTTGTCTTTCCTATATTCACCTTCAGACCTTTTGTCTCCATACTTTCCTTCCACTTGTTCAACTTTTCCTTCATTCCATCCATACTTTCCGCAATCAACACCAGATCATCTGCATACGACAACTCCCACGGTAAACCCTCCTTTACGGTCTGAGCCAGCACCTCCATCACAGCTACAAATAGTAGTGGACTTAGTACTGACCCCTGATGCACTCCCACCTTCACCTCAAACACACCACTGTTCCCGTCCTTCGTCCTTACAGCTGTGCGCGCTCTTTTGTACATTGCCATCACAACTCTGATCAACCATTCCTCCACTTCTAACTTCCTCAATGCCCATGTCAATACTTTGCGTGGAACCCGATCGAATGCTTTCTCCAGATCAACAAACCCAAGAAACAACTTCTTCCTCTTCTCCCTGTACTTCTCCTGCAACTGCCTCACAATGAAAAGCGCGTCTGTCGTTCCTCTTCCTGACGTAAATCCAAACTGCATTTCGTCGATCTTCACCTTCTTCCTTATCCTCCTCTCCAACACCCTTTCCAATACCTTCATTCCATGCTCCAATAACTTTATCGCTCGGTACGAGCCACACTCCAGAGGGTCACCTTTCCCCTTGTATAGAGGGACAAGGGTACTCAGTTCCCAAGCCACTGGAATGCGGCCTTCTTTCACCACCAGATTACTGATCTCTGTCATTCTCTTCACACCCCAACTTCCTGCTGCCTTCAACATATCTCCCACAACTCCCGTCGGCCCTCCCGCTTTTCTACTCTTCATTGCTTTTATCGCTTCCTCAACTTCCTTCTCAGTTATCTTCTCTGTCGGTCCTAAAACTGGGTTACTCTCTATGTTGCCATCCCATTCATTCTCTGTATTCAACAGCATTTCCATATATCTTTTCCATCTTCCTTTAATTCCATCTGGGTCCACAACGATTTGTCCCACTTCATCCTTCAAGCAACTCACCCCCATCACATCACACCTCTCTTTCGCTATCTGCTTTGCAATCCTGAATACCGCTCTCTGACCCTCTTCCGAATCCAAGCGTTCTCCGAACATTTTCCTACATGTCTCCTGCGCCTTTGCTACCTCTTTCTTTGCAGCCTTCCTGGCTGCCTTTTAACTTACATGCTCTGCTTTTTCTGCTCCCGTACCCTTCGCCTTCTGCCACTCCTTGAACTTCTTCCTCTTCTCGTCAATCCTCTTTCCAACTTCATCATCCCACCACCATGTTTCTGAGTGCCTCGGTGGTCCTTTTGTCCATCCACATACCTCACCAACGGCTCCCAACAGACTATCTTTCATTGACATCCAACCACTTTCAAGCTCAACCACATCATCCTCGACCCAACTCATCCTCTCTTTTAATGCCTCCCTTACTGTCACCTCTTTCAACCTCCACACCTTCATTCTCGGTTGGTACTTCACCCGCCGAGCTCTCCTCGCACCTTTCACCCTTATGTCGCAGACAACCAAGTGGTGCTGTGAATCAGCCTCCTCCCCCGGGATCACCTTTGTGTCCCGGCGGTGCCCCCTATCTCGCCTACGCACCATCAGGTAGTCAACAGTTGTCGTCGACCCACATGACGTGTATGTAACAAGCTTATTATCCCCTTTCTGGAACTGGGTATTACAAATCAACAAATCAGTTCCATCAGCAAACTCCAAAATCCTTTCACCTTCTCCATTTCTCACACCATATCTGTAACCCCCATGAACTCCCTCAAAACCGTCCATACTCCTTCCCACATGTCCATTTAGGTCTCCTCCTACCACAACAACTTCCTCATCTTTCACGTTTTCCATCAGCTTCTCTATCGCACACCAGAACCTGTCCATCTCTTCATCATATCATATCACCATATCATATTTAAGCTTGAGTTAACGATAACCAATAACTGTTTGGTGGTACCCTGCCTGGCACCCGCTATAAACCTATACTTGTATGGGTTCTTATGAAGTTTTGGGATTCAGAAAAGCCGAGGAATACAAAGATTTACCTCTTTACATATAATACTGAAAAATCATTAACTAAAACTTCCTGACGCTCAGAGATAATATCCTGGAGCGACTCATGACGAGGAACATATTAATCCACTGGCTGAGGGGGTCCCCGTGTGCATGAGATGTGCCCTAAGTTACTCTTCATAATATTGAAGTAGACCATGAGACATATCAAAAAAGTTTGGGTAGACTTTTGGTAACCCGGCAGTAACCGAGGAAGTGACGTCATTATCCATGCCCTTTGCCGCTCTATTGATACCAAAATTTAGGGGTAGGGGAAACATAAATCGCAATAACTTTGGAAGTATAAATCACAGAACTACAAAATACCCATTAAAATGTTTGTATTTAAGTACTCTATTCATTACAATAATCATTATGCAAATTAATATGTTAATGAGGTCACCAGAGGTCAAAAGGTCACAAAACCCGGGTACAAGTGAAAATTTCACACTGCTCCAAAAAAATACCCACCAAGTTATGGATTTACTCGCTTTTACATTTATGATGCACGAAACTTTTAGAATAGATGCTACCTATTATTTTGATATGCATTTGGGGCCTTTTAATGCCTAAGTTTATTACGTAATATCAATTGAAAAATGTCACAAATTTAAAAGGTGGAATTTTTTCAAGTCTTTGGGCATACAAAGTATGCTGTCATGCTGGGACCATTTGTTAGCAATATGAAGGTGCATATGAACAGTTTTTGTTCTCAAGAATTCTCCTATGCTCTTTAGCTTTAACCCTTATTGCTCTGTAAGTAGGAGGCCCAAGGTCAAAGGTCAACTTTAATCGAATTCCGTTGCCAGCGCATGTCAAGCGGCATGCATCCTTTGAGAAAGATCACATTGTTTAATCTTGAAGTTTTTGTTTTAATCAAGGCAAGTGACTTTCAGTTTATGTCTTCACCACAAGGTTGGATTTGGTCTTTGATTCCTATGTCGAGGGGTCCATAAAATATTCCGAGAGAAGGCGCCGTTCAGTTAAAGCGGCAATTGAAATGAACATTATCAATTACGACACACCATTACCTGTAGAAATGGACAGATTTTGGGCATCAAGCAATAATAAATTTAAACTCCAGATGCTTCTTCACTCACAAGCCATAAAGCGCGGAAAAGAAAGACCTTCCACAGTCAACGTTGTGGCAAGTTCTTTTTCAGGTGTATCTGGTGCAGTTACATGCCAGTCTGTCAAAGATGGCTGTTCAACAGAGATGCCAGACCTCAGTCACGATGTAGAAGAGGCGGATGCTCGTATCATTCCACATGCGATGCATGCGGTCAAAAGTGGAACTGAACGTATTATCGTATTGTCTGGTGATACAGATGTGTTTGTACTGCTTATGCACTACTGGAATATTCTTCATTACAATGGCCTCAGCGAACTTTGGCTAAGGGCTGGTGTTGGAGATTCAACGAGATACATTCCAGTTCACACATTAGCACAAAAGGGTGGAGAAGAACTTTGCTATGTGCTACCACTTGTTCATACCCTGACTGGCTGTGACTACACAAGCAAGGTGGGAACAAAACATGCAGCCTTGAATAATGCTAGTCCATCTGAGTATCTGAAAGACTTTGATTCTGGAACAAGTTGTACCGACAGTTTCATGGCGTCCTGTGAGGCATACCTGGTACAAGTTATAAAAAAGAACACCAAGTGCACAACAATGGATCAATTAAGAGACCACATGTACCATCACAGTAAAGGTGTATCCTTGGAGCAACTTCCGCCAACTAGCCATGCAATACAGCAACACATCCATAGAGCGTTTTATGCAACCTATCGGATGGTGACTTTGTTACACCCTCATAAGCCCACATCACTGGATCCAACTGCCTTTGGCTTCAGGGAAGCAGATGAACTTTTGATGCCAACTAAAGGCATGAGACCAATTCCTGAAGAATACACAGTTTTGTGCAATTGGAAAAAATGCAGCAATGACAGATGTGCCTGTCACAAAAATGGACTTCCCTGCATTAGTTTCTGCAAGTGTCAAAGTCTCCAGGGTGATGAACAAATTGTGCAATGCAAAAACCCCTCTGGTTCAACTCGGTATTAGCATAAAGGAAATTCCTTTATGGTATTAGGTATGTAGCAGTAATTTACTCTGTATAAGCATCGCTGGGTCATCTGGATCCCTTTGACAAACATGCGAGTAAGCAACGGTAAATTACTAAACTTGTGGACAATAGAAACTATTGTGTTAAAACATGTACTTGTCTAATGGTCTATCATTGCTTGAGATATGTCTCTTTCATTTGACTGGCAGATCAGGCATAGATAACATTTTATGGAACCATGGGCATCATTCCCATGGGTATTTTTAAATGCTTCTTGGCTTCAAATAAGATTTCAATTAAATCTAACCTTATGATGTGTCCGCCTACTTGACAAAACACTGAGGGTTAATACAATGGACTGGAGCATAAGGGAACTCTTCACAAAACATAACTCAGAATACATTCTCAAATTGCTAAAGAAGGTACTAGTATGCAGAACATTCTATTATACTTATGGACTGCAAAAAAATCTGCCTTTTAAATTTACGGCAATTTTCAGTTGATGTTATGTAATACAATTAGGCATTAAAAGGCCCCAAATGCATATCAAAGTAATCAGTAGCATCTATTCTAAACGTTCCATGCATCATAAATGTAAAAGTGAGTAAATCCATAACTTGGTGGGTATTTTTTTGGAGCAGTGTGAAATTTTCACTTGTACTCTGGTTTTGTGACCTTTTGACCTCTGGTGATCTCATTAACATATTAATTTGCATAATGATTATTGTAATGAATAGAGTACTTAAATACAAACATTTTAATGGGTATTTTGTAGTTCTGTTATTTATACTTCCAAAGTTATTGCGATTTATGTTTCCCCTACCCCTAAATTTTGGTATCAATAGAGCGGCAAAGGGCGTGGCTAATGACGTCATTTCCTCTGTTACTGCCGGGTTACCAAAAGTCTACCCAAACTTTTTTGATATGTCTCATGGTCTACTTCAATATTATGAAGAGTAACTTAGGGCACATCTCATGCACACGGGGACCCCCTCAGCCAATGGACTATATGTGCTTTATATCGTTTTTGGCCCCATCTCTCATGGTGAAGAATCACTGAAATTTTTTTATTATCCGCATCCTGATCCTTGCCAAAATCTAATCGTTTCGTCTTTTTCACACACCCAACCTCTCCACAAAATTTCATCTGAACCCATTCACAACCTTTTGAGATATCCTGCGCACAAACAGACGGGAGTGAAAACATAACTTACCTTCCTTAACTTACGCCACTTTGTCCACAGACGGGTCCACTTTGTTAACTTACGTCCACCTTTGTTGGTGGAGGTTATCATGCAAAAATTGACTATGGCATTCCAGAAACTGCAGAATTTTTTTGTATACAAAGTCCAGACTCGTGGAAGAGCTAAAACACAGAACAGATCAGAATGCAACAGAACAAAAGGAACAGTAGAACTAGTGGGAAGAAACACCAACAGCAGGGCTGATGGACAAAATAGATTGAGTTCGGCAAAGAAGGGGTTTGGGGAAGGATGAGGAGTATGGGAAGAAGCCTGGTGTGAACAAGATCGATACAAAAGCAAACTCATGAAGGAAAAAGTGGAAATTTTGGTTGGTGGGGAGGCTGAGGATGGGGTGGTTTAACGGAGGTACAAAATATCATGCATGGTTTTGGATGGTAGATGATCTAAGATGGTGGGGATCAGCTGTGTTGAAGACCTGGATGGAAGAATGAGATTCAAGAAATGTGGAAGTTGGTTCCACAGGTGGGCAAAAAGGGGAACACATGAATGGAGGTGGGCAGTGATTCTGGATCTTGGAAGTTTCACTAGAAGGGGGTTGATGGTGGGCTGCTTGCACCCTGCAAATACCTGGTTGAGGGTGGGGGGGTCAAAGCACAGAGATGGCAGAGGGTGCAAGACCAGAAAGGAGGTGGTAGAAGACAGAGAGACCACTGATCTGTCTGTGATGGCAAAGTGATAGACCCATAGACTCTGCTTCATCGCTGGAGACTCCAGTGATCTCGAAGGCCTCGGTTTCTGCAGTGTCAAGCTGAACAAGGTGTGAGGCAGGGGAGCCAGCCCAGAGGGAAGAGCCGTATTCTTTGTAGCAGCAGATGAAAGCCGTGTTGGTGGATAAGAGTTAAGGTGTGCCAAGGAAAGGCTTTGCACGACAGAGGATAGAATACCCAGTCAGTGACTGGCTTTGGATGCCGACTTTGAAATGCGGTTTGCCCAATAAGTATCCTTGCTTAGAGTAAGAGATCCCAATAAAGAGTTTGAGTGACTGAACTTTGTCGATAGGGTTGTTAAGAAAATAGATTGGAGGGTTTACCATATGGTCCTTTCAGAGAGTGAGTGTGTGTGTGGGATTTTTTCAGGATTAAAAGACATATTCCAAGTGTTTGATCAGATTGTGATTTTTGTCAAGGTCTGAAGAAGGGGAAGATGCTGTGTATGTGAAAGATGAGGGATGTTATGGTGGAGGTTAGAGTCATCAGAGATAATGAGGATTTTACAGAGGGCCAGAGAGATCATTGATGAAGATTAGAAAAAGGATGGAGCCTATAACACTCTCTTGGGACACTCCATCCTTGACAGGGAGAGGAGAAGAAAGGATTCTGTTGAGAGCCTCATGCTGGCTACGAGAGTGGAGGAAGTCAGTAATGCATTGGTGGAGTTGGCCTTGGATTCCATAAGCAGAGAGTCTGGAGGGTATGGCGGGATGCCCAACTGTATTGAAAGCTCGAGATGTATCTTGGGAGATGGCCCTGATCTCATGTCTGATATTGCGGGCCTCCCTCCATAGTTGGGAGAGTCGAAGCAGCATGTCGAAGGTAGAGTGACGAGATCTGAATCCAAATTGATGATTTGTGCTGAGGTCATTTGAGAAAAGGAATGATTTCATATCAACTGCAATGATGGATTCCTTGACCTTGCTGATTATTTGAAGCAAGCTAATAAGTCTGTAGTTAAGGGGATCGGTTAAGCTTTAAAATATAGAAGCTTTAAAAAGGAAGCAAGATGGTTCAGGTGTTTCCCTCCCTCCCTCTGATGGTTCACAGACAGTTGGCTAATAGACTATAATTGCTTCTACGTAGTGTTGTAGTAAGAAAGCAGGAAGTAATTGTTTTTATGAAGTATCTGCCACTTTAAGATAAACTACTGAACATATACATTTTTTTCCTCAAAATTCCTTTGTAGGGTTGAGGCCTGATCTGGTGTTCTGCTCTGTCCGCAACCATCTCTCTCCATAAGTCAGATGGAGAGCGAGGGGGCTGGGAGTGGGGCAGGGGGCGGAAGGGTTTTACAAGTCATACAAAAACCCACTAATTTTGTGAGAATGATTCTGGGGAATTAACCTTTCCATTAGACATGGATTCTTTGCTGAAGAATTCAATCTTGATTCACCCTAAGACTGTATATGCAATTGACCTAATTTATGGGAGCATACAATGAGATAAAAAAGAAAAGGAGAAAATACATTTACGGTACATTCAAACCCAGCTGGGTACATTTAAAGTATTTTGGACAAGATGTGCAGTTGTTCCATTTCTTTTAAAGTATAAATCTCATCTTGTATAAAATTTCAGAATATGCTGAATGTGTATTGTGTTTTCTTATCTTTGTATTGCAGTTTCTGCAACATACCACGTGTGCCTTGCAAACAGAAGATGTATCCTCCTGCGCTGTGCCAGCTGCGGCAGTCTGCACATCGACCTTGCCAACTGGGGCAGTGTCCTCTTCTGCACAGCCGACAGCGACGGTGTCGTCCTGTGCCGTCCCCACTGCAATGGTGTCCCCGTGCATTGTCCCCGCCACGGCGGTGTCCCCGTGCATTGTCCCCGCCACGTCGGTGTCGTATGCCATACCTGCTGCATCACTCTCATGCATGCTTCCGACAGGCACATTCACCAGCAAGCAAGTCATGCCGATCTTGCATGGCTTTAAGGAAGGCGTTGTATCGGAGTCCGCTCCAGAGGTGGGGAGTTTGTCCATATTTCCCAAGGAGGCAGTTGCTACGTCAGCTTCAGAGACGACTGTGGAAGCAAGGTCTTTTACATCTGCACCAGTCATGGAGGTGACTGCTGTGTCAGCTTTGGTACAAGACATAGAGGACAGTGTTGTATCAGAGTCGGTGGCTTTGTTGGAGCCTGCTGTGGAGGTAGGGGCTTTATCAGCATCTGTGTCCACCTTGGATGTGGGCACTGTTTCACCATTGGCATCTGCGGTCAACGTTGTGGCTATGTCAGCAACTGGTACCACAGCAGAGATGCTGGCTGCATTGGCATCCGTGCCCACCTTTGAGGCAGGTGATATGTCAGTGTTGGCACCTGCCTTGGGGGCATGTGACCATGTGTCAGTGCTGGCGCCTGCCATAAAGATTGGGGATGGGGCTCTCTCGGTAACAGCTGTCGATGCCAGCGCTGCGTCACTGTCGGTGTGTCCTGGGTTTGTGGGCAGTGTGTCACACTTTGTACCTGCAGCGGATGTTGAGGCAATGTCGGACTCTGCACTGGTGGTAAATGCCGAGGCTGCATTGGTGTCTGCAAGCGTGGTGAAGGATGTGGCTGTTGCTGTGTCAGAGACTGCGACTGCGTTGGATGCAAAACTTATCTCGGTGTCAAAACCCATGCTTGGGGAGGTGGCTATGTCAATGTCATTGCCGGTATTGGGGGGTGCAGCTGTGTCAATATCTCCCCCTTTTTTGGGGGCTGCGGCTGTGTTGGCATCTGCCCCAGTATTGGGGGCTGCAACTGTATCGGTGTCTGCGCATTCAGTTGAGATGGGAGCGCTGTCGCAGTCTGTGCACATCATGGGGGATGGAACTAGGTCGTTGTCTGCTGTTGCCATGGAGGCTGATGCTGTTTTGGAGCCCATTTCCACTGTTCAGGCTGGGGGTTTCTCGGTGTCTGCGTCTGCTGTGGAGGCCGAGGCTATATCGGCATTGGCACCTGCCCGGGTAGATGAGGCTGTGTCGGCGTTTGCAACCGCCACAGATGCTAGGGCTGTATCAGCACCTTCACCCATCACAAAGCATGGGGATATGTCGACAACTGCACCTGCCAAAGAGGCTCAGTATGTGTTGGTGCCTGCAACTGCCCTTGAGGCTCGTTGTGGGTCTGTGCTTGCAACTGAGGTGAAGACTCATGATGTCTTGACATTTGATCCCACCAAGGAGGCGGCAGTGGTTGGACCAGCAGAAGATGAACCAACATCTGCATCTGCAGAGGATGAACCAACGCCTGCATCTGCAGAGGATGAACCAACGCCTGCATCTGCAGAGGATGGACCAACGCCGGCATCTGCAGAGGATGGACCAACGCCTGCATCTGCAGAGGATGGACCAACGCCTGCATCTGCAGAGGATGGACCAACGCCTGCATCTGCAGAGGATGGACCAACGCCTGCATCTGCAGAGGATGGACCAACGCCTGCATCTGCAGAGGATGGACCAACGCCTGCATCTGCAGAGGATGGACCAACGCCTGCATCTGCAGAGGATGGACCGACGCCTGCATCTGCAGAGGATGCACCGACGGCTGCAACTGCAGAGGATGAACCGACGGCTGCATCTGCAGAGGATGAACCGACGGCTGCATCTGCAGAAGATGAACCGACGGCTGCATCTGCAGAAGATGAACCGACGTCTGCAACGGCAGAGGATGAACCGACGTCTGCAACTGCAGAGGATGAACCGACGTCTGCAACTGCAGAGGATGAACCGACGTCTGCAACTGCAGAGGATGAACCGACGTCTGCAACTGCAGAGGATGAACCGACGTCTGCAACTGCAGAGGATGAACCGACGTCTGCAACTGCAGAGGATGAACCGACGTCTGCAACTGCAGAGGATGAACCGACATCTGCAACTGCAGAGGATGAACCGACGTCTGCAACTGCAGAGGATGAACCGACGTCTGCAACTGCAGAGGATGAACCGACGTCTGCAACTGCAGAGGATGAACCGACGTCTGCAACTGCAGAGGATGAACCGACGTCTGCAACTGCAGAGGATGAACCGACGTCTGCAACTGCAGAGGATGAACCGACGTCTGCAACTGCAGAGGATGAACCGACGTCTGCAACTGCAGAGGATGAACCGACGTCTGCACCTGCAGAGGATGAACCGACATCTGCAACTGCAGAGGATGAACCGACGTCTGCAACTGCAGAGGATGACCCGACGTCTGCAACTGCAGGGGATGAACCGACGTCTGCAACTGCAGGGGATGAACCGACGTCTACAACTGCGGAGGATGAACCGACGTCTGCAACTGCGGAGGATGAACCGACGTCTGCAACTGCGGAGGATGAACCAACGTCTGCATATGCAGAGGATTTGTCATATAGACCATTTTTGGCTCCCACAGAGAATGTGTGCGACATGTCTGCGTCTGCTCTTGACTTTGCTGTGGAGAAAGCACCAGCAACCAACGAGTATGCAGGGGATGTGCTGGTGCTCAGCGCTGGTGCGGGGGTGGTGCTATTGCCTGATGAGGTGGAGGTGCCAGCACCCGACAAGGTTGTGGGTGAGGTGCCAGCACCTGACGATGCTGCAGTGGACGTTCCAGCACTTGAGAATGCTGCAGTGGAGGTGCCGGAGGTGCCAGCACCTGACGAGGCTGCAATGGAGGTTTCAGTGCCTGAGGAGGCTGCGGTGGAGGTGCCAGTGCTGGAGGAAGCTAGGGTGGAGGTGCCAGCACTGGAGGAGGCTGCAGTGGGGGTGCCGGCACCAGAGGAGGCTGCGGTGGAGGTGCCGGCATTGGAGGAAACTGCAATGGAGGAGCCGGCGCCGAAGGAGGCTGTGGTCGAGGTGCCGGCATGGGAGGAGGCTGTGGTAGAGGTGCCGGCGCGGGAGGAGGCTGTGGTAGAGGTGCCGGCATGGGAGGAGGCTGTGGAAGAGGTGCCGGCGTGGAAGGAGGGTGTGGCCGAGGTGCCGGAGCCAGAGGAGGCTGCGGTAGAGGTGCCGGTGCCAGAGGAGACTGCGGTGGAGATGGCAGTGTCCGTCGAGGGTATTGAGGAGGCGTCAGCGCCCGTCGTGGGTATTGAGGAGGCATCAGCACCTGTCCATGGTATAGAGGAGGCGTGGGCACCCATCGAGGTTAATGAGTCGTTGGTGCCCGTCGAGGGTATCAAGCCTGTCGAGGGTGCTGAGGTGTCGGTGCCCGTCGAGGATGCAGAGGATGCGTCTTCACCCATACGCTGTACACGCTCATTCTCCATGGAGAAGGTCCTACTGCAGTCATGCTCTGGCGCAGTTGGATCAGCTGCTGTGCCATTTTGCTCCGCTGGAGATGGAGCGGCGTTTTCTACATGTGCAGCAGAAGAAAGAGTGGATTTAGAATGTGCTGTATTGACAGGTAAACAGTTTGCATCGGGTTCATTTTTTTCCATGGATTTTTGGCAGGACTTTGACATCCTTTCTTTCACCCATCTACATCTTGTTGCCTACCCTCACTCACTGTCTTTGCTCCATTCTCCTCTCACATGCCCTTCCTTTTCTTTCTTTCTTTCTTTCATACTTTCCTCTCTTCCTGTTCAGATTTTTGTTTCATTTTTGCATTGCATTCCTCCCTGTTGTCTATTTGTATGGAAACGTATCCATGAGCAAGAGACATTAGAAATGTATGAAGCATTCAGAAAATCGTGATTGGTGGAGGAATGTTGACATTTAGTTTCCTTTTTTCTTTGCATCGATAATTGCAAAAATTTGTGATTATTTTAATCTGTTAAAATTACACGACATCTCTGGGAAGTAAACAATAGCTGTAGCAGGCAGTGTGGATCATAAATCATATTCTGAACCCACACATCGACTTTCAAGCAAGGGAACAATCGATGAAAATGAATTTCACATCATCACTAATTTGCAACTTTTATTGTGGTCTCTTGTAGTTCGCATTAATGTAAGTGGTGTTGAACACTTAAATAATTATTCCGCTGTTGTCCATGTGTCCATCTGTCCCTGATACGTTTTTGTTCCCGTGATAGCTTGAGAACGGCTGAAGGGATTTAAATCAAACTTAGATTAAGTATGTAAAATGATGTAAAGATGAACTGAATAGATTTTGGGGTCAAGAGGTCAAAAGCCATGTTAGGTAACAAGACCAATAGTGTAACAATGGCGTCGCCGGAGAAATTTCATACTGATCGGATCAAGCATTATACTTGTCGATTTATGACATCATAATGAAGGCACCTATGACATCATCATTAACATATGTTATTCCCCATGGGGAGTACTTCATCCATGGTGGTTTCAGAGATATATATATATATTTTTTTTTTACAAGATGGCGCCCATACCACATGACCGCTGACGTCATAATTATCATTAAAAGTTCTGCAGGAAGAGCCACTCCTATGGTGAAAATTGTGTAGTCAATCGGACCAACGGTTGCAGTCTCAAAATTTAAGGGACATACATACATGCATACATACATGCATACATACATGCATACATACATACATACATACATACATACATACTGTTACGTGCTCCTCCCCGACCCCCTGGTCACGGTGTACCTCCGAGCCCCGAGAGGAGCCACGGCCGAAAAATATGTTATTCTGTGTCAAATATCAACAGGGAAACCACACCAATGGTTATCAACAAACAAATATTGTATTAAAAATCGCACAAGAATAACGATACAACAATAATAGCAATCAAAAGTACAATCAACACATCTTATGATGGTACCATCAGCTAGTATAGGATAACTCACTGTGCTCCAAGTGAGTGGAAAAAAAACATTCCCCAATGTCTCTATAGCTCAAAGTTGATCCCCTCCAGTGATCATTAGAGCGATGTCGAATCGAAACCCGAACCCCGTTCAGATGACGGGCTCGGTCACACCGCCAAAACAGCAGAAAGGCATATGCGGCCGAAGCGGCGCAAAGAGTCACATGGTCCAAAACTGCATAAAGCAAACTCAAGGCGAATGGGAAATCCAAAGACACCACTGCGTAAGGAAAACTCAAGGCGAATGGGAAATCCAAAGGCGCCCTCCAGGTCTGAACTTTCACGGCTCAGTCAGCGAACCGCAAATTAATCTTCCAAAAGCCACGGTGCACACACACACACATCAGATACGTCTGAAAGCGGTGGAAATGGCTGACGAAGCAAATACCCTGCCTGACGCGCGAAGCGTACGAATCAAAATGGCCGACGGCTCGGTCTCGAGTCGCGACGACACGGCGTCGCGATATAATATTTCCCTCAAACAATAATAATAATTATAATACATAGAACCAGAAATGTTTCAAGTGGATGAAAACCACAACACCGGAAGTGACGAATCCGTAACACTTCCCCCCCTCAAGAGAGAAAGCTTGAACATAGTGAAAACTTTCTTTGCAGGCAAAACTCTCCCAACAAACAAAAGTAAACACACCCAAATCATAAATTCCCGTGAGCAACGATGATCAATATTTCCCAAAAATAAAGCAACAAAACTTCAAACAACCTACAGAGATTTCCAAAGTTAATTCACTCTGGACAAAGCATCAGCAACGACATTGTCCCTGCCCTTTACATGCTCAATTTCCCAGTTGAACTCCTGCAAAGCCAAACTCCATCTCATCAACCTCTGATTTTTATTTTTAGTTTCTTTTGAACGAGGGTTAAGGGGTTGTGATCAAAAATCCAAAGTCAAGCAAATCTATAGCACTTTTTCCGGGAGGCCGAGCTGAGAGCCAGGTTCCATGGTGGTTGGGTGGTGAGGCCTGGAAGTATTCACTACATGGACGCCTTTAGGAACGTGGAGATCATGGTTAATCCGTGTATGAGAGTTCACAACCTGGACGCCTTTAGGAACGTGGCGTTCACGGTTAATCCGTGTAGGAATTTTGGCTCGGCTGCTCCGCAGCATTCAGTGCTTCAACTCTTCCTAACTTTCATAATAATCACGGTTGGACCACTTGTCGCTGTAGTCACCTGAATAGCGGTCTCCTTCTCGGCCACTACCCTGATAATCATCCCTCCGGGAGCTGCCGTAACTCTGGGAGCCTCCATCGTAATATCGACTGCGGCCACCACCAAAACTACTACTCCCACCCCGGGAGCCATAGCCACCCCTGAAACTACCTCCACTTTTTCCTCCTCTGTAGCCCCCTCGACGCCTATGGCCTGCCTTCTCTACTGTTATGGTCCGACCATCCAAATCCTTGCCATTCAAATCCTTTTCTGCATCTTTGGCGTCCTTTGTGTTTTCAAATGTGACAAAGCCAAATCCTCTTGACTTTTGCATCTCCCTGTCTTTTATCAGCAGCACTTCCAAGAGCGGTCCATATTTGCCGAAGACAGAATCCAGAACATCTTCCCTTGTGTTGAAGTTCAGTCCACCTACAAAGAGCTTGCCAACATTGCTTCCATCCCTGACTTGTGTGTGCTGACACTTAGTTTCAGGGCACTTCCTCTTCTCTTCAGAGCACTTCCTACCCATAGCACGAGTCACGGTACAGGATGGAAAGATACCCGGAATCTCCTGCTCTACCTGTGCGGTGTTATTTTCCATACTAGGCTTTTCAACAAACATCGGGTTACCAGAAACTTGACCACCGGCCAAATCATTCCCGATAACAAAAGATACTCCCTCTACAGGAAGAGTGGCTTGTAAACCTACGGTGAACGGTCCTGACACCAAATCAGACTGCAAATAGATGACATGAAGTGGAGCTTTAACAAAGCCACCAACCCCCTGTAAACGAACACTAACACCAGTTGCTGTCTTCTCTGACAATGGCAAAATGCCTTCAAGCATCAAAGATTGATGTGCTCCTGTGTCCCTCAATACCCTAACCGGTCTCTGGTTAGTCAAGTCTCCATCCAGTGACACAAACCCCTCTGAAATAAAAGGTTTGTAACCCTCGTGAACAAGGTCGTTCTGAGATGCCGGAACTTTGGCATGGGAACCTTCACAAGACTCTGTCCTCCAAGGACGATTTCTCACATTTGCCAATGCATTCGGAGTTGTACTAGTCTGACTCCGCTCCTGATTTTTCCTTTCCAGGGCGAAGCATTGGGACATCAAATGTCCAGGTTTCTTGCAAAAAGCACAAGTAGGCCAGGAGGAAAAACTCGTGGTCTGCCTCGAGCCCCCCAGAAGATAAGTCTGTCTTGGAACTGTAGACTTCTGATCCCTAACAGTCGCGGTATCAGATCTGTCCTCATAGACCTCTCTAGGCCGCCCCCATGAATCTTCGTTCTCCGCACCGGAGGTACCGTAGCTCCACTGTTTAAGTCTAGGCGAGAAGTTAGGTTTGTGGATCCCCACCCTGTGTGTCAAGGCATAGTCATCTGCCACGGTGGCTGCCTCATACAACTCTGGTACCTTCTTTTCCTCCAGATGTACTTTAATGTCCTCGTGGACACACTGTTTGAATTCCTCCACCAAGATCAATTGTCGCAACAGTTTGAAGTCTTTCCCAACCCGTTTCGAATCACACCACCGATCAAACATGGTTTCCTTCATTCTGGCAAACTCCACATGGGTCTCACTCTCCCTCTTCCTGGCATTCCGGTATTTTTGCCGGTAAGCTTCAGGGACCAATTCATAGGCTTTGAGAATGGTTTTCTTCACTATCTCATAATCTGCAAAATTGGTCAATCTGTAAAGCCGAAAATATATCTTGAGCTTTACCCACCAGAACACTTTGCACTAACATAGTCCAGGACTCCACAGGCTATTTTAGCATTTGAGCCACTTTCTCAAAGTGTATAAAAAACTTGGCTACCTCCTTTTCATTGAAGGGTGAAACCAGCCTCACATACCTACCAACATCCCAAGTGTTCTGACTAGTTGTCGAACTAGCCGGCATGGATGCTACCTCTCCCCGTTCTTCCATTATTTGCAGCTCCTTGAGTTTAAGTTCCCTCTGACACTCCATGTCACGTTCCTTTAACTCCCTTTCGGCTCTTCTTTCCTCTGCTCTTTCCTTTTCTCTTCTTTCTTCGAGTTCCCTTTCAACTCTCCTTTCCTCTGCTCTTCTTTCCTCGAGTTCTCTTGCAGCTCACCTTTCCTCTGCTTTTTCCTCTGCTCTTCTCTCCTCAAGTTCTCGTTCCTGTCCTGCTCTTTCCTTTTCTGCCTTCCTTTCCTCTGCTTTTAACCTTTCCTGGCTCTGCAGTTGCATCTCCAGTTTCCGGAGCTCCAGATTTTCTTTTTCTTCGGGTAACCAATCCAAGGCTACCTCTGTCCATGTGCCCGGTCCCACCAGAGATTCTATCACCAATGTCTGCATCTCTGCTTTCTTCATATTAACTCGGACCTCCAAGTTAAAATGTCTGGCCAATATCAAGAGTTCCGATTTTTTAAACGCTTGGAACTGTGCCTCATTAGGGGACGCCGCAAACTTTTCTGCGTCAAACACCATGGTGACTATCCGTTAACACCTGTTAACCTTCACACAAAAATTTTTCAAAAAAAATTTTTTTTTTGAAAAATTTGGGAATGTGAGGAAAATTCTAAATTTGGGAATGAATGAATGATCGTTTTAAGGCCATTTTCCCCGCTAGAGCGGGGGTTAGCCTTGCGGGCCCCATGACAATCATAGTTCCCTGTTTGAGGCAATGTTTTTATGGCCGGATGCCCTTCCTGACGCCAACCCTTGGTCACGCTCTTAGGATGCACAGGGATACGGTGTACCTATTCTGAATCGGGGTACACACCGTGATCATTCATCCCAGCAAGCTGGTACTCAATTTGCCGACCTCGGAAGGATGACAGGCTGAGTCAAACCCCCTGGCGTTAATTCAGCGATCGACTGGGATTCGAACCCAGGATCCTAGGATCCCAAGCCGGCACCCTGACCGCTAAGCCAACGCCAGGCTTTTGGGAATTTGGGAATTCTTTCGGGAAAACGCCAAATTTGGGAATTTTTGGAATGCTAGGGAATTCTATCCCGGACGAATGTTATTAGGGAATTTAATCCCGGACGAAGACCCAATTTCGAGCCACCGAGTCAATTGGATGAGCCCCCAATTTCTGTTACGTGCTCCTCCCCGACCCCCTGGTCACGGTGTACCTCCGAGCCCCGAGAGGAGCCACGGCAGAAAAATACGTTATTCTGTGTCAAAAATCAACAGGGAAACCACACCAATGGTTATCAACAAACAATTATTGTATTAAAAATCACACAAGAATAACGATACAACAATAATAGCAATCAAAAGTACAATCAACACATCTTATCATGGTACCATCAGCTAGTTTTGGATAACTCACTGTGCTCCAAGTGAGTGAAAAAAAACATTCCCCAATGTCTCTATAGCTCAAAGTTGATCCCCTCCAGTGATCATTAGAGCGATGTCGAATCGAAACCCGAACCCCGTTCAGATGACGGGCCCGGTCACACCGCCAAAACAGCAGAAAGGCGTATGTGGCCGAAGCGGCGCAAAGAGTCACGTGGTCCAAAACTGCATAAAGCAAACTCAAGGCGAATGGGAAATCCAAAGGCGCCCTCCAGGTTTGAACTTTCACGGCTCAGTCGGCGAACCGCAAATTAATCTTCCAAAAGCCACGGTGCACACACACACACACACATCAGACACGTCTGAAAGCGGTGGAAATGGCTGACGAAGCAAATACCTTGCTTGATTGACGCGCGAAGCGCACGAATCAACATGGCCGACGGTTCGGTCTCGAGTCGCGACGACCCGGCGATGATTCTTCAGAATCCCAACGCCAAACCTGACACCCAGGTTGATCAGTCACAGCGATAACCCCTATCGCAGGAATTCCTATCCAGGAAATTAAAAGTTCACTCGTGTCTCTTGCTCGACAACGTTAGATCCAGAACGCAAAGCAACCAGCTTCTTGTCCGACTTTTCGCTCCTTTCTTTTCTCTCACCTCCTCTTCTTCTTCGTCTCCCGGTTCCCGATCCGGTTTCCTGTTTCATTTAACATTAACCTTTTTACCTTTTGACAATAATAATGGCTATTTCCCTCAAACAACAATAATAATAATAATACATCGAACCATAGCCTGGTGTTGGCTTAGCGGTTAGGGTGCCGGCTTGGGATCCTAGGATCCTGGGTTCGAATCCCGGTCGATTGCTGAATTAACGCCAGGGGGGTTGACTCAGCCTGTCATCCTTCCGAGGTCGGCAAATTGAGGACCAGCTTGCTGGGATGAATGATCACGGTGTGTACCCCGATTTAGAATAGGTACACCGTATCCCTGCGCATTCTAAGAGCGTGACCAAGGGTTGGCGTCAGGAAGGGCATCTGGCCATAAAAACATTGCCTCAAACAGGGAACCATGATTGTCATGGGGCCCGCAAGGCTAACCCCTGCTCTAGCGGGGAAAATGGCCTTTAAAAAACGATCATTCATATTCATGCATTCATTCATTCATTCATTCATAGAACCAGAAATGTTTCAAGTGGATGAAAACCACAACACCGAAGTGACGAATCCGTAACACATACATACATACATACATACATACATACATACATACATACATACATACATACATACATACATACATACGGACAGACAAACGCTGTTCTCGATGGCATTGCCCTCCTGGCTACGCCGTAAAGATTCTGTTACTGCACTAACTTTTGAACCAGTGATGGGATTTTTACCAAACTTGGTACTGAACAAGTACCTATTATGATGAACTGATTCAATTTCAGCATCACATGTCAGAGGTCATGTCAGGTAAAAAATATGATAACTAGTGAACAGCTGAAGGGATTTAAATCAAACTTGGTACAACTATGTATCATGATGTAATAATGTGGGCAGAGGTATATCAGTCGATGTTGTGATGTCGAAGAGTGCCCTTCTAGTTGGTTTTATTTCCTGTACAAAAATGCACAAACTGTGTCCTGCATATTTTATTTGTGGTAAGTGAATATTACTTGCACATGATATAAATATAACATCTACGAGCAAAAGTATCTGTCACCGGTGACTGGAAAGTTCAAGTTAGTATATCAATTTAAATTATTTTGTGGACTTTGAAAAGGTTAATTATGTTGCACTGCTGGTTTCACTCAAAGCCAAATCTCTCAGCTACTTCCAGTGCATTCAGAACGTATTCAGACCCCTTCACTTTTTTCACATTTTGTTATGTTGCAGCCTCATGCTGAAATCGTTTAAATTCATTTTTTCCCTCATCAATCTCCACTCAATACCCCATAATGACAAAGAGAAAACAGGATTTTAGAAAGTTTTGCAAATGTATTAAAAGGAAAAAACTGAAATATCACATTGACATAAGTATTCATACCCTTTGCTATGACACTTGAAATTTAGCTCAGGTGCCTCCCATTTCTCTTGATCATCTTTGAGATATTTCTATACCTTGATTGGAGTCCACCTATGGTAAATTCAATTGATTGGACATGATTTGGAAAGGCACACACCTGTCTATGTAAGGTCTCACAGCTGACGATGCATATCAGATCAAAAACCAAGCCATGAGGTCGAAGGAACTGCCTGCAGAGCTCGGAGACAGGATTGTGTCGAGGCACAGATCTGGGGAAGCCTACAAAAAAATTTCTGATGCATTAAAGGTTCCCAAGAGCACAGTGGCCTCCATAATTCTTAAATGGAAGAAGTTTGGAACAACCAGGACTGTTCCGAGAGCTAGTCGCCCGGCCAAACTGAACAATCGGGGGAGAAGGGCCTTGGTAAGAGAGGTGACCAAGAACCCGATGGTCACTCTGGCTGAGCTCCAGAGATCTTGTGTGGAGATGGGAGAAACTTCCAGAAGAACAACCATCACTGCAACACTCCACCGATCTGGGCTTTATGGCAGAATGGCCAGACGGAAGCCTCTCCTCAGTGAAAGGCACATGAAATCCCACAGAAGCTTGTGTCTCACAGTCTGAGAGTCCTTTAGGTGCTTTTTTGCAAACTCCAAACGGGCTTTCATGTGTCTTTCACTGAGGAGAGGCTTCCGTCTGGCCACTCTGCCATAAAGCCCAGATCGGTGGAGTGTTGCAGTGATGGTTGTTCTTCTGGAAGTTTCTCCCATCTCCACACAAGATCTCTGGAGCTCAGCCAGAGTGACCATCGGGTTCTTGGTCACCTCTCTTACCAAGGCCCTTCTCCCCCGATTGTTCAGTTTGGCCGGGCGGCTAGCTCTAGGAGCAGTCCTGGTTGTTCCAAACTTCTTCCATTTAAGAATTATGGAGGCCACTGTGCTCTTGGGAACCTTCAATGCAGCAGAAATTTTTTTGTAGGCTCCCCAGATCTGTGCCTTGACACAATCCTATCTCTGAGCTCTGCAGGCAGTTCCTTCGACCTCATGGCTTGGTTTTTGCTCTGATATGCATTGTCAGCTGTGAGACCTTATATAGACAGGTGTGTGCCTTTCTAAATCATGTCCAATCAATTGAATTTACCATAGGTGGACTCCAATCAAGGTGTAGAAACATCTCAAAGATGATCAAGAGAAATGGGAGGCACCTGAGCTAAATTTCAAGTGTCATAGCAAAGGGTCTGAATACTTATGTCAATGTGTTATTTCAGTTTTTTCTTTTTAATAAATTTGCAAAATTTTCTAAAATCCTGTTTTCTCTTTGCCATTATGGGGTATGTTTGTCATTATGGCATTCACAATGACATTGTCACAATGACATTCTCTTTGTCATTATGGGGTACATTATGGAGTGTAGATTGATGAAGGAAAAAATGAATTTCAACGATTTCAGCAAAAGGCTGCAACATAACAAAATGTGAAAAAAGTGAAGGGGTCTGAATACTTTCTGAATGAACTGTATACCGCCCACCACATAATGGCCACGCATCATCGGGCAGCGGAGGTTCATTTTGTCTAAAATGTGGGCAAAATACAGTAATAGCTATTTTAAATAATATTACTCCATGAAGATTTGTATTAAATCTCCTTTATTCCAGATGTTCATGTTAATTTTAATGATTACTGCAAAAGAGAAAAGAAAAGTGAATGTTGAGTTTTGTCTGCGTGCACAGATTTTCAAACACAGTGCGGGAATCCGCCGCCGCATGCTGGAGACATTTGAATGCACAGACCTACACCACAGTTCACAATATATAGAAGATAGCAAAAATAAAACTGTTTCAATTTCCTAATTTATGTTATATACTGAACTAGTAAAGGCAGCAACGCTGGATTCCTCCTCCCACACCTTCCACTCCCCCATCCCCTCTCCACTCTTCCTCCCTCCATCCCCACTCTCTCCCCTTTCTTCTCTTCCTCACTCCCCTCTTCTACCTCTGTCCCCCAACTTCCTACCCTTACACTCTCTCTCCCCACCACTCTCCCCCTTCCTTCCCCCTAATCTCACACTAAGTCAGCAATAGTGGAAATTCCGAAATTCCATGTGATGTAAAATGTGACTTCAAAGCTTCAGCAAGCCTCCTTCCCTCTCCTCCCCCCCCCCCCCCTCATCACCCACCCTCTATCCCATAGTGTACAGTATAGTGACATGGGGTGATGCTTCTCTCTCCTTCCTCTCTCTCTCTTTCCCACCTCTCTCTATCTCTCCCCAGCCCTCTCTCTCTTTCCCTCGGTCTCACTCCACTCATTGCACCATCCCTCCCTCCTGGAGTGTACAGTATAGTGACATGGGGCGAGGCTTTGTTCTCTACCCCCCCCCCCCTTCCCTTCTCGCTCCCCTCTCCCTTACCCTTCCCCCTTCTCTACCCCTCTCTTTCCCCCCTCCCTCCTCACCCTACTTCCTCCTTGCCCTCCCCCACTCCTCTGTCTCTCTCCTAACCCTTTCTCCCCCCTACCCCTTTCTCCCCCCTGCCCCTTTCTCTCCCCTACCCCTTTCTCTCCCCTACCCCTTTCTCTCCCCTACCCCTTTCTCTCCCCTACCCCTTTCTCTCCCCTACCCCATTTCTCTCCCCTACCCCTTTCTCTCCCCACCCTCTCTCTCTCTCTCTCCCCTACCCTCTCCCCCCCCCCACCCCTGGCTTCTCTCTCTCCCCCACCCCTCTCCCCTCTCTCTCCCACCCCTCTCCCCTCTCTCTCCCTCACCTCTCTCCCCCACCCCTCTCCCCTCTCTCTCTCCCCTCTTTCTCCCCCATCTTTCTCCCCTCTCTCTTCCCCATCTTTCTCCCCTCTCTCTTCCCCACCCCTCTCCCCTCTCTCTCCCCCACCTCCTTTATTCCCACCACCCCTTTTCCCCCTCTCCCTCACCCTGCTCCTTCCCCTCCCTTCTCAATCTCCCTCACCCCTGTCTGTCTCTCCTCCACCCCTCTCCCTCCCCCATCTCCAACCCTGTCTCTCCCCCACTCATCTCTCCTCCCTTATTCCCTCCTCTCCCCTCACCACCCCTCCTCCCTCCCCTCATCACCCCTCCTCCCTCCCCTCACCACCCCTCCCCCCTCCCCTCCCTTCTCTCCCCCACTCTTCCCCTAACCTAACTGTCCACAAACCCACGCCAGTGCAGAGTCCGACATTGCCTCAACATCCACTGCAGGTACAGAGGGTGACGCACTGCCCACAAACCCAGGACAAACCGACAGTGACGCAGCGCTGGCATCGACAGCTGTGGCCGAGAGAGACCCATCCAAAATCTTTATGGCAGGTGCCAACACTGACATATCGCCTGCCTCAAATGTGGGGCACGGATGCCAATGCAGCCAGCATCTCCGCCGTGGGACCAGTTGCTGACGTAGCCACAGTTGCTGACCCACCCCCTCCCCTTCCCCACCTACTCCCCTACCCCTTCCCCTCCCCTACACCTCACCATCACCTCCCCTCTCCCTCCCCTTCCTCTCCCTTTCCCCTCCCCTTCCTGTTCCCCTTCCCCTCCTCTCTCTCTCTCTCTCTCTCTCCCCCTCTCTCTTCATATTCCCTTCATGAAGCGACTCTGCGGTACCCGGCAATGCTGGGTACCATTTGCTAGTGTTGTTAATAATGGTTGCTCTACCCTTACCAATTCCTGGAAATCCTGAGAAAGTGTTTTGGTTTAATATTATTTTTGGCTTTTGAATCATTTAGTTATCACATCTAACTTCATAAATTTCATCTAACTTCATCTAACTTCATAAAGATTCGACTTCCGGTCCCTCGAGCGATGAGGCTTGCTTCGATCTCTCCACGGCATCAAAGTTTGAGTGTTTTCCCGTTCGTTTCTTTGTCAAATTTACGCTGGGTATTTTATTGTGTATGTGTTATTGTGTGCTTCTATTTGGTTTTGGTTTTGTAGTTGTTGCAAACTTGTGTGTAATTAGTCGTTTTTCTGTTCGCGCCTCGTGCGCGGCCTGGTCTCTCCGGGCTCCCTCCCCCCCGTCAGTGTTTTGTGAATATAAGTTCTTTCCTTCATAGTATTTGCTTGTTTCTTTGATTTTCTTTTCTCCCCCCTACCTCTCATGAACATCTTACCCTTTGTCCAGCGTTTTGAAAACAGAACAAACAAATAAACAAACAAACAAAAAAAAAATGCTATATTAATTCTTTCTCTCCTCCCGGACACGTGCTTGTTCGCTCTCCTCCTCGTCTCGACTTGTGCCCCACCCCCTATATCTCGTTTTTCTTCCACCTCTGCTCCTGCTTTCTCAAATCCACGTTCTCACTTAGAGACTTTTCCCAGATTGTTTTTCATGGTTTTGTTTAAATATTATTTAAATATGTTTAAACCGGAGCCGTGATGCTGACGCCGCCCCCCCCCCCCCCGAATTTCCATGTTTTAAACGTTTTCCAGTGTGTACCCTGGATAAGAATAGGTACACCGTAGCCCTGCGTGTCGTAAGAGACGACTAAGAGGGTTGGCGTCAGGAAGGGCATCTGGCCATAAAAACATTGCCTCAAAAAGAGAACCATGACAATTACAACTACATATGGGCAGGGTACAGCCCGAAGTGGAGATCGGTTTCTGAGGTTTGGGACATGGAATGTAGGGACAATGACAGGGAGATTAGGAGAAGTGGTGGAAGTATTGGTCAGAAGAAGAGTGGACATATGTTGTGTGCAAGAGACGAGATGGAAGGGAAGTGGTGTGAGAATGGTGAAGGGTAGGCAGGGACAGAAATACAAGTTTGTGTGGCAAGGGTGCCTGGAGGGCGTGAATGGTGTTGGTGACCTGTTTTCTGAGGGGTTTGTAGACAGTGTGGTGAGTGTGACTAGAGTGAGTGACAGGTTGATGATGGTGAAAATGATGATTGGAAAGCTCTTGATGAACGTCATCTCGGGATATGCTCTGCAGGTTGGTCGAAGCGATGAAGAGAAGGACAAGTTCTGGTGTGCGATAGAGAAGCTGATGGAAAACGTGAAAGATGAGGAAGTTGTTGTGGTAGGAGGAGACCTAACTGGACATGTGGGAAGGAGTATGGATGGTTTTGACGGAGTTCATGGGGCTTACGGACATGGTGTGAGAAATGGAGAAGGTGAAAGGATTTTGGAGTTTGCTGATGGAACTGATTTGTTGATTTGTAATACTCAGTTCCAGAAAGAGGATAATAAGCTTGTTACATACACGTCAGGTGGGTCGACGACAACCGTTGACTCCCTGATGGACCGTAGGCGAGATAGGGGCACCTCTGGGACACAAAGGTGATCCCGGGGGAGGAGGCTGTTTCACAGCACCACTTGGTTGTCTGCGACATAAGGGTGAAAGGTGCGAGGAGAGCTCGGCGGGTGAAGTACCAACCGAGAATGAATGTGTGGAGGTTGAAAGAGGTGACAGTAAGGGAGGCATTAAAAGAGAGGCTGAGTAGGGTCGAGGATGATGTGGTTGAGCTTGAAAGTGGTTGGATGTCAATGAAAGTTAGTCTGTTGGGAGCCGTTGGTGAGGTATGTGGATGGACAAAAGCAACACCGAGGCACTCGGAAACATGGTGGTGGGATGATGAAGTTGGAAAGAGGATTGACGAGAAGAGGAAGAAGTTCAAGGAGTGGCAGAAGGCGAAGGGTACGGGAGCAGAAACAGCAGAGCATGAAAGTTATAAGGCAGCCAGGAAGGCTGCAAAGAAAGAGGTAGCAAATGCGCAGGAGGCACGTAGGAAAATGTTCGGAGAACGCTTGGATTCGGAAGAGGGTCAGAAAGCAGTATTCAGGATTGCAAAGCAGATAGCGAAAGAGAGGTGTGATGTGATGGGGGTGAGTGGCTTGAAGGATGAAGTGGGACAAATCGTTGTCGACCCAGATGGAATTAAAGGAAGATGGAAAAGATATATGGAAATGCTGTTGAATACAGAGAATGAATGGGATGGCAACATAGAGAGTAACCCAGTTTTAGGACCGGCAGAGAAGATAACTGAGAAGGAAGTTGAGGAAGCGATAAAAGCATTGAAGGGTAGAAAAGCGGGAGGGCCGACGGGAGTTGTGGGAGATATGTTGAAGGCAGCAGGAAGTTGGGGTGTGAAGAGAATGACAGAGATCAGTAATCTGGTGGCGAAAGAAGGCCGCATTCCAGTGGATTGGGAACTGAGTACCCTCGTCCCTCTATACAAGGGGAAAGGTGACCCTCTGGAGTGTGGCTCGTACCGAGCGCTAAAGTTATTGGAGCATGGAATGAAGGTATTGGAAAGGGTGTTGGAGAGGAGGATAAGGAAGAAGGTGAAGATCGACGAAATGCAGTTTGGATTTATGCCAGGAAGAGGAACGACAGATGCGCTTTTCATTGTGAGGCAGTTGCAGGAGAAGTACATGGAGAAGAGGAAGAAGTTGTTTCTTGGGTTTGTTGATCTGGAGAAAGCATTCGATAGGGTTCCACGCAAAGTATTGACATGGGCATTGAGGAAGTTAGGAGTGGAGGAATGGTTGATCAGAGTAGTGATGGCAATGTACAAAAGAGCGCGCACAGCTGTAAGGACGAAGGACGGGAACAGTGGTGAGTTTGAGGTGAAGGTGGGAGTGCATCAGGGGTCGGTACTAAGTCCACTACTATTTGTAGCTGTGATGGAGGTGCTGGCTCAGAACGTAAAGGAGGGTTTACCGTGGGAGTTGTTGTATGCAGATGATCTGGTGTTGATTGCGGAAAGTATGGATGGACTGAAGGAAAAGATGAACAAGTGGAAGGTATGTGTGGAGACAAAAGGTCTGAAGGTGAATATCGGAAAGACGAAGGTGATGGCAAGTGGTAAAGCATGTGGTGAGGTGGAAAGAATTGGGAAGTGGCCCTGTGCTGTGTGTAGGAAGGGTGTCGGAGTGAACTCCATTCAATGTACAATGTGCGCTGAGTGGGTTCATCAAAAATGTCGTGGTCTGAGAGGGTCATTAACCAGTGTGGCAGCTACATTCAAATGTAAGGTGTGCACAGAGGGAGCTGCAGATGGAGGAAATGTTGAGTTGGATCTTGGAGACGGCGTGAAGCTGGAAGGTGTGAAAACATTTTGCTGCCTCGGAGACATGCTGAATGGAGAAGGTGGATCAGACTCGGCAACGGTTGCGAGAGTGAGATGTGCATAGAAGAAGTTTCGGGAACTGAGTGGCGTGCTGATCATGAGGGGAGTGTCGTTGAAGCTGAAGGGAAAGGTGTATGCTGCATGTGTGAGAAGTGTTATGATTTATGGGAGCGAGACATGGGTAATGAACGTAGAGCAGCAACGAAGGTTGGAAAGGGTGGAAATGCGAATGGTTCGACGGATGTGCGGAGTCTCGTTGAGAGAGAGGAAGACAAATGATGAATTGCGAAAGAGATGGGAATAGAGCCTGTGGTTGATGCTGTGAAGAGGAACAGGTTGAGATGGCTTGGTCATGTGTTGAGGAAGGATGAAAGTGACTGGTTGAGAAGAGTGATGGAAATGAATGTAGAAGGAAGTAGAGGACGGGGAAGACCGAGAAAGACTTGGCTAAAGATGGTGGAAGAAGAAATGCGGGCAAGGGGGTTAACAAGGAGAGATGCAGAAAATAGGGCAAAATGGAGAAGATTGTCATGGGGACCGCAAGGCTAACCCCCGCTCTCGTAGGGAAAATGGCCTTTAAAATGCATGTTGTTTTAGTTTTTGTATCTAACTTCATAAATTTGCGACTGAACTCAGACTTTTGTACCCCTCTATATCAACAGTTGTTGGATGTTGTTGTTCTGTGACCCTCCCGTTGTATCATATCCCATCATCCATCCTTCATTGCTATATCCACGAGTTTTAAATATTTTCAATTGTTTTCAAATCGTGCATTTTTACTAAAATCAATTACTGTATGGAAGTTGGAATGCCCATTTGCATGACTACATGCAATTAGTGCAGATATGGGAAGGGCATAATAATTCCTCTTCATTTTTTTTGTTTTAATGTATAGGTATAGGACCAACCCGTAGACATGCATTTTCATTATTTACATGCACTGCAAGCCAGAAAATTATATGAGGCTGAATAAATAATTACTGAGTTTTTTTTTATGCTGCCCAGGTGGTTTGCTTGTGCAGGAATTGCATAAACCTGGACACCTGAGCGCACTGAGACATTCTACCAAGGAGCAGGTAAGAATATTTATTCAGTATTTTCCTTCTGTAGCAATAATAATGCAAGTTTTTCAACAACATATAGGAATTAATTACTCTATGATCGTATAGATTTTGCTGTTTAATACAGCCATGGCTTTAGCCTTAAAGGGATTTGAGGGACCCTGTCGTTTCCAGCCACAGAACCAATCTTGGCATTATAATTGAGCTTAGTTATATTGACCAGAAATGAGTAATTTGTCTTTCTGGAGGCAAGTTTGTTTAATTAGGTCAGGGTACCAGCAATAAGGTGTTTTTGTGCATCACAATATATTTTTTGTTTCTACAACCATGCTTAGCATATACAGTCACGTGAAAAAGTAAGTACACCCCATGTAAAGTTTTGACTTTTTCAACATATTCCAACATACAGCTATTTGATCTTCATTTCAACAATAATGACAGATAAAGGTGATATAATATAACAAATATCATGAAACATTTACATTTTGTAGTCCATTGTATAATTTAAATAAACATAAATGCAAATTTTGCATGTGGAAAAAGTAAGTACACCCTTGGCTCTAATAGGTGGTATTGCTCCCTTTGGCAGAAACAACCTCAAGTAGGCGTTTCTTATAACTGTCTACCAGTCTCTGCCATCGACTGGGAGAAAGTTTTGCCCACTCCTCCATGCAGAATTCTTTCAGCTGTGCGATGTTTGAGGGGTTTCTTGCATGCACAGCTCGTTTCAAATCCCTCCACAACATCTCGATGGGATTTAGATCCGGGGTTTGACTTGGCCATTCCAGAACCCCCCATTTCTTTCTTTTCATCCATTCCTTGGTGGGTTTACTGGTGTGTTTAAGGTCATTGTCATGTTGCAAGGTCCACCTTCGGTTGAGCTTTAACTTACTGACATAAGGCCTGACATTATCCTCAAGCACCCTCTGGTGCAATGAAGAATTCATAGTGGATTATATGATGGTGAGCTGCCCAGGCCCTGATGCAGCAAGGCTGCCCCAAACCATATTTCCACCACCATGCTTTACAGTTGGTATCAGGTTCTTGTGGTCAAATGCTGTGTTTGGTTTTCGCCAAACATGGCTTCTGGTACTGTGGCCAAATAGCTCTACCTTTGACTCATCTGTCCAGAGCACATTGTTCCAGAAGTGCTGGTCTTTGCCGAGGTGTTCATTGGCAAACTTTAGTCTTGCCCTGATGTTCTTTCTGGACAGCAAAGGTTTCCTCCTGGCACACCTCCCATGTAGATCAAATTTGTGCAGCCTCTTTCTAATGGTAGACTCGTGTACTTTGACATCAACAGTGGCAAGGGCAAGAGTTCACCACCATCTCTTATCCTCCCCCATCCAAAACCTTGATCTTTTCAACCCCCGCTAATTTCGGTCCCCTTGTGTTTTATACCTCTCCCCCCCCCCCCCCTCCCCTTCCCACGCCTCCTGCCCCCAAGCCCTCTCCCTCCCACACTTCTCCCTGCTCTCAAATGTTGTGGTTGTGTGCTTCCCCTTCTCTCCCCATCTTGTCTTCCGCTCCCTCTTTTTGTATATTTTGTTTGTCTGGTTGATTTGTTTGTGAAATAAATGTTAGCTCTTTCACGAGCCTCGATTCAGTATACAAAAAAAACCCCAAAAAAAACAAAAACCTGTAGGTCCCGTGATGACATTCTGGCGTTCTTGGAGACTACTTTCAGCATCTTGCGGTCTGCTCTTGGGCTGAACTTGCTGGGGCGGCCTCGCCTGAACAAGTTGGCAGTTGTTTGGAATCTTCTCCACTTGTCGGTGATCTTCCGGACAGTCGGATGATTGATTTCAAATTGTTTGGAGATCTTTTTAAATCCCTTCCCAGACTCGTAGGCATCTATAACCTTCTTTCTGAAGGCCTCAGAGAGCTCTTTTGATCTAGGCATGGTGATGCCGCACACTTCAACAACAAAGAGCAAACCAAACTAAATGTCTGAGATTTAAATAAGACAGGTTCCTCCAAGATCCTCTCTAATGATGTTCTAATCATTTGCACCTGAGCTGGTGCACCTGATTCTAATTTTAGGTATTTGTAGTGATAAATGTGGTGGTGTACTTACTTTTTCCACATGCGAAATTTGCATTTATGTTTATTTAAATTATACAATGGACTACAAAATGTAAATATAATTTAAAAAAATATATAATAACCACCTTTAGAGGCCATTTTTCCCCGCAAGCGGGGGTTGGCCTTTTTCGGGAACCGTGGTTGTTGTTGTTTTTTGGTCCCCTTTTTGAAGCAATGTTTTACGGCCGGATGCCCTTCCTGACGCCAACCCTTTTTGCCACCTTTAGCGACAAACAGGGAATTACCAGTGAACTGGTACTCAATTAGCCGACCTCGAAAGGATGACAGGCTGAGTCAGCCCCCCTGGCGTTAATTCAGCGATCGACCGGGATTCGAACCAAGGATCCTGGGATCCTAAGCCGGCACCCTAGCCGCTAGCCCAACACCAGGGTTAAAATGATGGACTACAAAATGTAAATGTTTCATGATATTTGTAATATTATATCACCTTTATCTATCAATATTGTTGAAATGAAGATCAAATAGCTGTATGTTGAAATATGTTGAAAAAGTCAAAACTTTGCATGGGGTGTACTTACTTTTTCACATGACTGTACACTCGTGAAATAGCACATACTGCCCTTTCTTGAGAACAGTATATTCCTGGATGCTTTTGAATTAACAAAATGACTGTTGCTAAATGCTATTCTGTCAGCAAAACTTGAAAAGTTAGATGCTAGCATGCCACCATTGCAATGTCCTGCTTGAACTTGAACAGTTCAGTGATAAAATAGGTGTTGAGGTCGATGCCAACTCACAAAACTGCCAAACTTATTGAAGTGCGACTATCGGGGACGCCTCTTCATGGTGGTTGCACCCCCCCCCCCCAGCCCCGAATGGGGGTGTATAAACAATTAAATAAATGAACAGGATTATAACTAATAAATTGACATATGTGGGAAAATTACATGCCCAGGCCAGGAATGGAACCCAGGTCCTCTGGTGAACCGTACCACTGCTCTTCCATCTGAGCTATCTCGGTGACTGACGGAGCATGCAATTTTCACACACATATGATTGCCACTCTCTTTCCGTCAATGCTTCCGGGGCACTCGCTGCCAACCATAGGAGCACCAACGGCCTGCTCACGAGAGGGTCTTCCTCCAATGGGGGGGGGCAAATCAATGGCCGCTATTACAAACACCACTGGGGGCGTAGAAACAATTAAATAAATGAACAGGATTGCAATTAATTAATTGACATATGTTGGAAAATTACACACCCAGATGGCAGAGCACTGGTACGGTTCACCAGAGGACCTGGGTTCGATTCCTGGTCTGGGTGTGTAATTTTCCACATATGTCAATTAATATATATATGAATATATATATAACTGTAAGAAATAGTAGAAACTCCAAAGTACGAGCAGGGCGTCTCATTTGTATTGAATAAATAATCGTTAGATTAAATAAGACGCGGACGTAGCTTCAGGACGTCGATCTTTAATTGTCGACAAGCTTTCGACCAACAAAGGTCTTCTTCTGAGTCTACAAAAACAGCAGGCATGTATATCAGTCAAGTATGTATGGTGATGTGTGTGAGATGTGTGATGTGTGTAGAAAATGCATACAGAAGGAAGAGCCACGCCAAAGTTCACTCACCAGCCCCAAGTTCAACGGAAGTGACCGTTTGCGTTACAGTTAGGGTGCACGTGCATATACAAATATAGAGATATACATACATAAACACACAAGCATATATTCATATCCCATTTATATTCATATAATATATTTATATATTTATATAAATGACATATAAAGGTAGAATGAATGAATGAATGAATGAATGGTGAATGAATGAATGAATGAATGGGTTACGGTTAACAATTTGATTGGGTTGATGTTGGAACATGCTTTAGTCATCAAAATTTATGCCATGAGGGACTTTTGTCCGAAGTTTGTGTATCCAAAAGGACTCACGTTTCAGAATCGTGGTGTGTGATCGATTTGTGATTGATTCAATGGCAGAGATCTGAATGTCATTTATAGAGTGATCCGGTTGATTAAAGTGTATCGTGTAAGGTAGAGATTTGCCCTGACTGGTGTGGAAGTTATTGATTTCTGACCGGGTGTTATTAAATCGTGTGTAGAGTGTATTTTCAGTTTTTCCAACATATTGTTTGGTGCACTTTTGGCAAGTTATTAGGTATATGACCCATGTAGATTTGCAGTTCATATAGGAGGTGATGGGGAATTTTTGTCCAGTGCTAGAACTACAGAATTTGTTTCCTTCTAGTAAATGCTTGTGAATAATGCATTTGTTTGCTGTGCATTTATAGAAGCCAGGGATCCTAGTTTCTTTGTTGTGGGGCTGTGGGTGCTTTGCTTTTACCAAGAGGTCCCTGAGTGTCCGACCACGTCGAAATGATGTTAGTGGAGGTTGAGGAAATGTGGTGCCGAGTGTTTCTGATTGATGGAGGAGAGGAAGGGCCTTATTCAGAATACTTGGCAATTGGGATGAGGTAGCAGAGTAGGTGGTTACCAGTGGGACACGGTTAGTTGCAGGTTTGGGTTTGTAAGTCAGAAGGTCTGCTCTCGGTATGTGTTTTGCTCGGGTTATTGCTTCTTGCACAGAGTGAGGGTCATAGTTTCTTGCAATGAAGTGTGTTTCTAATTGGCAGAGAGAAGTTTCTTCTGCCATTTTTGTTGAGCAAATGCGTCTTACTCATTTGTGCTTGACTGTATGGTATGCTTGCAATTGTATGTTTAGGATGAGATGAAGAAGGGAGAAGGTAAGAGTGAGTGTCTGTTGGTTTGGTGTATAGTTCTGTTTCGAGTCTGTTATTTTGAAGCGTGAGTGATGTGTCTAGAAAGTGAACTTCGGACTGTGAGCTGTCGAATGTGAACTTGATGGTCGGATGAATCAAATTTAATTCATTTTGGAATTGGGTGAGACTACGGGGGGATTTTGACCAGATGAACTGGATGTCATCAATATAACGTACCCAGGATTTTTCCAAGATTCCGTGATGAGGTTGTGCATTGATCTTGGCCTCTATCATTCCCATGAAGATGTTAGCGTACGATGGTGCAACAGGGGTACCCATAGCGGTACCTTGAGTTTGAATGTAATGTCGTCCGTTGAATTGGAAATTATTCAGTTTGAGTGTCAGTTCTAATAGGCGCATAAGGTCTTGAGTAGGTGGCATTGGGACTTGTCGTGTATCGAGGGCTTTGCGGCATGCAGACAGGCCTTCTGAATGTGGAATATTAGTGTAGAGGGATGTAACATCTGCTGTGACTAAAATGGTTTGGGAGTTGAAAGGTGAGTATATTCTGTTCAATCCTTGGATGTTGGTCAGAAAACTGGTTGTGTCCTTTAGGTATGAGGAGAGCTTCAACACGAGAGGACGTAAATGACAGTCAACAAATTTTGATATGAGAACAGTTGGACATGTGCAGCCAGATACGATTGGTCTACCTGGATTGTTTACCTTGTGTATTTTAGGAAGAAAATAAAGGTTAGGGCAATGAGGATGTTTCGGAACCAAGCGAGATTTGATGGTTTTATCCACCCGAATAGAATCGACTACCTTTTTAACCTCTTCAAGATGTAAAAGGGTAGGGTCGGATGGGAGCTCTTTGTAAGTATCACTATGTAGTTGACGATTACCTTCTGCAACGTAATCGGTAGTCGACATAATGACAATTCCAGTACCTTTATCTGCTGGCTTTATGACTATCTTTTCATTGTTTTGGAGATTGTGAAGTGCTCGTCGCTCTGCCTTTGTAAGATTGTCCTTATGTCTGGAACAATTATATTTTTGTGCCACCTTTTCAATTTCATTGCTCACTTGTTCCATATAGACATGTAGATATGGATTGTCAACACGTGGTGTCCAGGTGCTTTTTGGTTTAGGTAAAGTGAGTTGTGGTGTATTAGTATCGGTGTATGTGATTGTATGCGTGGTTGTTGGTGTTGTTTGTTGTGGCGTTGATGGTGCTGGGTGTACTTTCAACATTATGAATATATATATTATATATATATATATATATATATATATTGTTGCGGTTTTGAGATTGTAAATATGACATCATTAAAGGTTAAAGGTTTGCCCACCATAGTTAGTCCACAAGCAACACGTAGGCCCATTTAGAGTATTAGTTATATCATAGTATGTGTAAGAGTAGGCCATTTCCCTAGTAACATCTGTGTTGTGTAAAGAAATGAGCTTCGGTCCTTTTCATTTTGCGGCCACCCTCCAATTACATCATGGGCAAACTCGATCCCGCGCCCCATTTGGCATCCCTCAAGTTTGTTACGCTTAGGCTGATCCCTCCGTGTGTCTCGCTGCCCTTTGTTTGCTCGAATCTAGCCCAGTAACACGAGGTAGGCCTAAGAAGAGGGAGGAGCGCGAGGGTCGAGGTGTGGCCGCGTCAAGCAGCTCGTCAGAAGGCGATGACTGTAAGGGCTACCAGCCAACCAGGGCTGAGAGTGCATGGCGTGATAGGGCATGGCAAGACGCGTCTAGTAAGTTCCAGAGGGTTCCAAGGGCGTGGCAATAAAACCCTTGGTGCGAGGCCCCCACCTCAGTTATGAGAAGGGAGAGGCAGGCGCTCGAGTTGGACCTCAGATGAAAAGGGATGCGCGGTGTTGAACTAGGTTATGAGAAGAGAGAGGCGCTTGTGAGAACTTATGCAAGAGAACTGTATTGAGAGGACCGGCGTGCACACGACAGTTTCGGGGAATTGAAGAGCGCATTGTGAGCACATATTGAACTATTAGCTTATTACATACGCGGCCGCCGCCGCAAGTGTAACCGCCAAAGCCAGCCCTACCGTTCACCCTGTAATAATCCCGTGCACGCCAACGACACGCGGAGAGCTCCTGGCCGCTGCATTCATCTCCTTCGCGGTGCGAGTTGGGGACCGGAGAGCGAGCTGCCTAGATGCCATCCCTGGACCATCGACCTGTTCGTTTGCAAACCCCGTATGAGTGCGTCTGAGAGTGAACGGGCCCGTTTGTCCAGGGAATAAGTAAGACTGTTTAAGGACTGCACTGTGTTTTATTCTTCTGATTATTGTACAAAGTGTAAATAAATCGTGTTATTCCTTTCTTCCAAATTCGTCCGTTTCAGTGATTTCCTCCATTGGGTAAGCGTGGCACGATTAAGAACCGCTCGGATCGGGATCTAGTCCTTGATAACGGCTCGGGTCACGGGTTCGCTACCGCTCAGCGTATACACCAACACCCGTGATTCGGGCGGGGCTTATTTCCTCGTTTCCGGTCAGCGCGAGTAATTAGGTATTAGTGATTAGTCCTACGACCCTATTTCGCGCTGTCCGGGAAGGACGTCATCGGTCCCGGGTCCCGTCGGCTAGTCAAAGACAAGGGGACTAATCCCCCCTTGGTAAGGGGAAAAGGCCGGCGCAGAGATCCGCAACAATATATGCGTGTGTGTGTGTATAAGCTGCACCTTTAAAATGTATTAAAAAAAAGAAGAAACGTGATGATTAAGTTGTACTTAAAAAGGTGCTGCTTATACATGAGGTTTGTGTGTATGTTTGCATGTTAGAATTGTGAGGAACAGTAAATGAAAAAAACAAGGTGTTGATATGTTTTATTATACAATATGTATTTTGCTGTTCCTGTTCAACCCCAAGGGTGCTTCTGGAATGCAGCGTGCCCCTTTTGACAGCAATTCATCCGATTCTTTGGTTGCTCTGCAAGCTCTGGGTGCAGCATCGATCAATGCCCCAGATGATGTGATTCAAATCCCGGCAATTACTCATTTGACTGATTCTCAACCCAGCACTGAGTCAGAGCCACTATCCCTCTCTTCTGTGCCAAATATGGAGGAGGAGGATGAGATCGTCAAGAGAGCGAAGCAGGTGTGAACAGCCTTTGAATGTTGGACAAGTGTCAGGTTGACTGTGGTATACAGTACATGTATTTAACTGGCACCACTATTAGATTTTTCCAGCTTCACTTACTGAATGTGTGTAATTATGTACAAATTGGCTAAAAAGCTGGATAAATAGATAAATTCAACTTGTTTTTTATGTTTTTACTTTTCTGCTTTAAAATTGGTTGGTATTTAATTAATTTAATTTTAATTGTTGTTTTTATCTTCTGTTGCCCAGGTCAAAAATCCAATAGAAAACCAATGAGAAAAATCCCATAAAAATCCCATTGGAAATTGGACCGTTAAGATTGCTGGTTTCAATAAGGAAAGTGAAATACTGGACTAGTAGAAAATATCAATTAAAAACCCCATAGGTCAATGGGTCCTGTAGGAGACCAATAGAATACCAATATATAAATGAACAGGAATGAACCAATCGATGTATGTGGGGAGATTTACGTGCCCAGATTGGGAATTGATCCCAAGGCCCTCTGGTGAACAGTACCAGCGCTCTGCCATCTGAGTGGTCTGATTACTGGATGACAAACAGCTTGTATTCCAATCGTAACCCTGTTACAAAGAACATGGCTTTAACTCTATTCAATATGGAACTGTGTTTTGCGTTTGTTTATAACAAAATATAATTAAAGTATTTTGGTTGGTCTCTGGGTTTTAGACGAGTTGTGGTTTCTATTGGTTTCAAGTGAATCTGGTTCGGTTTCGACTGGAAACTCCACGTGTTCCTGTAGAAGTCAATAGAAACCGTGATTTCCAATAGAGGCCCACAGGAATATCCCCCTGGTCTCTATTGGTTTCTGTGGGATTTTCGACCTGGGTGATGCTATGCTGTCCCGATAGCAACAATGGTGGTTTGTTTTGATTCATGAACTTAAATTTGAAATTTATTTCAATGTATTTTGTGTGTTTAAATGGCTGCACTTGATTTTCGCTCATTTCCTTAAAAAAAAAAAACAAGCGAGGAAGTTTTTCCATTGACATGTACAGTCACGTGAAAAAGTAAGTACACCCCATGTAAAGTTTTGACTTTTTCAACATATTTCAACATACAGCTATTTGATCTTCATTTCAACAATATTGATGGATAAAGGTGATATAATATAACAAATATCATGAAACATTTACATTTTGTAGTCCATTGTATAATTTAAATAAACATAAATGCAAATTTCGCATGTGGAAAAAGTAAGTAGACCCTTGGCTATATAATAGGTGGTATTGCCCCCTTTGGCAGAAACATCCTCAAGGAGGCATTTCTTATAACTGTCTCCCAGTCGATGTGCCAGCTATGACGATGACCATCTACCACCTCTGACATCAACTCATCCTGGGAATTCTTCCAAAGGAAATTGCTCTCTCTCATGCACAGATTTATCCCATCTCGTCTTCAGTTGTCATACCCTTCCTCCCGTCCATGGTACACGGAATCTTGTGGTGAGGCTGTTGCCCAGAAACAACTTGCCTTCGTCTCCTGGAAAGCAAATCCAACGGAAGGAAATCTCATTTCCTTTCACAAAGCCTAAAACAAGTGTGTGTGTCCACCCTCAGGAGAGCCAGGAAACAATATCTCTCCATTCTCAAGACCGAACTCTCTTATCTGTCTCCCTCTTCCAAATCCTGGTGGCGTCTGGTCAAATCTGTTTCTGGTGTTTGTTCCCCCTCCATCCCCTCCCTTACCTCAAACGGCTACACAGCTGACTCCGCACGTGAAAAAGCTGAATGCCTCAACTCTGTGTTTGCCTCTAAATCTTGTGTCCCAAACCCATCGCTCTCTGTACCCACCATACCCAGTCGTACCCAGCTGCTCCTGGACTCCGTGTCCTTTCCTCCTGACAAGGTGGAAAAGTTTCTGTCAACCCTCGACTCTGATTCTGCAACTGGACCTGACGGCATCAGCCCACGTGTCCAAAAATCCTGTTCTTCCGCTTGTTCACTCCCTCTCTCTGTTCTCTTCACCCTCTCTTTTGCTCAAGGTCAACTGCCATCTGCTTGGAAATCAGCAAACATCACCGCTTTGCACAAAAAAGTGCAAAAACAGATCCTAGCAACTACAGACCAATCAGCCTTCTCCCAATTATCAGCAAAGTCATGGAATCCATCATTGCTTCGGATATGAAATCTTTCCTCTTCTCCAATGGCTTGATCTCTGATCATCAATTTGGTTTCAGACCAGGTCACTCCACTCTGGACATGCTGCTTCTGCTGTCTCAACAATGGATGGAGGTCCTCAATGCCAAACAGGAAATTAGAGCTGTCTCCCTCGACATATCACGTGCCTTCGATACGGTCTGGCACCCCGCTCTGCTCACCAAACTCTCCTCCTTTGGTATCCATGGAAATCTCCACGCATGGCTGGCGGACTTCCTCTCTAGTCGTAGTCAACGTGTGGCCCTGAATGGGTTTCTCTCATCTCCTCTTCCTGTTCAGGCTGGAGTTCCCCAAGGCAGTGTTCTGGGCCCTGTGCTTTTTCTGGTCTTCATCAATGATCTCTCTGACTCTCTTGAAAATCCTCTCTATCTCTTTGCTGATGACTCTACTCTCTGCCGCTCCATTCCTCATCCCTCACATCGGCAGTCTGCAGCCTCCTCACTCTCTGCAGACCTGGACAAAATCACAGACTGGGCAAACAAGTGGAACATGTCTTTCAATCCTGACAAATCTCACACTCTTACGATGTCTCTCCGAAAAGACCGACTGGACAACCCTCCCATCTACTTTCTGAATCGTTCTTTCTTTCCTCTCTTTCCTCCAAGAAGAATAACTTTCCTCTCCAAGAAGTTCTGTCGCTCAAGCTTTTGGGTCTCACTATCTGCCATGATCTTTCCTAGGAAAACCACATTTCCAAGCTGGCCTCCAAAGCCAATCGCCGACTGGGCATCCTCCGTCGTGCGAAGTCCTTCCTTGGCACACCTGAGCTCCTCACCACATACAAGGCTTTCATCTGCAGCTCAATGGAGTACTGCTCTCCCCTCTGGGCTGGTGCTCCTGCCTCACACCTAGCTCGTCTTCACGCTGTTGAAACCAAAGCGTTCAGAATCATTGGAATCTCCCGCGATGACGCTATCTCCGAGGGCCTTTCACTTAATCACCGCAGGCAGGTTGGTGGTCTTTCCGTCTTCTACCGACTCCTCTCCGGCCTTGCTCCCCCAGCTCTCTCTGGGCTCTGTCCCCCAAATATTCCTGCAGGTCGCACAAGATCTGCCTGCAACCCTCTTATGGTTAAACTGCCAAAATCAAGACTCTCTGCTCACCTTCACTCCTTCATTCCTCTTTTCTCCCGCCTCTGGAACAAACTCCCTCACTCTCTTCAATCCCACTCCTCCCTCCAGGTCTTTAAAACGGCTGTTCACCACCATCTCTTATCTTCCCCAATCCAAAACCTTGATCTTTTCTACCCCCGCTAATTTCACCCAGGTCCACTTTTTTGAGGTGACTTTTGACTTCTTTCCTGGAAGTCCTTGGTGTCCTTGCGTTTTATACCTATCCTGCCTCCCCCCAGGCCCTCTCCCTCCAAAAACATCTCCCGATGTCCCTGCTCTCGGGTGTTGTGTTTGTGTGCTTCCTCCCCTTCTCTCCCCATCTTGTCGACCGCTCCCCTTTTTATATACTTTGTTTGCTTGTTTGTTTGATTTGTTTGTTTGATAAATGTTAGCTCTTTCACGAGCCTCGACTCTGTATACAAAAAAAGAAAAAGAAAAGCTCCTCCATGCAGAATTCTTTCAGCTGTGCGATGTTTGAGGGGTTTCTTGAATGCACAGTTCGTTTCAAAGCCCCCCACAACATCTCGATGGGATTTAGATCCGGCTTTGACTTGGCCATTCCAGACCCCTCCATTTCTTTCTTTTCAGCCATTCCTTGGTGGATTTACTGGTATGTTTAGGGTCATTGTCATGTTGCAAGGTCCACCTTCGGTTGAGCTTCAACTCTCCGACAGATGGCCTCACATTATCCTCAAGCACCCTCTGGTACAATGAAGAATTCATCGTGGATTCTATGATGGTGAGCTGCCCAGGCCCTGATGCAGCAAAGATGCCCCAAACCATAATATTTCCACCACCATGCTTCACAGTTGGTATCAGGTTCTTGTGGTCAATTGCTGTCTTTGGTTTTTGCCAAACATGTCTTCTGGTACTTTGGCCAAATAGCTCTACCTTTGACTCATCTGTCCAGAGCACATTGTTCCAGAAGTGCTGGTCTTTGCCGAGGTGTTCATTGGCAAACTTTAGTCTTGCCCTGATATTCTTTCTGGACAGCAAAGGTTTCCTCCTGGCACACCTCCCATGTAGATCAAATTTGTGCAGCCTCTTTCTAATGGTAGACTCGTGCACTTTGACATCATCAGTGGCAAGAGCTACCTGTGGGTCCCGTGATGACATTCTGGGGTTCTTCGAGACTTCTTTCAACATCTTGCGGTCTGCTCTCGGGCTGAACTTGCTGGGGCGGCCTGGCCTGAACAAGTTGGCAGTTGTTTGGAATCTTCTCCACTTGTAGATGATCTTCCGGACAGTCGAATGATTGATTTCAAATTGTTTGGAGATCTTTTTAAATCCCTTCCCAGACTCGTAGGCATCTATAACCTTCTTTCTGAAGGCCTCAGAGAGATCTTTTGATCTTGGCATGGTGACGCCGCACACTTCAACAACAAAGAGCAAACCAAACGAAATGTTTGAGGTTTAAATAAGACAGGTTCCTCCAAGATCCTCTCTAACGATGTTCTAATCATTTGCACCTGAGCTGGTGCACCTGATTCTAATTTTAGGTATTTGAAGTAGTGATAAATGTCGGGGGGTGTACTTACTTTTTCCACATGCGAAATTTGCATTTATGTTTATTTAAATTATACAATGGACTACAAAATGTAAATGTTTCATGATATTTGTTATATTATATCACCTTTATCTGTCAATATTGTTGAAATGAAGATCAAATAGCTGTGTTGAAATATGTTGAAAAAGTCAAAACTTTACATGGGGTGTACTTACTTTTTCATGTGACTGTACATCTGTCTCCACAGGTCATGTCGAAAAAAAAATAGTCGTCGTACCATCTAGATTTGCTTATCATTATAATGTTATGAGATTGCATTTTTGGAGCCATTCCCCCCTCCCACCCCTCCCCCCCCCCCCCCCCCCCGCCACTTCAAGTTCCTCAGAATTGAACATAACGTGCACTACTTGATGGGATATGAGCCTGAAAATTATTCAGGAAATTTTTGGAATGAGATGCAATTTCACAAGATGCACTGGCAACATTCCTATTTTTCAATGTAGTGGCCTTTGAATTTGATGCACTTGCTACATTTAACATTGAAATTGTGTATGGCAGTAAAATGGAGGCACTTGTGACATTTAACATTCAAATTGTCTGTGGTAGTAAAATGGAAGTGAAGAGATTGCCTCTGTTTCTTCTTCTTCTTCTTAACCATTGGGGAATTACTGGTGATAGTCACTGAGGGGGTAGGGTGGGTGGCATGGGGGAAGTGGAGAATAGAGTTGAAGCCAGGCTGTGTTTGGGTTGATCCAGCTTCTCAGACAGTAACAAATAGTGGTTTGCACAGCACAGGCCTCGTGCACAACTGCATTGTGAAGGAGGAGCACTCCTTTGAGCTACATATCTATCTATAATTCCAGTAATCTCTGTACGTCTGTACGTTTGTACGTCTGTTTGTCTGTGACCGCTGTTTCTCGACAACCACGGGTCCGATATACTTTTAACTTGCCAGGTATATTGCTGGGGACCCGAGGATGTGCCTTTTCAAGGTTTCATATTAATCGGACAATTACTTACCGAGCTATGTCCAAAAAACGATTCAACCAATCAGAGAGCAGCGAACGATCGCGTGTGCCGAACGTGGAGGACACACTCTGCCTCGGATGGCACATTTGAGAGCGTATTCATTTATTTCACGTTTGCAAACTATGTTGGCGTTAAACTATGTTTTAAAACTAATAAAACCGAATTTGCGATTCATTCGCTTTCCTGCGCGTTTGTGCACGCGATGGCGATTTCTTTACCAAACTCCGGAAGCCGTTCGCTTTGGACCAAACCATTGCATGTAAATAGAGGGGGGGGATTGTCACCGTACTCGCAAGCCGTTCGCTTTGGACCAAACCATTTCATGTAAATAGAGGGGGGGGATATAATTTTAGATATAGATATAGTACGGGCAATGCCCTAGTATATATAAAGCAGTAAAGTATGTTTGTTTGTTTGTTTGTTTGTCCTCTTATAACTCGAGAACTACTCATCGCAGAGCAAAACCAAAGGCATATTCGGAATCAGTACGTCTCAGAGCAACTACAGCACACCTTAAAAATTTTAAAACTTCGCGTTTTAAAATTATGACGTCATCAGCGTATTTCGGAACGTTAATTTTTCAACTTCATATTCGGAATCAGTACGTCCCAGAGAAACTTCGTAACGTTAATTTTTCAACTTCATCCGATTGACATGGGACCAACGGCATGTGACAGAGAGTGAAACATTTATTTGACGACAATGACTTCCGACTTCTGTGTTCGGAATGCGGGACCAATGCCATTTGACAGGGAATAAAAAATAAATGCGACATTCAATTGACGACAATGACTTCCGACTTGACTCCCCCCTCCCCCACCCCTCCCCCTCCCAATCCTCCCCCCCCTCCCCATCCCCCCCTCTTCTCCCCTCTCCCCCTCTTCTCCCCTCCCCCCCCCTCTTCTCCCCTCTCCTCCCCCGCCCGGCAATGCCGGGTACTTCTGCTAGTTTTAACAATGCAGAGTGAGGAAAAGAAAGAAGAACCACCTTTAGAGGCCATTTTCCCCCACAGAGCAGGGATTGGCCTTTTTTGGGCACTGTGGTCCCCTTTTTGAAGCAATGTTTTATGGCCAGATGTCCTTCCTGCCACCAACCCTGTTTGTCGCCTCTTGCGACATACAGGGAATTACCAGTGAACTGGTACTCAATTTGCCGACCTCGGAAGGATGACAGGCTGAGTCAACCCCCCTGGCATTAATTCAGCGATCGACCGGGGTTCAAACCCAGGATCCTCGGATCCCAAGCAAGCACCCTCACCGCTAAGCCAACACCAGGCTTAAATGCAGAGTGAGGGTTCGTTGCAAAAGGTGTTTGTGATCCCTTGTGCTTCCATTGCATGGATCTTAATTTGGTTTCAGGATATGATTGGTGAAACCATGTTTTGCAGTTAAGCAGACGAATGATCATCTGCTGGATTTGTGTTAACAGTTCCAGAAACTCACGGCATTATGTTGGCCTTTGATATCGGTTGTGTGTGTTGAGGATTTGTGGGAGCCATGTTGCTGAGACTTTGGATACACACAATTGCTTGCGGACGATGCTAAAAACAGTTGTACGTTTTGTCCTGTTGCAATGTAGGAGGCGGAGGTACAAATGCGAGTAGCCCAGCTTAAACAGAAAGGCTTATGGTCACTCAAAAAGCTGACGCGCTACCCCGAGCCGCCTCGTCCAAAGACCCACCGGGACTACCTCCTCGAGGAGATGCAGTGGCTTGCTGGTGACTTTGCTCAGGAGCGTCGATGGAAAAGAGCCCTTGCCAAAAAGGTGTTGTTATAATTCCTGTCATAATTTCATCTTTAAAATGTATTATCATTTATTTATTTATTTTCTAATGTGAATGTCGACTTGAATTTCCAAAACTCATTTATATTACTAATAATGGTGATTGAAGAAAGTATGTTCTCACCCCGTGCTATCCGCATGTAATTCATTTTGCTTTTTCTAATGTACTCCTCACACATTCTCTTCCTCCCTCTCCAACACCCCCCTCCCCCTCACCCCTTCAAGGGAATTTTGTCCTTTACCTTGAGGTTTCAGCTTAATTTCCATGAATATGTTTCTCTTAAATGCCACATTGCTTCTTTTGTGTGGTTTTTCTTTGCCATTTTTCTGTCAGCTCAGAATTATCGGCAGCAGTACTTTTTAAGATGTGCTAAAAAGTACTTTGCTGATTATGACGGAATGCGCCTTTTGCCAGTGTTGGAGTGAAAAAAAGAATTATTTTTATGCCTCCACCGACGAAGGCGCCAGAGGCATTATGTTTTCAGGTTGTGCATCTGGCTCTCTGTCCGTCCGTTCATCCGTCTTTGCGTCCGTCCATCTATCTATCTATCTGTCTGTCTGTGATAGGTTTTCGTGGGATAACTTGCGAACGGCTGAAGGGATCTTAGTCAAGCTTGGTGCAAGTGTGTATAATGAGGTAAATATGAACTGATTAGATTTCGGGGTCACGAGGTCATAGGTCAGAGGTCATGTTAAGTAAAATTTATGTTGCCATGCCAACTTGTGAACAAGTGATGGGATTTTGAATAAATTTGGTTAAAGATGTAATATGATGTAAAGATGAACTGATTGGATTATGGCATCAAGAGGTCAAAGGTCAGAGGTCATGTCAGGTAACATTGAGGATTTATAATGGTAACAACATCAACAGGCATTTTAAGGCCATCTTCCCTGCTAGAGTGGGGGTTAGCCTTGCGGTCCCCATGACAATCTCCTCCATTTTGCCCTATTTTCTGCATCTCTCCTTGTTAACCCCCTTGCCCGCATTTCCTCTTCCACCACCTTTAGCCAAGTCTTTCTCGGTCTTCCCCGTCCTCTACTTCCTTCTACATTCATGCCATCATTCTTCTCAACCAGTCACTTTCATCCTTCCTCAACACATGACCAAACCATCTCAACCTGTTCCTCTTCACAGCATCCATCACAGGCTCTATTCCCATCATCTTTCGCAATTCATCATTTGTCTTCCTCTCTCTCAACGATACTCCGCACATCCACCGAACCATTCGCATTTCCACCCTTTCCAGCCTTCGTTGCTGCTCTACATTCATTACCCATGTCTCGCTCCCATAAATCATAACACTTCTCATTCACACATGCAGCATACACCTTTCCCTTCAGCTTCAACAACACTCCCCTCCTCATCAGCACGCCACTCGGTTCCCGAAACTTCTTCCATGCACTTCTCACTCGAGCAACCGTTGCTGAGTCTGATCCACCTTCTCCATTCAACATGTCTCCTAGGTAGCAAAATGTTTTCACACCTTGCAGCTTCATGCCGTCTCCAAGATCCAACTCAACATTTCCTCCATCTGCAGCTCCCTCTGTGCACACCTTACTCTTGAATGTAGCTGCCACACTGGTTAATGACACTCTCAAACCAGTACATTTTTGATGAACCCACTCAGCGCACATTGTACATTGAATTGAGTTCGCTCCAACACCCTTCCTGCACACAGCACATGGCCATTTCCCAGTTCTTTCCACCTCACCACGTGCTTTACCACTTACCATCACCTTCGTTTTTCTGATATTCACCTTCAGAGCTTTTGTCTCAATACATTCCTTCCACTTGTTCATCTTCTCCTTCAGTCCATCCATACTTTCTGCAATCAACACCAGATCATCTGCATACAACAACTCCCACGGTAAACCCTCCTTGGTGTTATGGATTTATAATGTTATGGATGAGGATTTATAATGTTACAGGTATTTATATAATGATGTAATAATGTGGGTGGAGGCATATCGGTCGACGTTGTGAAGTCAGAGTATTGTTCTAGTTTCTTTTTCTTGTATTTCGTGAGTCATTTCTGACACATCACCTATTTCCTTTCATTTGTAACTTTGATCAACAACTGCTTTTTCTCTTATATGCAGCATGTAGATTGTAGCTGTCTCTGGGTGCCATCATTGCTCGGGAGTGCAGTTGTGCTGCTGATTGAGCGCCCCTTTTAAATTAGGGCGGGAGTTTAGCTATGAAACCAGCGATAACTCACCTACTCTTCATCTAAAAACACATTAAGATCTTTAACGTCCACTTGTTAAAGCTCGAAGATGGGTCTTTAGATGAATGTCCTATCCTCGTAACGTGTCGATCAAGACCATTCATGTCGGATGGTAACGTTCTCATGATGCTGAAACCTCCTCTATTTGTCCACAAGCACCTCATTTATTTAAACATGACAAGAATTTGTGAAACTCCCTTATTAAAGGACCATTTCCATCAAACTTTGAACCATTTATCTTTTCATCTTCACAAAACCACTGTAACATATGCATTTTTATCGAAACATCCACTGACATTTCAGCATGTAAAAACAACCTTGTTAATACATTGTATCATTGGTTCATGAGTTATCAAACAGAGTGACCACGATATTCGTCATGGGTGTGTGTCTGTCTGTCTGTCTGTCCGCAGCATAACTACCCGATGATATCATCCGATCTTGGTGAAACTTTGGTGGGAGGTTGATATCATGATCTAGTTGTGTCCTGCCTAGAGTGGGCGTATTGCGCTCATTGTGGGCGGAGCCACGCCCGAAAAATGTATTTTTAGGGGGTAATCGAGTTCAAGCTACATCTTCTCCGAGGGAGTTGGTGGAATCTGACAGGGGTTTCGATATTTGGTTAGGCCAATGTCACGTGTCTAGCCCCACGGAGCTCGATTTTTCATTTTCGACCCAAGGTCAAGGTCAAGAGGTCACGAAATTTAGAACAGGTTTTTTGATGGTTTGAAAAGGATCTGATTTTTGATGGTTTTATTACATTGTTTGCTTCCTGATAGGGTGAAATGTCGTACATGATCTTATATTATCACATACATTATGAAATACAAGTTTTCCAACAAATTTCAGAATCTTTGACCTTTGAAGGTCACAAAGGTCAAATTTTCAACGTTGTCGGAATCTAACCGAATTTTGTTATTGTGTAGCTAACTAACCTCATAACATTACTCATTGAGCATTGTCATTGAATACCGCTCGCTCGTGAACCATCGGCGTCTCCTGACTTGTTTATATCATTTTTATTCACATCATTTATTGTATAGTACATTGTATCACCTACACTCATTGTAATGATAAATTCTACATTGTGGAGATGGGGTAAAGACTGGATGTGAGAACTAAGAGCATGAATCTTATGAAATCAACAGCTCGGCACTTAAATCTCCATGATGTTCCACCCTACATGTGCCGATCTGGAATTTATCTTCACCACTGATGTATAGCCACCCCTGAAAATGCAAAGAACAAACTTTGTTTTCAAACTCTGCACATTATATCTCTCAACTGGATTAACAAATGTTTTATTTCATTTCCTGAATTATCTTATCCCAATGATGCTATTTCTATTCTTTATTTCTTTTTCCTTGTTTGTTTTGTTTCCCTTTCCTCTTTTTCTGTTAATTTGCTTCTTTTAATGTACTTAATGTGCAATTGCAAAAATTGAGTGATCAGGATGAAAACCAAACTGGTGATCTGACATCAGGGTATAAATCCCCATTTATAAGGAATACTTTTTCCTCAATAATATGGCTCCTCAAAGGCATGAGGCCCCTCAAACGATTTTGGTTTCGGAGAAAATTTGACAATGTTTGCAATTGAAACAAAAATTATAGGAGAGAATAGTACAACATGTATATGCTTTCAGGAGCCATTATTTATTTATATACACTTTACCAGTCACCACCACCGATACTGCTGTGCCGTGCACAAACTTCAACAGGGTGGATACAGAAGTAGCTTGCCTTCTAGCACTTTATGTTGCTCGAGTCTGTGGAGGAGAATCTGTTCGTCTGTTTAGTTGAGTACGCCGATTGCCAAGTTTAACAGCTTGTTGACCAAGGTCGGGTGTCAGACCATCACACACACCGGATACATAGCAAAGAGACTGCTGTGAGCTCTTGCCTATATAGTTCAGGGCATCCATTCATAGCCGCATAAACATAAGCAGCAAGCATATCCAAAGTTGAGTGATCAGGATGAAAACCAAACTGGTGAATTGACGAATTGACATCAGGGCATTTGAAGGATATATAAGAAACGGGGGGGGGGGGGGGGGGATCTTTGCTCATTATCGGAAAATTTACTGTTTGTTAAAATTAATTACACTGCAGTCATAATCGACATGAAATGTTTTTTTTATACACATGCATCACACTTTAAAACAAGAGGAACAATTACAAAATCTGGCAAATGGACCATCACTGCATTTTCTTGTGACTTATTGATTCAATTTAATCAGAATTATTTGATCAGTTTGTGAAAGGGAAAGGGCAAAAATAATGGTCTACAACACTTGCGCAAAATTGTTGTGAATGATAACTTTTATCATATTGTTGCGGATCTGCCGCCGGCCTTCTCCCCTTATCAAGTGGGGATTAATCCCCTTGTCTTTATTGACCTGGCACGACCCGAGACCTATTACTTCCCTTCCGGACAGCGCCAAATAGGGTTTCGGGACCAAATTCGCTCGTACCTAAGTACTAGCGCTGCCCTGGAAGTGAGGAAATAAGCCTCGCACGAACCATGTGTGATGGTGATACGCCGAGCGGTTTGCGTACACGTGATCCGCGCCGTTACAGATCGTGGAACCCGATTCAAGCGGTCTTATTCGTGCCACGCTTAGTCAATGGAGAAATCACAAAGATGATCGAATAAAATGAAAAGGAAGAACAAATAGGTTTAATTATTATGCATGTATTTACAGCTCAGGACGAAGAGACACAGGGCAACTTAGACAGTCTTATGCTTAATACCCCAGGACAAACGGGCCCGTCTCACTCACACTCACACGGGGATTGCAGATTGGCAGGATAATGTTCACCAGCGCCGCGGTGGTCGTCCAGGCTCGGCACCGTCTCACTCCACTCTCCACGGTCCCTGGCACGTCCCGCGAAGATGGAGGTAGGCGAAGGCAGGAACTCGTATCGTGTCGCTCGAACAAATGGGTAATAATCTCGGGGCGAACGGTAGAGGGCGGACTTAGCGCGGCTGGCGGTTATTCAGCCGCGTTCACTCGCTTTGGCCGAACCGCGCAATTTATCAACGCCCTGGCTGCGCCCACGTATCCCTCATAACCAAGTTCATACAGTGTGAATGATTCTCTTCAAGCGCGTCTCCCTTCTCATAACTCAGAAGTCACTCCAGCGCACCTCTCCCATAACTCTGGGGGCTCTCGACTGAACTCACGCGCAACTCAACTGAGTACTGACGAGCGCCTCTCCCATAACTGGACTAGTGCCTCTCCCATAACTGGACTGAGGTGGGGGCTTCGCGCAAATGGTTTTATTGCCACGCCCTTAGCCCGATCGAAGCTCCCAACCACGCCCTGTGACGCAGTGCTGCAGCCACACGCTTTGAGCCCTGATTGGTGACTCATGCTTACCGTCCCCACTGCCGCCGCGCCGACCTCAACCCTCCACCTCCGAGGCCTACCTCGTGTTAACTCGACTCGTGAGCAACCAATGCTTAACAAACTGGATCGAGCCTGGAGAGGTGGAATGGTTTGTAGAAGTAGGGCCTATCCTCCTGTCTTTACAACAACGCAGGATTAACATTGGAAGGGGCCTACTCTCACATATACGAAGACATAACTATACTACAAATGAGGCTACATGTTGCTTGTGTGACTATCTATGGGGGGGGGCAAACCTTTAACCTTTATTGAACTTTACTGTACAAATCTCAAAACCGCAGCACTGCCCCCCTCCCTCGTCAGACTCGTCCCCGAGTCGAACCCACACAAGTGTGAACGACCGGTTTTGAGAAAGACTTGGGACCAGTTTTTAATTACGTGTGACACATATGTGGTTCCCCCTAACATTTACTCTAACCCGTGTATGTGACAGTTTTACAACACTAAATATGTCCCACCTACTGCGTTGTGTAACTAACTAACAGACTCGCACCCACAACTAACCGAATTGCGGAATTAATTCTCAAACTACACATAAAGCCGGTGGGTAGCATCTTATTTACAATTACAAAACCGAATTATTTACATTTCTTTAACCCAGGACCTGTTCTTTTTGTGGAAAGAAGATTGGAGAGGAGAGAAAGCACAACAATGCACCAATACACCAACACACTTTCATCAATGCACAGTTCAAAAAGTTCACCATTTGCTGCTGGGCCGCATCTTCTTCTTGCTTCATCTTCTGTGTGCAATAAAAACTTAGTTCTTCTTTCCTGGCACACCAGAATAAAATGGACAAGAACCCGTTTTCGTTTTTATTTGTCCGCAGGGCCAACCCTATGTGGTCCAACAGCGTGACATTGATGCCACTTAAAACCAGTGGTCCGAAGATGCGAGGTAAGTTTGCAGCAAATTACTGCTCAGCAAAGTGTAAGGCCACAAAAGGTGTGGTCCATGTGTAATGTGGTGCAGCAAAGTGCCTGTGCATGTGCAGCAAAGTTATAATAAGGAATACGGCAGCAACGCACTGCGAAGTTCATCCGCACAGGCGCAGCAATGTGCAGCCGCACAGTTCGAGGTTGCTGCACAACTCCTCCTCCAAAATGGGTCCATGGGTGGGGAGGAGAGACAAAGCACAGTTAGCAAAGGAAATGGCGCAAGGGTACACATCAACCAAGGCAATACAACATGAGGGGCGCGGGAGAGCGAGCAGAGCAAGCTCGTCCCTAACCGTCCGTACCCCCCCCTCCCCACCCCCCATGTCAGCTTACACTACCCTTGCCCTTCCCTGTATTTACAAATTACAAATCCGTCTCTACATCCTGTCTCCCATATCCTCCTCTATACCAAATTCGTTGTCCAATCCCTCCCAAGAAGGAAGGAATGGAATAACACACAATGTCACATCACGTCGAGATGCGTCTTACTCACTCAAATCATTGCACTTGGTGCTGGTGCGGAGCTTTGTCACCTTGGTGAATGGATGTGGATGGCGCGAAGGGAATTCCTCAAATCCTAACTACTCTTCTGACATTAACTTTTAAACTAACCCGGGGTCATGCCCTGCCAATTGGCATCTTTAAACTATGTGGTTCTAAAAACCTGTTCCCATTGACCACCTGGTTCCTTCCAAGTTTGGGTCTCACTCCCCAATTTTTCAATCTGTCTCTTTGCACAATTTCGGGGCTGGGTCGTGTGGCTCCACTAGCAGGTCTACCTACCGGCGCACCTCCGCCACTGAAGTCGCCACCCGAGCTTACCTTGCTCCTTGCGACTACCTAAATTTGGGAAGGCCCCTCCTGGCTTTCTCACCCCCTGATGCCCTCTCTGACATTGGGCTACCCGGGTCCTTTTCCTGGATCCTCGGGCCCCACTGAACACTACTCACGACCCTAACTGACTGGCTCCCAGAGCCTACCTGCGGCCTCACCTGGCCGACAGACTACCAGTGGCGGAGTGCCCCAATAACCATACGCACCAACAAAGCCCACACACCCAGCCATTCCACAGACTCATGCACCCATCCAAGCACTTCCTGCTACCTCCTGCACCACAAATGTCAATATCCAAACAATTTACCTTAGCCCTCTACCTGACTTTAAACTACCCTCCCCGGGTATTCGTGAAGGGGTCCATCTCCCCCCATTCACTCCTTCGCACCATGCGTTCCACACCTTTTATGTCACACCAGGCATTCCACACCAAATATTCTCATACACACCAAGTTCTCTTGCACACCTCTTGTGTTCACACACCTGTTCCCCACTTGCACACCATGCAAGTCAATTCACTTCAACACACTCCATTCGACCTCAATACACCACTGATTCTCATTCACACAGCATCATCTAACTAACTACTTCTCCCCCTAATACTAGTGCTTTCCCATCTTCGCTTACACTAAGCACTCCCTCGTCATTAGCAGCCATCTAATCTAACTACGTCCCCATCTACCTGTACAAAGGTCACTACTTAAATCTTTCATGTCCTCTACTGTCATCCTTCTAAATCCCTATCAATTAACCTAGCCCGCCCTCGGCTAGTTTACACTGCCACCCCATAATCTATTGCTCATTTGCCCCATGTGTGAGGAATGGTAGAAGTACCATCCCTCTACACCGGGCACCATTCCCCAACACCATTGCTATTCCAGTCCTCTGAACTATGAGCCTCTCCGTGCGGCAATACATTTTCGTTACAGCTCGGCTTCGAAAAGCCGAGCAATGCATGCGGGTGGTTGGTCGCCTGTAGGTTGGGTCCGTCCGGCATTTTCGATTCAGGGGATGAGGTTTTGTTGGGCCAAGGTTCCAGGCGCCATCCCTGCGCGGTGCCTTGCGGTCCCATGCACGATGGCCCAACCATCCACGGTCGGAGCACCGCGCCCGCCAGGGGGCGCCTCTCCTAACCCCCCTCGAACCGTGCCGATCGCCTTTCCCGCCAAGGCGCGGGACCGACCATACAGGGCGGGGCCCGGCACGAACCGTGCACGCCGCCGCTGCAACGATCCCCGCCGATCCCCGCTGCACACAAAGCACACCACACCCCGAGGGCTCGCGTCGGCTATACGTCGCCCTAAACGCTCCCCAGGTCTGCGTCGATGCCCGGGCCGCGTTCTCACCCCACGCGACCTGTTCCTCACTCGCACAACGCGGCGCTCCAGCGCCTCTCATACATTCCCTGCATTCTATTACCGCACGCTCTCGTGCACACCACCCAGGCGCACTCGTACCACTGATACACTCCGTTACACACTTTTCCTCCACACACCTCCACACACATAAAATTTTATTTTCCAATTCGGCGGCCGTCGGCTTTTCCATACTCCGTCGCGATTTCTATCCCCTCGGTCAACTTGGCTGCGCTCTGCCCAAGCTCGCTCCCCACGCGTTCCTCGCACCGCGTTACCTCGTCGCGTACCAATGCGACCTCTTCGCTCAACATGTGATCAATGTCCTCCCCCATTTTTTTTATGTTCCGGGTGAATTTGTCCCCCAATTCTTTCAATTGGTCACCCATTTTCTTCATGTCACGGGTGGATTTGTCACTTTGGGTGTCCATTTTTGCAGTCACTTCACCCAGTTCTTCTCCCATATACGCCCTGAGTTGCATCATAAAAAGGCCCATATCCATTGGCGCTGCGTGCTCGGCCCTCGCTGCCATGTGCGAGGTGCCGCCATTTTCTACCCCTACTGCCGGCCCTTCTTCTGCTTCCTCCTCTTCTCCCAATTCTTCCCGGGGGTCCTGGGTTAGCGATTCTACCTCCTCAGATACCTCCTCTTCGACCCCCACCGGCATTCGACCTCTTTGGCTAGCCATGGCACGAATTAAAAATTTTGGTTTTTTAAAAACTAAATTTCGGTCGCTCGTAATTTTGGGCCAACTTTGTCCAAAGAAATTTGGTTGGGTTCCAAATCCCACTCCCCGACACCAATTGTTGCGGCCAATATGCAAATTTGGTGTCCAAAATTTTGTCTAAAAATTTTTGTCCCAGGTTCCAAATCCCCACTCCTGACTCCAATTGTTGCGGATCTGCTGCCGGCCTTCTCCCCTTATCAAGGGGGGATTAATCCCCTTGTCTTTATTGACCTGGCGCGACCTGAGACCTATTACGTCCCTTCCGGACAGCGCCAAATAGGGTTTCGGGACCAAATTCGCTCGTACCTAAGTTTTAGCACTGCCCTGGAAGCGAGGAAATAAGCCTCACACGAACCACGTGTGATGGTGATACGCCGAGCGGTTTGCGTACACGTGATCCGTGCCGTTACAGATAGTGGAACCCGATTCAAGCGGTCTTATTCGTGCCACGCTTAGTCAATGGAGAAATCACAAAGACGATTGAATAAGAAGAAAAGGAAGAACAAATAGGTTTAATAATTATGCATGTATTTAAAGCTCAGGACGAAGAGACACAGGGCAACTTAGACAGTCTTATGCTTAATACCCCAGGACAAACGGGCCCGTCTCACTCACACTCACACGGGGATTGCAGATTGGCAGGATAATGTTCACCAGCGCCGCGGTGGTCGTCCAGGCTCGGTACCGTCTCACTCTCCACGGTCCCCGGCACGTCCCGCGAAGATGGAGGTAGGCGAAGGCAGGAACTCGTATCGTGTCGCTCGAACAAACGGGTAATAATCTCGGGGCGAACGGTAGAGGGCGGACTTAGCGCGGCTGGCGGTTATTCAGCCGCGTTCACTCGCTTTGGCCGAACCGCGCAAGTTATCAACGCCCTGCCCTGGCTGCGTCCACGTATCCCTCGTAACCAAGTTCATACAGTGCGAATGATTCTCTTCAAGCGCGTCTCCCTTCTCATAACTCAGAAGTCACTCCAGCGCACCTCTCCCATAACTCTGGGGGCTCCCGACTGAACTCACGCGCAACTCAACTGAGTACTGACGAGCGCCTCTCCCATAACTGGACTTGCGCCTCTCCCATAACTGGACTGAGGTTGGAGCTTCGCGCAAAGGGTTTTATTGCCACGCCCTTAGCCTGATTGAATCTCCCAACCATGCCCTGTGATGCAGTGCTGCAGCCACACGCTGTGAGCTCTGATTGGTGACTCATGCTTACCGTCCCCACTGCCGCCACGCCGACCTCAATCCTCCTCCACCTCCGAGGCCTACCTCGTGTTAACTCGACTTGTGAGCAACCAATGCTTAACAAACTGGATCGAGCCTGTAGAGGTGGAATGGTTTGTAGAAGTAGGGCCGATCCTCCTGTCTTTACAACAACGCAGGATTAACATTGGAAGGGGCCTCCTCTCACATACACTAAGACTTAACTATACTACAAATGAGGCTGCATGTTGCTTGTGTGACTATCTATGGGGGGCAAACCTTTAACCTTAATTGAACTTTACTGTACAAATCTCAAAACCGCAGCAATATATTAGTACACTGGCAGATCCAGAGGTAGGAGTGAAAGGGGTGCGCACCCCACCCCCTTCGGATTTTCGATAAATTATAAGCTATGTATATCCTGGAACTGCCCTCGTGTCCAGATTCTTTTGAATAAGGAACGTTCCAGGCAGCTTTCCAATGCTCAGAGTTTTTAAATCACTCTTGCTTTATTATATAACTCCAAGTGCGACGGTAAAAAAACCATGCTTTTGTCACATAAATTTCGCCATGGGAATTCTTCTGGATTATTTGTAGTTAATTATCCTAATTAACTCAGGAGATCGTAATCATTTCGGAAGAACTACACAAATCAGAAAGCTCCAGTAAAACTACAAAAAAACATGCCCATGCACGCACGCATGCACGCATGCACGCACGCACGCACACACACACACACACACACACACACACACACACACACACACACACACACACACACACACACACACACTTCATCAATTTATAGCAGAAGGAACAGCGGGGCAAATTGGTTCACCAGTTCGTCAATCTGGCCATCGCGAATCTACTGAACTGTTGGACCAGGGAAGAACCCAAGGAACTGCAGAAACTTCCAAGAATGCACAAAATGCCGTTTCTGACGTTCAATTAAAAATATATATATATTTGGGGACCCCAGACCCTCCAGACCCTTCCTCCCTCAAAGCTATGTCTTCGTGCACCCCTCCGTCTTGAAATTCCTGGATCTGCCCCTGTTAGTATTACTCAAAGGAGGTGTTTGCGTGCTTTCTTGTGTGTGTCACGCTTTATTCTAAACGGGTTCCTGCTGTCATAGAATAATATAAATGCTACCGTTGTAAAGCTAATGATCGATTTACTTGGAACAAAAATTCGTGTCCATTTAATCCAAGAGACATTCCTATTTTAAAAGCCTGTCTTTCTCAGCTCTGGGAAAGTTGAAACAGCAGGACCTGGAGCTTTATTGTAGCGGTCTCAGATACGGAAGAACACAAAATGATGTATAGTATCACTTGTCGAAGCAATATAAAAATATATAATAGTACACGGAAGGAGCACACAAACAACAACAGCCATGACAACAGCAGCAGCATCAACGAAGTGTTAAATGCAAGATCACTTCATTTTACATCCTCATTGAAACTTGCAGATCGGCATGCAATATGATTGTAAAATGCAATAAACACACCATCTTTTGTTTGAAGTCGTCAGCGAAGGTACTCCTATAGTCAGGTTCACTATGTTTTTTCGTTCAAAATCATGGTAGATTAGCAAACCTATACATTTTTGGAAACGTTATTACATGGAAAATCTGAAAATCAATGTTTACATTTGCCAATTCCGACCAATTCGATTCGACCAATCGACCAATTCCATTCGACCCATTCGACCATTCGACCAATCGCTTCATTCGACCATTCGATCGATTCGATTCGATCGACCATTCGACCAATTCGATTTGCCAATCAATTTGACCGACCTTTGCTTGTGTGGAACGGACTGTGAAAACGATGCGGACTATGTTGTCGGATACGACACACAGGACAGTGATGACGAACTCTAAATGGCATATTCTGTAATCGTGTATGTTTGATGCCATTGACTGCCTGTGTATATTTTGTCATTGACTGCCTGCGTAGATGTGAAGTTATACTGACTGCATGTGTATGTATGATTTTGCTGACTGCCTGTGTATGTTTGGTGATATGAATTATTGTGACACATTTTGATGTTATCAACTGCCTGTACAAAATGACAACATGTATTTGATTATGCAACTTATCGCGAATATAAAGACAGTATTTTGCAATTCAAAACCTTTGATTCGTGTCTTACCATTCCCCATAGCACTAATTTGATACTTTCATTGGATTCCTTGTCCCTGAAAATATAGGTTTAGTATATTTTAAAAAGTTTTTAGGGTAATTAGAGGCAGAAATAGAACAAAATATGTATTTTACAGTGGCCATTTTGAAAATCCAAAATGGCCGCCATACAGGTATCTCTCCAAATGTAAACATTGATTTTTAGTTTCCTTGTGCTATAACCTTTCCAAAAATGTATAGGTTTGCTAATCTACCATGATTTTGAACGAAATATAATTTATTGACATAGTGAACCTGACTACTAGTTATGAAGGCATGCGTAGACACACCTAGCTGATTATTATTGAAAATAAACAGGGTTTGTTGCCCAACAGTTCGCTGTCTGACCTCAAATAAAAAGGTGAGATATGTGAAAAGAATGATTGTTTTTTTTGATCGATTGCTGTGACTTTCTAGTCTGTGTTGTTAGGTTATTGGATAAATCCTCCATCAACTCGCAGCCAATCAATTGCAAGATAATTCACAGTTGTATTCAATCAAAAAATGGAAAAATAGCAATTTTTCAGGCATTGGACAAAAAGGACACGGCACAGTAATTGTGCAGTCAAAAGCAGTAATTGTCCGTTTGCCTCTCTCACAAGTCTAAAAATTCACCGTTTTAGTGTTGTTCATTGTTTTTACACATATTCTCGTAAACATTTCAGTATTCCACATCCACACTTTCTTTCAAAGACTGTAATTCGAAAAGAAATAAACACAAAATAACAATATAGCTACCACATTGTCTTTTGATAAAACCCAAACCATTGGAGATGGATGGCTATCATTGGGTATGATAGACAACCAACAACAAAAAAAACTAGAGTACATGCTTTGCTTGTTTCCATGTTGCCTATAGATATGCAACAGATACTCAAACTTTAAAGAACATTTGAGATTGGTGAGCAGGAACGCCCCGATAAATTTGAATTGTTGTGGGATGAATAATGCACGTATTATTATTATTATTATTATTATTATTATAAGTTGAGGTTAAGTCACTCACTTTTTTAATGTTGGCAGTTGGCGCGTATGGTGGTGCGCTTCCATGATGAACAGAAGCAGAAAGAGGAGAGAGCAAAGAAAGATGAGCTCTCCAAGTTGCGGCGAATTGCCTCTGGCATTGCCAAAGAAGTCAAACATTTCTGGAACAACATTGAAAAGGTAACTACTACGATTGAGTTACATTGACATAAAACGTTTTTTCCTTGAGCTTGGTGGAGTCTGTTCTTTTTGGTAAACATGCATAATGCCTTTCTTGGAGATTAATGCAAGTGTGTTTGTTCTCGTTTTTGCTTCCTTTTAGGTTTTGCAGTTCAAGCAGCAGAGCTTGGCTGATGAAAAGCGCAAGAAAGATCTGGATAAACATTTGAACTATATTGTGGGACAGACAGAGAAGTATTCAGACTGGTTGAGTCAGAGTCTCAATGAATCACGTCCAGCATCATCCTATGGTGGATCTGTGGGATGCAGTCCAGCACCCAGCGAGAGGGGTATGTGTTCGACTTCAGACATTAAATTGTATCCATCGTGTAAAAACATGAAATTCATCTTCCCAACCATTATGTACAATAAATGTGCAATACAAACCGTGATCGAAATAGTCATGGGCTGTCACATCCATTGTCCGTTTCGCAATCCCCCGAGATATGTGGAAACTCCGTGAAATTGCAACTGTCAAATGACTATGAGACCTGAAACCAATTATCTTCTTGCTGATGCATATATACACATCGTTTTATTGTCCCCCGTCGCACCGCGAGGCGAAAGGGGGACTATGGTTTTCCCCTCCGTCCGTGTGTCCGTCCGTCCGTGCGTGCGCGCGGGCGTGCCTACGTGCGTGCGTACATAAGCGAAGGACCGCATTCGAATTTGGTGTGTGGGTGCAACCCATGTCAAAATCCAAGATGGCCGTCGCCATGTCTGTCTGATGCTATGTATGTCTGAACCTTGTGAGCTGAATATCTTGAAAAATAAGTGAAGTACCAACGTCTAATCTGGTGTGTGGGTGTATCTAGGCACAAGGAAGAACGCTATTGAAAATTGGGTCACCACGTCAAAATCCAAGATAGCCGCCACGATATATATGTCTGAACCTTGTGAACGAAATATCTTGAAAAATAAGCGATGTACCAACTTCTAATTTGGTGTGTGGGTGTATGTCGGCATACGGAAGAACGCTATTGAAAATTGGATCGCCACGTCAAAATCCAAGATGGCCGCCACCATATATATGTCTGAACCTTGTGAGTGAAATATCTTGAAAAATAAACGAACTACTAACTTCTAATCAGGTGTGTGGGTGTATCTAGGCATAATGAAGAACGCTATTGAAAATTGGGTCGCCACCTCAAAATCCAAGATGGGCGCCTTGCGTCATCCACTTTGTCAACTCACATCACTTCACCGACGGGGGACCGAGGCGTAATGCTTGATCTCCTTGGGTCTTCGAACTGCAAGACTGAGTCGCCACTTCCGGGCAGACTTGGAAAAGAGTCTCGGGACAATTTCACACGTACCTAAGTACCCACGCCGCAGCGGAAAGGGGGAACCTAGCCTCACACGAACCACGCGTACTTGAGTACACCCGAGCGGATGGCGTACCACGTGGTCTGTGCTGTTACCTTGCTATTGGAACCCGATCAGAGCGATATAATTCATACCATGCTAAGTCAATGATGGAAGGGACGAAACGTTCGAATCAAAGGAAGAACAGATTTAATTATTATTTACACAATGTACAATGGTAGAAGAAGAAGAGACACAGGGCAGTCTTAAACAGTCTTAACTTAAACCCAGACAATGGGCCCACTTACACACACAGGGAGATGAAGGACGAATGTTCACGTGCCGAACGCGCCGGCTTTGGTCCTCCAGGAACAGCTCACCCGGCGTGGCCCTCTGGCGGTCACCGCACGTATCCTGGCGAAGGCAGGCAGGCAGGCGGGATAATCCTCGCTGCGCGTATCTCGGCAAAGGCAGGCAGAAGGTAATATGCGCGCGTCTGTGGCCCGGCACGGCTGTCTTTCACAGCGCGAATAATACAACTGCGCGAAGCGCGGGGAGCAGGGCAATGTTTGTGTACCAGCGTTCGTACCAACTGAGAACTCATGTATATGGCCCCGACTGATAACTCGTCTGCCTTATAACTCAACTCATTTGCCCCGTAACTCAACACAGCGCTTTCCCTCTCATAACTCAATGGAGGACTGAACACAGCGCATCCCTTCTCATAACTCATGGGCTGCGCCACTCTCATAACTCGACGGAGGACTGAGCACAGCGCATCCCTTCTCATAACTCAACGGAGGACTGAACACAGTGCATCCCTTCTCATAACTCTGAACTCACCAACTCTCATAACTCAACTGGCTTGCCCTGCGCGCATCTCATAACTCAACTCAGGCGGGGGCTCTGGGCACAGGGTTATATCGTCCCGCCCTGGCCCGCATCGAATGTTCCAACCCCCTCCTTTTTCCGCAGTGGTAAGTCACTCCCCTCGAACCCTGATTGGTGGCTCGTGCTTACCGGTCACTCCCACTCCTCCTGCCCCGCCATCCTTCGGCCTTGATCGACTTGTTCAGGCCGGCCTCGTGGTATTTCGCGCCAAAACCCAAAGCATCGAGGCATCGTAAAGGACCTAACTTTCATTATTCTACTCAACGCAAAACTAAACACAGGAAAGGTCTACGCTTACATTTACTAAGAAATAACTGAGCTTAAACGAGGCTACATGTTGTAGTGTAACTAAACTATGAGGGGAAATTAACATTTATTATAAAAACACAAAACCGCAACACTACACCCCTCCCTCGTCGGACTCGTCCCCGAGTCAGAACCAACAAATGAAACGACCGGTTCGAGAATGACATGCAAAATTAACTTTTACTTTTACATGTGACATATAGGTGTGGGTCCCCCTAACATTTACTCTGACCCGTGTATGCGACAGTTTTAAAACACTAGATATGTCCCTCCTATTGCGTTGAGTAGCTACATATCAGATTCACGCCCACAACTAACCGAATTCCGGAATTTGTCAAACTAAACACATAGCCGGTTGGCAGCATTCTTATATTTACAAGCACAAAAACTTAACATTATTTACAATTCTATGTATGACCCAGGACCTGTCCTTTTTGGAAGAGAAGATTCGAGGGGAGAGAAAGCACAGCAAAAACAAAACACACTCAAAATCATGACACTTGCTGCTTGCTTCTTGCATCTTGCTTCTTGCATCTTCTGTGTGCATATATCAAACCGGCTAGCCCCCGGACCGGCATACAGGCCATTTTTAGTCTTCAGGGCTATCTAACCTTACACATCTTCTCATTCCTAGCACACCATGATAAAATGCACAAAAAAAATGCTTTTATTTCGTTTTCCTTGCCAGGCAGGGCCACTCCCATGTGGTCCGACTGCGTGACATTAACGCCACTCAAAACAAGTGGTCTGAAGGTGCAAGATGGTTTTGCAGCAAAATGCTGCACAGCAGAGGTGCAAGGCCACAAGCTTGTGGTCCATAGTGTGTAAGGTGCAGCAAAGGGTTTGCGGCAGCAAAGCGCTGCACAGGTGCAACAAGGTTGCAGCGAAAGGATACGGCAGCAAAGTGCTTCGCAGTTTGGCTGCACAGATGCAGCAAGGTGCAGAAGAGATGCTGCACAGGTCGATGGTGCTGCACAGCTCCACCTCCAAAATGGTCCTGGGGTGGGGGGAAGAGACAAGGCACAACAAGCAAAGCGGAAAAGACGCAATGGCACACAAAAACACAAGGTAATGCGATGCGAGGGGCGCGGAAGAGCGAGCAAAGCAGGCTCGTCCCTAGCCGTCCATACCCCCCACCATCGGCTTACACGACCCTAGCCCCCCTTGTTTGTATTCACAATCCGTCTCTACGTCTTGTCTCCCATATCCCCCTCTATTTCGAATTCGTCTCCCAATCCCTCCCAGGAAGGAAGGAATGGAACAAACACAGTCTCATGACGTCATGATGCGTCTTACAACTCAAACGGCTCACAGAGCCCTGGTGTGGAGTTTCGTCCTCCTTGGTGACTGGCTGTGGATGGTGCGAAGGGATTTCTCATATCCTAACTACACGACTGACATTTACTCCGTTAAACTGCCCGGGGTCGTACCCTGCCAATTGGCCCCTTTAAACTATGTGGTTCTAAGAACCCGAATCGCCATTGCCCACTCTGTGGTGTCCTCAAAATTTGGGTCTCACTCCCAACGAATTTTCTCTCTGTGCCCTTGCACAATTTCGGGGCTGCGTCGTGTGGCTCTACCAGCAGGTCTACCTCCCTGCGCACCCTCCGCCACTGAAGCCGCCACCCGAGCTTACCTGCTCCTGCGACTACCTAAACTGGGGAAGGCCACTCCTGGCACTTTACCCCCTGATGCCCACCTTGGCATTGCACAACCCGGGTCCTTCCCTCGTATCCTCGGGCCCCACCCGTACATTCCCAACCCGTACATTCGCCCTCTCGACTCAAGCTCACTCGGACAAAAGCCTCGCACAAATTACACCGTGAAGGCCCAATGGCCATGTCTATGCCACAAATTAAGTACATGAGCGAGTCTGGCGCACTGAATTGAAAATATATAGAACGCTCATACTCCGTGAAAAGTGTAGCCGCCGTGTCGCCATCTTGGTTAGCACAACTCGACCAACTCGCTTCGCGGATCTCGTTTGTTTTGAACGTGTCCCAGATTTGAAAAGCCAGACAACTGTTAAAATGCCATTTTGAGCGGCAATAAACTGCTCCAATCGGTTACGGAAGGGTTGTGGAAAGACGTTTCACAGCTGTTTCAAAGACGTTTAATTCATATCGCACAAAATCGACACAAAACACGATCACACAAAAGGTGAAAAAACGCAATCGCTTTTCGCTCTGAATTACGTGCAAACATGTGACGGAAATCACCATCGCCCAGCATCGAGTGCCAACCAAGATGGCGCCCGGTAGCTGCATCTCCACCTATGTGGTGTGAATGGCAATGGTCATTGATTCGATATATTTTCCGTTCAATGGTCTGGCGGCGGGGATGGAACATCACGTGATCGCTCTGAGCGAATCAGCGAGCTGCTCTGGCACATGCTGAGATTCCTTGTATAATGTTCCTCGCTGAAATGCGCTGAGGTAAATATGAATAAAAAATATGGATCTCGTCAAATATTTTTAGGTAGGCCATGTCCTTCCCAGGCTCAATGGCCATGTCTGTGCCAAATATCAAGTACGTGAGCCTCTCCGTTTAGGAGTCTATCGGTAACATTACACACATACAAACTGTGTTTTATGTTCAATGGTCTGGCGGCGGGGATGGAACATCACGTGATCGCTCTGAGCGAATCAGCACGCTGCTCTGCCACCGGCTCAGATTCCTTGTATAATATTCCTCGCTGAAATGCGCTGAGGTAAAAATATGGTAAAGAAATATTATGAAATATTTTTTTTTAGGTAGGCCATGTTCTTCCCAGGCTCAATGGCCATGTCTATGCCAAATATCAAGCACGTGAGCCTCTCCGTTTTGGAGCCTATCGGTAACATTACACACACACAAACACACACACACACACACACACACACACACACGCACACACAAACTGTGTTTTTTATGTATGTATGTATGTATGTATGTATGTATGTATGTATACAGGGTGAATCAAAAGTAGCGCCCGCGCCCGATTTCTGTTTTTTCGGCTGTCAGATTCTTTCTGGGATGTCATGTTGTTAATAATTGTCTTGCAGATTATTAATTTTCTTAATTTATTTATTTTTGTTTTGTTTTGCAGGTTATTGCTGAGAGTTTGGAAAGTTACTGAATTTGCACCAAATTGAACCATCAATTACCTTTCAATGAATCGACGCATTGTGGCCGTGAAACATTACTACAAATGTAATGAACAACCTACGATGGCAGCACGCCGTTTGGCACAGGAATTCGATATTAACCCACCCCATGGAAGAAACATACGATTGATTGTCGAGAAATTTGAAGCAACAGTGTCGGTAGCCACTGCAAAGAAGTCCGGTTGTCCGAAAACGGCAACGAATGTAGCTAAAGCTGAAGAAGCCATCAGGAGACTGGAACAAAGTCCGCAAAAGTCAACTCGCCGTTTATCTGCAGAGTTGGAAGTGAGCCAATCAAGTGTTATCGGTATCCTTCACCAGAAAAACTGGAAACCTTACATTCCACGCTTACTGCATGCCCTTCATGATGGAGATGACGACCGCCGTCTTCAATTTTGCGAAGAGTTCTTAGCTAAACTTGACGAAGAGGACACAATGCTCGACAACATCTGGTGGTCAGATGAGGCATGTTTTAAGCTTCACGGCACAATTAACAGACACAATTGTGTCTACTGGGCTGTGGAGAACCCAAGAGTGACAGTTGAGAAGGAGGTTAATTTACCTGGCGTGACAGTTTGGGCAGCCATATCTCCATGAGGGATAACTGGACCCTTTTTCTTTGAGGGATCTGTCACTGCAGAAATTTACTTGGATATGCTGCAAACCTTCTTTTGGCCCAGGGTACAAGATCAGGACTGTTATTTCCAGCAAGATGGAGCTCCACCTCATTATGGACGTCGTGTTCGTCAGTGGCTTGATGAAAACTTTCCCGGAAAGTGGATCGGCCACCGCGGTCCGATCGAGTGGCCGCCACGCTCCCCAGACCTTACACCTCCAGATTTCTTTCTTTGGGGGCTCATGAAAGACCTTGTTTATCGTGAAAAGCCTCGTACCATTCAGGAATTTAAGGCTCAAATCACTTCAAAGTTTGAGGAAATTGATATCGAACTCTGCAAGCGTGTGTGCCACTCTGTGCCTGCTCGGCTGCAATTGTGCATCGATCACGAGGGAGGGCACTTTGAAAATTGCAAGTAAAACAGCTTGGTACACTTCCGTAATAATTCTCCCCCAAATAAATGGTTAGATAAACATGTCATTCATTTATTTCTACCTTATTGTGCACTGTAATACAAATGGCAACCAATCAACTGACAGAAATATATATATATATTGTTACAGACACGACTTTGATGTTAAGGTGGGCCGAGCGGAATGGCCGTCGTGTCCGCACAAATTACCCGATTGTACTCGAACGTTGACGAAGCCGCGCCACGCTGGCTCAATAAGGAAAAAGAAGACACACGGCTGAATTATAATGACAGACACCAGGGATACGGTTCTCAAGACCTCCGGAGAAGATTATATTCGTGCGGAAGGTCAGATTACAGGGACGAGAGGTACAACATAGAAAGACAAGCACTTAGACACAATCTTATATTATTCCCGGACAGACGACAGACAAACGGGACAACGGCTGACTCACACGGGGGTTGATGGCAGGAAAGCGGGTATCGATGGCTCAAGGTGCACTCTTGGCTCAAAGCAGGGTACACGGTTCGGTCCAGAGATGCGGGGAGGTCTCGTCGCAGCGCTCAGAGGTGACGTTCTTTCTCAGGCGGGTCTTTCTCAGGCCTCTCCAAACTCAGGCGCATCTGTTTCAGCCCTCGCAGGTCCTTCTTTCTCCAGCTGGGGGCGCATCTGACGTCACGTCCGCTACGTGGCCGCGTATATCCGGCGGGGAGTGACACGCCCTCGGCTCGTTAGCTCCGCCTCGTGGAATCGGCACGTTGCTTCTCATTGGGTGCATGCGGGGGGGGGGTTACCGGCTCCGCCCTTGACGAGGAGCTGACAAGGAGCCCCTTCGTGGTAACCCCGTGGAGCGCATGGTCTGGAGCGCATCGTCTGGAGCGCATTGTCGATGGCGGCGAACCGAGCCGGTGGGAGGACGCACACTCCCCCCCCGCGCAGCGCCCCTCTGTTGTTGTAGACGGGGAAGAAGATGGGAGGAGGTACGGGAAAGGTCCTAAACTCACTACTGATGCCATATAATCACATTCTGGTGCAACGAAGAGTCATAATTAATGGAAACGAGGCCTTAACTGACATAGACTAAGAATAACTAGGAAGATGTCCGAAAGTTGTCTACGTGTGGTGCGGTGGACCTGGGCACGACATTTAATGGGGGAATAAGGGGAAGGTCGGCTCTACTGATTGTTATTTACATGCAATGGGACTAGGGAATGGGGGATTGGGGAAAGTTGGGGAGTATTGGAGAAAATAGGGGAATATTTACAAGCGGATATGGAGGCCAAATTCCATATTCGCAACAATATATATATATATATATATATATATATATATATATATATATATATATATATATATATATATATATATATACATACATATATACATACATATATATATACAGTGATCCCTCGTTTATCGCGGGGGTTACGTTCCAGAACCCCCCGCGATAGACGAAAATCCGCGAAGTAGCGACCATATTTTTATTTTATTATTTATATATATATTTTAAAGCTTTATGACCCTCCCCACACTCTTATTAACCTTTCCCACACTCTTATTAACCTTTCCCACACTCTTATTAGCCTTTCCCATACTCTTATAAACACTTCCTATACTCTTAAGCACTTTTTACACTCTTAAACATACGTAATTTTAACAACATATAAAATTCTAATGGGTACTCACCATTGAAGATACTGTAGCGACCCATGGGTCCCCCAAGCGAGACCAGCATCAGAAACTCCTTGCTCCAGCCGGTGACGTCACCGGCGGGGATCCACGGCGCAAGAGTGGCTGGTCACGTGACCACCAAAGCGTGCCGCGCGTGCGGGTATAATCAGCTACACCTGTTGATCACGTGACCACCGAAGCACGCCACGCTTGAGAGGCGTGGCTTTCGGTTTCGGTTTCTGGTTGTGCTTTATAATGCAGCCCGATAAACGGGCTTTTCAGTGTTCCCGAGTTGGTTTTGAGAATAAATATCTTCTCGGACGAGTTTGTGTCTTGCCCGTCATTTCGTCCGTATCAAGCAAGAGCCCCGGCTCTTCAATACAACAACTTGCGTGATGAAGATGATGATGAATTAGCTGTGCAGTACTGATGACGATGAAGGTGATGACCATGATGAATGTACTGCACAGCCAGAAAGAGCATTACAGTTACCCATTACGTGGGTAACTAGCGCAAGTGGAAGCTGCCGCATCTGCGTTTTCCATACGCACGACTCTTTGTCTCTTTGTCTACCCTTCTACTGTACACTATGTACAGTATTTTATTTCTTGTAATATGTTTTAATTACCGTATTTTTCTTATTTTTTTACGTTTTTTAATTTTTTAGGCTAGAAAATGCTTATTTTACCACAAAAATATTTAAAATAATAGTATATAAAAATACATTTATACCGCAAAATCCCGCGATATAGCGAAAAATCCGCGATATAATTTTACATATACTAGCGAGAAAAACCCGCGATGTACTGAAGCCGCGAAAAGTGAACCGCGATATAGCGAGGGACGACTGTATATATATATATATATATATATATATATATATATATATATATATATATATATATATATACATACACAAAAATTGGGCGCTACTTTTGACTCACCCTGTATATATATATACTGAAACGCAAAAGAAACTTACCACCTTTGAAACCTTTAAATATCAACAATAACACTGCGTGTAGTAAATGTGTGAACTTATTTGTGGACAATAGTGTCCTCACTGTCAGACAAAACGGTCACGGATGGTCACTTCATAGCACAGCTGTTGAACAGCCATTTTGACTGTCAGTGATTAGCCAAGGGGTACGGGATGATTTTAATGAGCTGCACGTGATGTCTTGATATTGGCTTTAAAAAGGCCAGTGCAAAATGGGCATTTCAATCAACATGCCACGATTGTCAAGGGATAAACGGCAGCGTGCCCTGGGCATGCTGCAAGGCGGACTGAGCTACCGTGAGGTGGCATGTCGCATTGGCTGTTCACACCAGACGATATCGGCCCTGGTGGACAGAGACACCCTCCACAACTCTGCAGATGACAGACCTCGATCAGGGAGGCCAAGAGTCACCACTGCAAGGCAGGACAGGCAGATGGTCCGAAGTCACCTACGGGATCGATTCCGTCCAGCATCCCGCACTGTGGCAGAAACTCCGGGGCGTGCAAACCCACGGATCTCCCATGATACTGCACGAAGACGACTGCATGACTATGGTCTGACTGCCAGAAGACCATACAGAGGCCCCGTGATGACGGCTGCCCATCGCCGCAACTGACAGAGATGGTGCCAGCAGCATCAGCAGTGTACCTTGGCGCAGTGGAACGAGGTCGCTTTCAGCGATGAGTCAAGGTTCTGTGTGGACAGTCCTGTTGGGCGTGAGCGTGTCTGGAGAAGAACTGGCGAGTGATATGCCGATTGTTGCGTGCGTCAGGCCAACAGGTGGGGTGGCCCAAGTTTGATGGTGTGGGCCACCATATCGGGCCGGTACAGGACGCCACTGGTGGTTGTGGATGGGAATCTTAACGCCCAGCGGTATGTGGATAACATCCTGCGACCTCATCTGCTGCCATTCCTGCTAGACCACCCAGAACTGAGAACCTTTCAGCATGACAACGCTCGTCCCCATGCTGCTCGCTTTACCACTGCATTTCTCCAAGGCGAGAACATCAACACCATGCAGTGACCTGCGCTCTCCCCTGACCTGAATCCCATAGAGCACCTGTGGGATGAGCTTGGGAGATGCGTAGTTGGCAGGGCCAGGACACTGGGAGAGCTGCTTCAGACATTGAGGACTGAGTGGGACAGAATCCAGCAGCAATCCATCCAAAGACTGGTTGGCAGTATACGCCGACGATGCACTCCAAACAATGGTGGCCACACACGCTATTGAAAGGGGACTGACATTGCACCCTGTGCTGTTCTGCACTGTAGAACAAACTGATGAAATGGTGTATCTTGGTCAAAAACTTGACATGTCATCAATAAAATGCCAATGTTTCAATTAGCAATTGTTGGTTTGTTTTATTTTGAACTGTTACAATTTTATTACATTTCAAACAAGTGGTAAGTTTCTTGCATGACTGTAATAGTCATGCAGTCGTCTTCGTGCAGTATCATTGGAGATCCGTGGGTTTGCACGCCCCGGAGTTTCTGCCGCAGTGCGGGATGCTGGACGGAATCGATCCCGCAGGTGACTTCGGACCATCTGCCTGTCCTGCCTTGCAGTGGTGACTCTTGGCCTCCCTGATCGAGGTCTGTCATCTGCAGAGTTGTGGAGGGTGTCTCTGTCCACCAGGGCCGATATTGTCTGGTGTGAACAGCCAAGGCGACGTGCCACCTCACGGTAGCTCAGTCCGCCTTGCAGCATGCCAAGGGCATGCTGCCGTTGATCCCTTGACAATCGTGGCATGTTGATTGAAATGCCCATTTTGCACTGGCCTTTTTAAAGCCAATATCAAGACATCACGTGCAGCTCATTAAAATCATCCCGTACCCCTTGGCTAATCACTGACAGTCAAAATGGCTGTTCAACAGCTGTGCTATGAAGTGACCATTGAAGGTTCAAGTGACGATCCATGACCGTTTTGTCTGACAGTGAGGACAATATTGTCCACAAATAGGTTCACACATTTACTACACACAGTGTTATTGTTGATATTTAAAGGTTTCAAAGGTGGTAAGTTTCTTTTGCGTTTCAGTATATATATATTGAATTGTAATATAGTACTGTTTTCTCATCAATACCTTTTGAAACGACACACCCACATTCCTATTTTACAGACCCACTTTTAATGTATCACAGCCTTATTCTCCAAAGAGAGTTTGTAAATTTGCTCATTTCATCCTCATTTGATCTTTGAGAAACACATATATTTTAGCCTGCTACAGGCCGACTATATTACAACTTCCCTGTATCTGGTTGGTTAGTTTTGTGGCATTTAAACCACATCAAAATGTGCCATCCAATTGTTTGGAATCAAAGTATATAAAATCAGACTGTTTCTCATAAAGAAAGTTTTACATTGTTATGGGACGATATCTTTCACATGGGTGCCATGGCTCAGACTCCCAAAATAATGGTCTGGCTTCATCTCCTTTTGTGTCTACTTCATCACCCTTGTTCTGTACTCCTTGTGAACTGTGTGTGGATCATAAGCTATTCAGATATGGATTCCATCCTTGCTTTTCCAGGGATGATAACTGAGTTAGCATGTTACGCGTAAGCCTCTGCCATGCCCACTGTGCAGGTAAATTGCAGGCTTCGTACCCTTTACTTCTCAACTCCCTGTGTCTGACAATCTTTGTGATTGGAAGGTACTCTTTTGGTTAAATCTATCATAATTATGCTGTTTCAGCTGTGGTTGTTTGTCTTTCAATATCAACCGTCTCTGCTTGCTTCAGTTAAAATGTATAATTTTTGTTCCCTCTTCCAAATTAATTTCCTGTCTAACCCCAACAACTGGGTGTGTGGTCACCAAACTGTACCAAATACCTGAGGTTGGCACTCCTTCTGTCTTTCCCGTGTACACGTTGTTCTAGTTTTGGCAGCTCTCCCAGGAAATGACTTCAGATCTGTCACCCGTTATTGGGCTGTCTTAGATGTTTTGTGACAACAGATCAGATGGAGATCATGGATCTGAACTAATTGGCAACAATCTGCATTGTATTAACAACAACACTGTGTGCTCATTACCTTCGCAAAAGCGGAAGGTTATGTTTTGATCGCTGTGTATTTATTTGTATGTCTGTGTGTGTGTGTGTATGTTATTCGCATAACTCAAAAAGTATTCAACCGAATTGCATGAAATTTGGTGGGATGATTGGTTATTATACGGGACACATTTGATTAGATTTTGGGAGCAATCGGGTCAAAGGTCAAGGTCAAGGTCACGAAAAGGTCAAAATCGTATTTTTGTTGTTCTGTTCCCTACACTCCCATGCCAAGTACAGAACAGTAGCTGCGGCGAAGGTATGCGCTCTACCGAGTGCCCGTTCTAGTTTTGTCATATGCTCATCTGTGCAGAATCTTGTCAATCAGTTCAAACTATGTTTGTGAGTTATCCATTGTTTCCATTTATCCTATGCTGGGACCAACCTGGTGTTGGCTTAGCGGTCAGGGTACCAGCTCGGGATCCTAGGATCCTGGGTTCGAATCCCGGTCGATCGCTGAATTAACGCCAGGGTGGTTGACTCAGCCTGTCATCCTTCCGAGGTCGGCTAATTGAGTACCAGTTTTTTTTTTTTTTTTTTTTTTTTTTTTTTTTTGTATACTGAATCGAGGCTCGTGAAAGAGCTAACATTTACTTCACAAACAAATCAACCAGACAAACAAAATATATAAAAAGCGGGAGCGTAAAACAAGATGGGGAGAGAAGGTGAAGCACACAAACACAACATTTGAGAGCAGGGAGATGTGTGGAAGGGAGAGGGCTTGGGGGGAGGAGGCATGGGAAGGGGGGGGGGGGGTGGAGGGAGAAGTATAAAACACAAGGACACCAATGACTTCCAGGACAGAAGTTGGTATTTCAAAAAAGTGGAATTGGGGTGAAATTAGCGGGGGTAGAAAAGATCAAGGTTTTGGATGGGGGAAGATAAGAGATGGTGGTGAACAGCTGTTTTAAAGACCTGGAGGGTGGAGTGGGATTGAAGAGAGTGAGGGAGTTTGTTCCAGAGGCGGGAGAAAAGAGGAATGAAGGAGTGAAGGTGAGCAGAGAGTCTTGATTTTGGCAGTTTGACCATAAGAGGGTTGCAGGCAGATCTTGTGCGACCTGTAGGAATATTTGCGGGACAGAGCCCAGAGAGAGCTGGGGGGGCAAGGCCAGAGAGGAGTCGGTAGAAGATGGAAAGACCACCAACCTGCCTGCGGTGAGTGAGTGAGAGGCCCTTGGAGTTAGCTTCATCACGGGAGATTCCAATGATTCTGAATGCTTTGGTTTCAACAGCGTGAAGACGAGCTAGGTGTGAGGCAGGAGCACCAGCCCAGAGGGGAGAGCAGTATTCCATTGAGCTGCGGATGAAAGCCTTGTATGTGGTGAGGAGCTCAGGTGTGCCAAGGAAGGACTTCGCACGACGGAGGATGCCCAGTCGGCGACTGGCTTTGGAGGCCAGATTTGAAATGTGGTTTTCCCAGGAAAGATCATGGCAGATAGTGAGACCCAAAAGCTTGAGTGACAGAACTTCTTGGAGAGGATTATTCAGAAAGTGGATGGGAGGGTTGTCCAGTCGGTCTTTTCGGAGAGACATCGTAAGAGTGTGAGATTTGTCAGGATTGAAAGACATGTTCCACTTGTTTGCCCAGTCTGTGATTTTGTCCAGGTCTGCAGAGAGTGAGGAGGCAGCAGACTGCCGATCTGAGGGATGAAGAATGGAGCGACAGAGAGTAGAGTCATCAGCAAAGAGATACAGAGGATTTTCAAGAGAGTCAGAGAGATCATTGATGAAGACCAGAAAAAGGACAGGGCCTAGAACACTGCCTTGTGGAACTCCAGCCTGAACAGTTCACTGGTAATTCCCTGTTTGTCGTAAAAGGCGACAAAAAGGGTTGGCGGCAGGAAGGGCATCCGGCCGTAAAACATTGCTTCAAAAAGGGGACCAAAAAACAACAACAACCACGGTCCCCGAAAAAGGCCAACCCCCGCTTTGCGGGGGAAAATGGCCTGTGAAGGTGTTTTATTTATTTATTTATTTATTTCTTTATCCTATGCTGGGAATTAATCCCTCCATTGAAGGGATAAAAGTCAGCAGATATGAACACCAAATTGTTTGTGTATTTTCCTTTTAAAATTGATTTTTACCCTCGCCAGAGGAGAGGGTATTGCATTTGAGTCCGTCCGTCTGTCTGTTTGTTTGTCCGCCTGTCTGTTTGTTTGTCCGCACAGAATAAATATGATTTTCTCTGGAACCGTTGGTCCGATTGACAGGAATTTGTCACCATAGTTGCAACTCCACCTGTATAATCTTTTAATGGTAATTATGACATCATAGGTCACGTGGTCCGGCCGCCATTTTGGAAAAACCGAAAAACTTTGCACCTCTATATCTCCGAAAGCGCTGAATAGAAAAAATTGAGACATGGCTCATGGTAAAGAACTCTCGATGGGGAATAAAATATGTTAATGATGATGTCATAGGTGCCTCCATTATGACGTCATAATTCGACAAGTATAAAACATCATCCGATCAAGATGAAATTTCTTGAGCATAATCTAGGGATAAATTGGTGAAGGAAAAAATAATAATGATGACGTCATCGGTCACGTGGTTCGGCCGCCATATTTGTTTTAACACAAAAGCCGTAAAAACCAGTGAAAACACATCCTGGCGAGGGTCTGCAATATCTGATTGCTCTTTCTTGTTACCTTGTTAAAGGTAGTGATGGAAGACATGCTGTAGATCTCATAGGTTTTTGCAGACATATACCTCAGCTGAACTCTTGAACTCTCTTCCCCTTGTACACTTTTGTCTTTTTTTTTCACCCTGTGCTCTGCAACCCCTCTCATAATGCTGTCGCTCCTTAGATCCTTCACCCTCCCTCCTTCCTTACTTTGAGAGGTATATTCCAGCTTGGCATGCATCTTACCTTATCTCATTGTAAGGCCATTGTGATGGAAAAGTCATACTTCTGTTCTGAGTCTTTGTTCTCAAATAAAATATCATTTTGGTTGCATGACAGATACTCTCTTATAAATCCTCGCGGTGATATTTTCATTCACTTCCAAACATTATGACACAACATTATCCAAAAGCGTCTGACGGAACATTATTTGCCACTTTTCTGGTTATGACATCATTTCACCCAAAAATTAACACATGGTACACCTATCCCTCAACATACTTTCAGCATTGTCATTGTTATTCAATAATCTCGAAGAACAATGCAGATTAACTCTGAACAACTCATGCTTGGGACATATATATTTGTGCTTTGCAAAATCTGAGAAATTGAAAATCATTGAAACATTTCACGTGCTGACATTTTATAGGTATTTGTAATAACTGATTTGGTTTAAAATCCCCGTTACCCTATGGCAGAGGATGAGGATTTTGAGCCAGAGGATGAGGATGACGATGAGGAAACTATAGCATTGGAGGAGGAGGTTGCCTCCATCGGTGTGGGTGAGCACAAGCGTGAGATTGAACTGTTGCAGCAAGAAGGCAATCTGCCCTTAGAAGAGCTGCTTCGCTCCTTACCTCCTGAAATGCGTCAGAGTGTCTGCCACATGAATAGAAACAATTCTGACAAGCTGGCTGCCAATGACGAAGGATCTCGGAGTCCTAATGATGGGTGTGAGCAGAATCGCAGCACAGCTGTCCTCATAGAAAGTGAGGATGTGAAGAAACATGAGGGGACTGATGACGATGATGAGGAGGAGGAGGAAGATGTGGACGTGGAACAACATGAGGAGGGCCCGCTTGTGAAGGTATCTACAATTTTCTTTCTTGTATCACGATACGTTTTGTTGCATTTGTTGTAGAAAAAACAAAAGAAGAAAAAAAAAATGGGTGTCAAAGTGGAACTCTGCTTTCCCTCTTTTATTTCGATTGCTTTTTGATAAGCTTGTTGTGATGTTTTAGCAGTGAAGCATGTTCTGTTCTCATATTTGTTTCAAGGGCTCTTTTATGATTTGTCACTGAACCATGGACAACCTCCAAATGCTTTGTCATGACGGGGATTAGCAGTATTTACTTTTACAAACATTTATTGTATATAGCAGTACAACTTGTCATTATTGAATTATGCAGCTGTAATCAATAAATCATGTATTCGTCAGTTTGGAGCAGGCCTTATCCTGAATGGTCCCAACACGGGTGAAACAGGTAGATGAGTTCAATGTGGATACGTATATGCTGATGCCTCATGTAATTGGCATTGAGCTGGCAAAACTGCCTCAGCTGCAAGGACTCTGAGACAAATCTGTAATCCAAACCTGCAGGTCAAACCCAAATGTGTACAGGTGAACCAAATTCAATGGCATTGTAGTTGGAGCATCTGCTTTGACTCTGGGAGGGATGAAGTTATATCCTGACCCTGGTTGAGTCCTACCGAAGACTAAAAATAGTCCCGAGCAGGCTTACGGTCATCTCTTGTAGTTCTAGTTCAGTCCTCTGCTTATTTGGGAGGAACCTCCTGAGAGCCAGCCCCTCTGATCCCTTTGGATCCCTGATACTAAATCAAAACATCGAAGGCCAGTCGATCCCGAGGACCATTGATTAGAAGGGCTGCATCAGGTTTCAGAGCAATTGGTTAGTAAATAAGGGACGAGTAGTGATCCAAAGTTTCAGGGGGTGACCTCCCTCACTCTCCCTCCATGAGGCCTCCATGATCCGAAATCGAAAAATCTAAGCTCGTGTGATCATGTGGACCATCAAGTAGAAGGGCTGTATCGGGTTTCAGTGCAATCAGTTGGTAAGTGGAAGCCCGAGCGATTGTGCGGGCTACTGTCTTGTATTTACGTGTCAAGTTTCAGAATAATCAGCCGGGTGATAAGGGAAGTGTAGCAAATATGGCAAAAACGTTAACGGGCAGACGGACAGACATCCGGACATCACGATCAATATTATTTTTTACAAGTTCTCTTCGAGAATCGAGATGACATGACCTAAAAAATCATATGTGCTGCTTCCTTGTAATAGTCTCATGAGGGGAGGCCCTTGAGCTGATCAACCCTCGGCCCTGTACAATGGTTGCCAACTTATGGCTTGTTGTCCATGCTCTATACTTTTAAAATCCTGACCGTCAAGCAAGGCAGTAACAACTACCATTTTTATATCATCTCATCTCGATTCTCGAAGAGATTAACTTATACAATGGGTTGTGGTGTCCGGATGTCCATCTGTCCGTCCATCTGTTAAATTTTTGCTGTGCCTCCCTTATCACCTGGTTGATTCTTCAGAAACGTGACATTAATACAAGACAGTAGCCCGCACAACCGCTCAGAATTCAATTTTTCGATTTTGGATCATAGCGAATCCCAGAGTGGTTTACCTCGCAAACTTTGGATCTTTACTCGTCCCTTATAAGCCCCTGCTGGACTTAGTCCGAAGCGGGACTTATGGATTGGGTCTCGTCCGTCCGTCCGTCCGTGCGTGCATCTGCAACCATACATAGATGTATGGACTGATTTTGTTCATACTTGGCCAAAGACAATACATGACGATATACATAATATGCAGATCAAGCCTGGTGTTGGCTTAGCCATACCACTTGCCAGCTCGGGATCATAGGATCCTGGTTTCGAATCCGGGTCGATCACTTAATTAATGCCAGCGGGGTTGACTCAGCCTGTCATCCTTCTGACGTCGGCAAATTGAGTACCAGCTTACTGGTAATTCCCTCTGTGTCGCAAGAGGCGACTAACAGGGTTGGTGGCAGGAAGGGCATCCGTCCGTAAAACATTGCTGGGACCATGGTGCCTGAAAAAGGCCAACCCCCGCTCGGCGGGGAAAAATGACCTCCAAAGGTGGTTCTATACATATGCACATGACTTTGTTTCGCAATGCGATCAAAGATGGCCGACTGGCCGCCATTTTAGTTGTAAAAACCCGATGGTGAACACGGCCTCAACTGTTTCTTAGAGATGCCTTTACCGATGCTGTTCAAACTTGGCATGCAGATAAGGAATGTTGTCTTACATACGCACGTAATTTTCTTTCGAGATCAGATCCAAGATGGCCGACCGCTGGCTATTTTATTAATCGTGTCCCCAATCATTTGTCGAACATGCATGGTCTGATTTTGTTCAAACTTGGGAAAAGCACAGTACATGATTGCATGCACGTGCACCTCACATTATTTTGTGATCTGATTAAAGATGGCCGATTGGCAGACTGGTGGCCATTTTAGTTGTAAACCACCTGATGTTTTTTTTTTTTTTTTTTTTGTATACAAGATCGAGGCTCGTGTAAGAGCTAACATTAATGCCAAAAAAAAAAACCGACACGTAAGACGAAATAAAGGGAGCGTGAGACAAGATGGGAGAGAGGGGGAAGCACACAAGTACAACATTTGAGAGCAGGGACATCGGGAGATCTGTGGGAGTTGGAAGGTTTGGGGGAGAGGAGGCATGGGAAGGGGGGGAGGGGGGGAGGGGTGGGAGAGGTAAAAAAAAAAAAAAACCACATGGACACTCCTAGGACTAGGACTTCCAGGAAAGCAGTCGGTATTTCAGAAAAGTGGATCTGGGGTGAATTAACAGGGGTAGAAAAGATCAACGTTTTGGATGGGGGAAGATAAGAGATGGTGGTTGACAGCTGGTTTAAGACCTGGAGGGATGGGTGGGATTGAAGAGAGTGAGGCAGTTTGTTCCAGAGGTGGGAGAAAAGAGGAATGAAAGAGTGAATGTGAGCAGAGAGTCTTGATTTTGGCAGTTTCACCAGAAGAGGGTTGCAGGCAGATCTTGTGCGACCTGTAGGAGTACTTGGGGGACAGCACAGACAGGGCTGGAGGGGGTGGGGGGGGGGGGGGCTTGGCCAGAGAGGAGTCGGTAGAAGACAGAAAGACCACCAACCTGCCTGCGGGGAGTAAGTGAAAGGACCTCACAATCGGCTTCATCGTGGGAGATTCCAATGATTCTGAAAGCTTTGGTTTCAATAGCGTAAAGCCGAGAGAGGTGTGAGGCAGGACCACCAGCCCAGAGGGGAGAGCAGTATTCCATTGAGTTGCAGATGAAAGCCTTGTATGTGGTGAGGAGCTCAGGTGTGCCAAGGAAGGACTTCGCACGCCGGAGGATGCCCAGTCGACAACTGGCTTTGGAGGCCAGCTTGGAAATGTGTTTTTCCCAAGAAAGATCATGGCAGATCGTAAGACCTAAGAGATTGAGTGACAGAACTTCTTGGAGAGGATTGCTGAGAAAGTAGATGGGAGGGTTGTCCAGACGGTCTTTTCGAAGAGACATAGTGAGAGTGTGAGATTTGTCAGGATTGAAAGACATGTTCTACTTGTTTGACCAGTCTGTGATTTTATCCAGGTCTGCAGAGAGTGAGGAGGCTGCAGACTGCCGATCTGAGGGATGAGGTATGGAGCGGCAGAGAGTGGAGTCATCAGCAAAGAGATAGAGAGGATTTTCCAGAGAGTTGGAGAGATCATTGATGAAGATCAGAAAAAGCACAAGGCCCAGAACACTGCCTTGGGGAACTCCAGCCTGAACAGGAAGGAGAGATGTGAGAAATCGATTCAGGGCCACATGCTGATTATGACCAGAGTGGAAGTCCGCAAGTCTTGCGTGGAGATTTCCATGGATACCATAGGAGGAGAGTTTGGTGAGCAGAGCGGGGTGCCAGACCGTATCGAAGGCACGTGATATATCAAGGGAGACAGCTCTAATTTCTTGTTTGACATTGAGGACCTCCATCCATTGTTGAGACAGCAGAAGTAGCATGTCCAGAGTAGAGTGACCTGGTCTGAATCCAAATTGATGATCAGAGATCAAGACATTGGAGAAGAGGAAGGATTTGATATCCGAAGCAATGCTGGATTCCATGACTTTGCTGATCATTGGGAGCAGGCTGATTGGTCTGTAGTTGCAAGGATCTGTTTTTGCACCTTTTTGTGTACAGCGGTAATGTTGGCTGAATACGAAGCTGAAGGCAGATGATCTTGATCAAAAGAGATGGTGAAGAGAACAGAGAGAGGGTGTGAAAGAGCGGCAGAGCAGGATTTTAGGACCCATGGGCTGATGCCATCAGGTCTAGTTGCAGAATCAGAGTCGAGGATTGACAGAAACTTCTCCACCTTGTCAGGAGAGAAGGACACAGAGTCCAGGATCAGCTGGGTTCGACTGGGTACGGTGGGTACAGAGAGACGGGTTTGGAACACAAGATTTTGAGGCAAACACAGAGGTGAGGCAATCTGCTTTTTCATGTGCGGAGTCAGCTGTGTAGCCGTTTGAGGTAAGGGAGGGGATGGAGGGGGGAACAAACACCAGAAACAGATTTGACAAGACCCCACCAGGATTTGTAAGAGGTGGAACATGTCCACATGCATGTCCATGTACATGTCATGGATGTTGAACATGTCCTCAACCATTCCATGTTGAACATGTCCTCAACCATTTCTCGGACATGCATTTACCGATCTTGTTCAAACTTGGCACACAGATAATGAATGATGGGTTACATATGCACGTCATTTGTTTTCGACATCAGATCCAAGATGGCCGACTGGTGGCCATTTTGTTACTTAAACGCGTCCTCAACCATTTCTCGGACATTCATGGATTGATTTTGTTGTATTGACGTTGCTGGGTTTTATGTTGTTTGGACATGGTGTTGCTGGGGACGGGGGAGTGGAAGCAGAGCGGGTGTGGGGGGACCTAACTCTGAAGGATATTATGTCCGTGAGGGTATGCGCATGATGGGGTTTACCACTGTAATCCTGCACTCGTTACAAAATGCGTTTGACTTGAGAATTCCAAGGGCAGATAGATGAAGACCACCATCAGGATTGGGGAAATCTTTGTAAACTATGATGTCATCAGTCACGTGGTATGGCAGCCATCTTGAATTTAAGGAAAACCTTTAAACATTTTTCTACAGAACTGCTGAACAGATCAATACGAAATTGCATATATATGATCAACTCCCCATCATGAAAAATGTTTCTGAACTATGACATCATCAGTCACGTGATACGCTGGCTATCTTGGATTTAAGGAAAGAAATATTTTAAAATATATATCTCCCGAACCGCTCAACGGATCAAATCCAAAACGTCATACGTATGATCGACTTCACATGAGGAATTTTTTTTTTTTGCAAACTATGACATCATCAGTCACATTGCATGGCTGCCATCTTATATTTAAGGAAAAAATATTTGCAAGTCTACATCTCTAGAACTGCTCAACCGATCCAAACCACACATTACAGATGTGATCAACTTCCCATGAGGAAAATTTATTGAAAATGATGATGTCATCAGTCACATCGTGTGGCAACCATATTGCCTGGAAGCCTATCATCACTGCTCGCAGTTCTCATTCTTTTTGTAATTTGAAGATTTAACACAGATATTCCATAGAAAACCTTGAAATTATAGAAATGTGACGAATCTTAAAATAAGCAACTGTCTAGTAATCCTGACCACTTTGAAGTATGGAGTTCATTTGGAGCCGTTTCAGGCCTGATGATGCACCATTTATCTTTCAAGGACATCCATACGAGTGAGGTGACTTGCTCAGGTGCAGATGATGATGCAGAGTATGATGCTGGTGAGGAAGATGGTGAGTGAAGTTTTCAAACTTGATTAACTTGATATTATCCTGAGCCTTTGGGACATTTTTGGCACAATCTTGTAATTACTGAGGTGATTGTTTTGAAAGGTATATTATGAGATTTTTCCCTGAATGATGCATTACGTGCTAGCTGTCTTTATTATGTCTTCATGGGGGCTGGGTCTGTCTGTGGCAATGAATGGAGACATTGAATAAGAAAACTAATTAGTGAGAGATGAGGAGTAGAATTGGAGAAATGGGTTTGCCAAGATGGTGTGGGGCATGGGGGAGCAAAGAGGGGACATGGTGTGGGGAGAGCGGAGAGGGGCCATCAAATGGGTGGAGTGGATAGCGGGTGGGGCATGGGTGATGTGCAGAGGTGGGATCTAGCTGGGGTTTAGGGATGCAGGGTGAGAGGACATAGGGTGGAGTGGGACAAACCAGGGCATGGTGTTGCTGGTTTTGAGGTGTGGGGAGGCAGAGTGGGTGTGGTGTGGCCTGGGTCTGAAGGAGATTATGTCTGTGAGGATATGGGTGTGAAGGGGGTCACCACCATAATCCCACACTCGTTCTAAAATGGGTTTGACTTGAGAATTCCAAGTGCAGATTGATAAAGACCAGCATCAGGATTGGGATGGTAAGAAGGATGATTAAAGGCACGGACAAAGACAGTGCTGTAGGAAAGTGGCGGGGGACAGGGCGCAGGTTTGCGAAAGATCCAAGAATGGAACAGAAAGGAAAGGAAAAAGAACAATCAATGGGGTAGAAGGACATTTGCAAATTACAGAATAGAAAGATTACAGATTTCAAGAATTGTCGTAAGGTTTAAGTTGGCAGAGTGAGAGAGAGAGAGGAGGAGTAATTAAAGCAGAGATGGGGAAAGAAATAGTTTTGTTACTGAATAATTTAAGGAACTAGATGGTATTCATGGAATACTTACCCTGCGCAGTCAACTTATTGCGAACCAACTCTTCTGTTTTTGAACATTTTTTTCTTTGATCCAATATGGCTGCCAAACCACGTGAGTGATGACATCATAAATTTATATTCTCTAATATAATTGTTGCATAGATCATGCTCAATACATTTCAAACTGATCAGACTGTGTTGTCCCTGTCGAATTATGACGTCATAATTATAGCACCAATGACGTCATCATTAACAACACATATTCCCCATATGGAGTTCTTTACAATGAGCCATGTTAACAAAAATTCCATGCAGCAGTTTTGGAGATATAGAGGTGCAAATGTTTTGGGTTTTTCCAAGATGGCGCCTGTACCACATGACCTATGACGTCATGATTATCATTAAAATATTCGAAAGGAGGAGGTGCTCCTATGATGAAAATTTCGTGTCCATCAGACCAACAGTTGCTGAAATTTTAAAATAATGATCGGATAAGTGTTGTACTTGTCGAATTATGACGTCATAACGAAGGCACCGATGTCATCATCATTAACATATGTTATTCCCCAAGGGGAGTACTTGACAATGAGCCAGGTCCCAATTTTTTCCATGGAGTGGTTTCAGAGATGTTGAGGTGCGAAGTTTTTCCAAAATGGCGCCTGTACCACGTGCCCTATGACGTCATGATTATCATTAAAATATTCTGCAGGAGGAGGCGCTCCTATGGTGAAAATTTCATGCCAATCGGACCAACGGTTGCTGAGAAAATGAATTTTTAAAATGCAGACACGTACGGCACACGGCACACCACACGTACGTACGTAACTGAATGCTTAACCCTGATTTTCGCTTCTCGAACGCAGGGTAATAAGCTCAGAATGTGTGGTAATGAATGAACTTTGTATTACCTCCACCACCAAAGGTTGGTTGAGGGTTATGATTTCACCCGTTTCTTTGTTTGTTTTTGTTTTTTTGTATACAAGATCGAGGCTCGTGTAAGAGCTAACATCAATCACAAAAAAAAAAACGGACACAAAACATTCAATAAAGGGAGCAGGAGACAAGATGGGGAGAGAGAGGGAAGCGCACAAGTACAACAGCAGAGAACAGGGACAACGGAAGATCCGTGGAAGGGAGAGGGCTTGGGGTGGAGGAGGCATGGGAAGTCGGGGAGGGGGTGGGGGTGGGGGCGTGGGAAAGGTATAAAACACATGGACACTGCGAGAACTTCCAGTAAAGAAAGAAGTCAGGATTTCAAAAAAAAGTGGATCTGGGGTGATTTAACGGGGGTAGAAAAGATCATGGTTTTGGATGGGGGAAGACAAGAGATGGTGGTGAACAGCTGTTTTAAAGACCTGGAGGGAGGAGTGGGATTGAAGAGAGTGAGGGAGTTTGTTCCAGAGGCTGGAGTAAAGAGGAATGAAGGAGTGAAGGTGAGCAGAGAGTCTTGATTTTGGCAATTTCACCAGAAGAGGATTGCTGGCAGATCTTGTGCGACCTGTAGGAATATTTGGGGGACAGAGCACAGAGAGAGCTGGGGGAGCAAGGCCAGATAGGAGTCGGTAGAAGACAGAAAGACCACCTACCTGCCTGCAGTGAGTGAGTGAAAGGCCCTCGGAGTTAGCTTCATCGCGGGAGATTCCAATGATTCTGAAAGCTTTGGTTACAACGGCGTGAAGACGAGCTAGGTGTGAGGCAGGAGCACCAGCCCAGAGGGGAGAATAGTATTTCATTGAGCTGCGGATGAAAGCCTTGTATGTGGTGAGGAGCTCGGGTGTGCCAAGGAAGGACTTCGCACGAGGGAGGATGGCCAGTCGGCGACTGGCTTTGGAGGCCAGATTGGAAATGTGGTTTTCCCAGGAAAATCATGGCAGATAGTGAGACCCAAAAGCCTGAGTGACAGAACTTCTTGGAGAGGATTGTTCGGAAAGTAGATGGGGGGGTTGTCCTGTCGGTCTTTTCGGAGAGTCATAGTCAGAGTGTGAGATTTGTCAGGATTGAAAGACATGTTCCACTTGTTTGACCAGTCTGTGAATTTGTTCAGTTCTGCAGAGTGTGAGGAGGATGCAGACTGCCGATCTGAGGGATGAGGAATGGAGCGGCAGAGAGTGGAGTCATCAGCAAAGAGATAGAGAGGATTTTCAAGAGAGTCACAGAGATCATTGATGATGACCAGAAAAAGCACAGGGCCCAGAACACTGCCTTGGGGAACTCCAGCCTGAACAGGAAGGGGAGATGAGAGAAACCCATTCAGGGCCACACGTTGACTACGACTAGAGAGGAAGTCCACAAGCCATGTGTGGAGATTTCCATGGATACCATACGAGGAGAGTTTGATGAGCAGAGCGGGGTGCCAGACTGTATCAAAGGCACGTGATATGTCAAGGAAGACAGCTCTAATTTCCTGTTTGGCATTGAGGACCTCCATCCATTGTTGAGACAGCAGAAGCAGCATGTCCAGAGTAGAGTGACCTGGTCTGAAACCAAATTGATGATCAGAGATCAAGCCGTTGGAGAAGAGGAAAGATTTGATATCCGAAGCAATGATAGATTCCATGACTTTGCTGATAATTGGGAGAAGGCTGATTTGTCTGTCGTTGCAAGGATCTGTTTTTGCACTTTTTTGTGTAAAGCGGTGATGTTTGCTGATTTCCAAGCTGATGGCAGATGACCTTGAGCAAAAGAGAGGGTGAAAAGAACAGAGAGAGGGTGAGATAGAGTGGCAGAGCAGGATTTTAGGACCCGTGGGCTGATGCCGTCTGGTCCAGTTGCAAAATTGGACCGTTTCACTATTGTGCCCTATTGTGCCCAAATTTCAGCTTCCTAGCTCAAACGATGGCTGAGATATCGCCCGGACAAACAAACAAGAAAACAAGAAATCAAGAAAGGAAACGAACAACCAGAGTGAAAACTCAGTACTCCCTTTCAGCTTGCGTCACTGCCGATCCCCCTTCGGTGCCCGTCAATGACGTTATGCAGCGCCTTGAGATGGCATAGGAAAGGAGCGGTATACAACAAGCAACCAGAGTTAAAACTGATTACTCCCTTTCAGCGTGCGTCATTGCCGAGCCCCTTTCGGTGCCCGGCAATGATGGTATGCAGCGCCTGGAGATGGCATAGGAAAGGAGCAGTGTACAACAGAAGAGTTGGCTCGCAACAAGTTGACTGCACAGGGTGAGGTAAGTATTCTATGAATACCATCTCGTTATTATTTGTGATCATTTCGAGAAAAAGAAGGAAATGAGGGAAAGATTTTGAGGTTGAATCAGAAAGGTTGAGTTTGAGAGGATGCAGGCCTGTCGAACACATGGACAAGAAGGAATCAGACAGACCATGCAATCAAGAGGTAAGGGGTGTTTTTGTTGTTGTTTTTTATAGAAAGCATAAGGAAGGAATTGGTGTGTGGTTGGAAGAAGCGAATACAGAAGTGATTGGATGAAAGCAAGAGAAATGGGTGTGCCAGTCAGTTGCGAGTCGGAGGAAAGGCCCAATTAGCCGAGGCAAACACAGAAGACCAAAATGACTAAATGGGCACACAAGAGAGGCGTCATTGAGAACATTATACATACTACAATCGACAACAAACAAAACTGCACAGCAAGCAACAGAGACAATTCCCGAACGGTTTAAATACTTCGTCAAACAACTCAGAGAAGAGAACAAAAGCTGTAATTGCTGGAAATCGGAAACTGAAATGGTTAAACTGAGATTGATGTATGTATGGTCATTGCCCACGATACATTGAACCCACACGCACTTCAAATGTACTTTGATTTCTGCGCAGCGAACATACATGCCATGTTGTTCACACTATGCAGACTCTTGCCAATCAGTTCAAAGACACGTATGGAAATGTATTGTCTTTCATCTTAAACTGAGATTGACCATTTCAGTATGTAAAGAAAATATTATTTGCACATCTCTCACTTCACATCCTCTGATGTTTATTTTTTGGTGATTTGTCTGTGCTAACATTTTCTTATCTTTAACGCAAGCAGATGAGGACATGGAGCAAACCATTGATGAGCAGGAAGCTATGGAGGGAATGGTGAATCACCAGGAGGAACTAGAAGATCTTGCTCGCGAAGGTAAGTCTCAACATTACTGCTTTAATTTAAAAAAAATTGGTGGGGGGAGGGGGAGGGGGAGGAGAGGTGGGAGTAGAGAGTAAATTTTTCTCTTCTTCTCTCCATTATGACTTTCATTTGGTGTTTATGCCCTTTTGATTTGGAAGTAAACTTTAAAACTGTATCTGTAAAATTTCCTTGATGCATTCTGCAGTATTCATGGTGTTGAATTGCCTTAGGTTGTGTTGGTGTTGAAACCTGGTGTAGGTAAAACCTGGTGTTGGCTTAGCGGTTAGGGTGCCGGCTTGGGATCCGAGGATCCTGAGTTCGAATCCCGGTCGATCGCTGAATTAACGCCAGGGGGGTTGACTCATCCTGTCATCCTTCCGAGGTCGGCAAATTGAGTACCAGCTTGCTGGGATGAATGATCCCGGTGTGTACCCCGGTTTGGAATAGGTACACCGTATCCCTGCGCATCGTAAGAGCGTGACCAAGGGTTGGCGTCAGGAAGGGCATCCGGCCATAAAAACATTGCCTCAAACAGGGAACCATGATTGTCATGGGGCCCGCAAGGCTAACCCCCGCTCTAGTGGGGAAAATGGCCTTAAAACGATCATTCATTCATATTCATATTTTTCTGCAGTATTCATGCCTCCAATAGTCAAAGTTACAATGAGTTAAAGTTTTTTTTTTTTTTACTGGGGAGAAAAAATATTTTTAACCTATATAGCTCTATCAAGATAAATTTAAATATTCTCTTTTGTGGTGTTTTTGTTCACAAAGTTTAGGCTTGTGGAAGAACTAGAAGATAACAGAATATGACAGAACAAGGAGAATGTAGTGGAAAAAGGGGAGGAATTGGGGATAACACACCAATAGCAGGGTAGGGAGACACAACAGAGGGACCCTTGGAGGAAGAATGGGAATGAGGAAGAATGATATCAACGGGAGGGGTAGATGACACGTGCTGAACAACCTGGATACAAGCTCAAACACAGCAAGGAGAGGAAGGAAGAATACATTGAACAAAAAGAAGTGGAAAAACAGAGTGAGTGAGACAGGAGAAAGCACAACCTGCAAAGGGAAGAAGGTGTGTGCTTATGAAGGTTAATGACAGTCATGACAGGTGGGTCAGCGAAAGTGTGGAGGGGTTGTATGGACCCAGCTAGCTGAGGCAGACAAGTGAGATCAAAATACCTAAACAGGCATGAAAAAGACCCTGTAATGAGCACAGGACATGAAGAACAATCAATAAGTTAAAGTGCACAAGAAATCAACAGCAACAGAGATTGATGTGGAAAACGGTTTACTTTACTTGGAAGTAGGTAACTCAGAGAAGAGAAGAAAAGATTATTCCACTGCTAGAAACCAGAAACTATTACCGTAATTATTACCTGCACCACTGAAGGTGGATGGAGATTATGTTTCCACCCCTGTCTGTCCATTTCTGTGTGAGCAGGATATCTGAAAAAGTTATGTACGAATTCAGATGAACTTTGGTGGACAGGTTGAGTGTGTGACAGAATTGGTTAGATTTTGGTGTGGATCCAGATTGGGATCTGATTTAAAAATTTTAAATTGTTTCTTCACCATTGAAAGATATCGGGCCAAAAGCGATGTATAGCATGATATTTCAAAATGTTGCAGACACATTATGACAAACCTTGGTGGATGAGTTGGTTAGGTGACAGAACAAGCCAATTGGATTTTGTTTCATGTCCAAATCCAGATTCGGCCTATCAATGATTTACAAAACATAACCTTTTCAGCCTGGCGGAGGTATGAGCTCCACCGAGTGCCGTTCTAGTTTCATCTGAATTTATCCCAGGAAAGAGATTTCTAAAATATTTTGAAAAATAATTGAACTTGATGATATGACCAAAGGTAGGATGACGATCCTCAGTTGAAAAGGAAATGTATTTTTGGGTGAACAATATTTGTTGCTTTGAGAAGTCAACTTTGCCGATGAACTTTCAGCACTATTGCAATAATGTATTGCAGGAGTAATTAATGAGGTGGGGTTGAGGAATCTGTTGTTTTTGCATGAAGTTGAAGTGATGCTGCAACTTCATGGAGTCTTCATTTTCATTTTATGTTTAGTTCCACTGCTCCCCTCCCCCAAGGTTCAGTTCTTGGCCCCCTCCTCTTCATCCTGTACCTGTCCCCCCTTGGTCACTTAATCCGCCGTCATGGTCTCCAATTCCACTGCTTCGCCGATGACATCCAGCTTTTCATCTCCACCAGTCCATCTCCACCGCCACCCACTCTATCCTGACAAACTGCATCACTGAAATAAAATCCTGGCTTCAAATCAACTTCCTCAAACTTAACTATGATAAATCTGAAATAATCATCATTGGCCCAAAAACGCTCACCAAATCCACCCATAACTTTGCCCTCAACATCGACGGTTTCCCAGTATCCACCTCCCCTCACATCCGGAATCTTGGCATCATCTTTGACCAAACCCTCTCCTTCGACAAATACACAAAACATATCACAAAGACAGCCTTCTTTCACCTGAAAAACATCGCCCGTCTCCGTCCATCCCTCTCCTCCACGGCTGCAGAAACCCTCATCCACGCCTTCATCACCTCCCGTCTGGACTACTGCAACAGCCTCCTCTTTGGTTCACCCTCAATAATCACCAATAAACTCCAATACATTCAGAACTCCGCTGCCAGTCTACTCACCCATTCCCGGACCCGTGACCACATCACCCCCGTCCTTTACAAGCTTCACTGGCTCCCCATCCCCCAGAGAATCCAGTACAAAATCCTCCTCTTGACCTACAAAGCCGTCCATAACCTGGCCCCATCCTACCTGACTGACCTCCTCTCCAGACACACTCTCACCCGCAACCTCCGCTCTGCTGGTACCAACCTCCTGACCCCCCCCCCCTCCCCCCCATGCGGACCAAATTCAGATCCTGGGGGGACAGGGCCTTCTCCATCGCTGCTCCCACCCTCTGGAACTCACTACCTCACACCATCAGAGACTCCTCCTCACTCACCACATTCAAAACATCACTCAAGACCCACCTGTTCAACACTGCATTCAACATTTAACCCACAGCATTTAACCCCTAACTATCTCTTCTCCTCCTCCTTCCTTTTGCTTTGATTATTTAGCTATTGATTTTTGTCTTTTTGCACTTGTTTTTTGTACTCTGTCAAAGCGCCTTTGGGCTTCTTGAAAAGCGCTATATAAAATAAATGTATTATTATTATTATTATTATTAGTTCATTTCTCCGAAATATCTTCATATATCGATACATTTTATGAAACGCTGTTCTGTTGGCTGTTCCACGATCTTCACGCACGCTCGAAGTTAAGTAATTGTTCACAATTGTATTTTTGTCGAAACTGTATTTATCTTAAGTGTGTGTACCCATAGTGTGTCCCTCGGAAGATTCTCGGTGTTAATCTTTCATACCTGCATAAAATAGTCGAGTATTTCGTGCCGCGCGGCCGAGTTGTTGAAGCTTCTGACCTTGAGGCTTGGTTCTCTCCGGGCATCCAAAGTGAAGTTATTTTTCCATTTGTGTGTTTGTCAAATTTCAACTCGTTATTTTATCGTCGATGCGTTATTGTTCGTTTATAATTAAGTTTGGTTTGAATTTCCTGTAACTCGTAATTAATTAATCGTGTTCTGTTTGCTCCGCGTGTGCGGCCTTGTACCCCCGTCAGTGTTTGTTAACTTAAGTTCCCTACTTCGTGTTTTGCTTGGCTCTTAGATTTTTCCCTTCTACCCCGAACATAATACTCTTTGTCTAACGTTTTAAATCCCCACCCCCCCTCCCCCACAAAAAAAACCAAACAACAACAAAAAAACCCAAAAACATTTATATTCCTTTCTCCACGTGTGCTGTTGTCTCATAGTGTATTTCTGTCCAGGTGTGCTGTTCGCCCCGCCCCCATTATCTCCTTGCCATCCACCTTTTGCTCTGTTCACGTGACTCGTGGTTGTCCCTCTCGGCCCTCTCCCCGTTGGTATTTTGTGAATATAAGATTGTTCACGGTTCTGTTTAAATATTATTTAAATATGTTTATACTTTCCCCTTCAGTGTTTTATTCAGTGGTATATTACAACACGCTGTTTTTCTTCCTATTTAAAAGGCTTTTTTCAATTTCCTCTCCAACTCATTCCACTTCAAAAAAAATAAATTCAATGTCTTATACGTCTCCCTCACTACATGTTCTAAATTCACATTCATTCCATCCCTCCTCCATCGTTCTTAATCGGATTGCTAACTTGAAAATCACAATAAACCCAATTTGTTATCAATGTTCGTCTTTCATTAATCATCCACTTTCTAAACTCCCCTCTTGCTTCTCCCCTCCAAATCCCCCCTTGCCCCTACACTCCTAAACTCCCCCCCTTGCCCCTCCCCTCCTAAACTCCCCCCTCACTCCTCCCCTTCAAAATCCCCCCCCAACCCCTCCCATTCAAATCTCCCCCCATACCATTCCTCTCCAATTCTCCCTCCTCCCTCCTCCTCCTCAAAGCTGCCTCCTCCCCACTTCGTCTCCCTTCGATCTCATACCTCCACCTCCCCCAACTTTCTACTTTCCTCTGCCCCCCCCTCAAACAACCCCTCACTGTGCCTCACCCCTTCACCATCAAACCTTTCGTCCTCCTCATCTTTCCCTTTCTTGTAACTCTTCTGTAATCTCTGACACACCATCAACTGCTCTCCCTACCTCCCCCTCTCATCCTTCACCTTACCCTACCCCTCCCCTCCCCTGTCCTGTACCCGATGCTCCCCCTCTCTCTTTATTAACGGTATAGACCTCAAACATCTGGGGCCTTCGCTCAAACCTGACCGATCTCTCCATACAGATTGCTTTTGACAATCCAGACTTGATCTGCTTAACAGAAACTTTCCTCCTTCAAGATGTCTCTGAAGAAAAAGAAGAACCACCTTCAGAGGCCATTTTTCCCTGCAGAGCGGTTTGTCTCTGATTCCTTAATATCTCTTCCTGGTTACTCCCTCCTCCGGTATGATAGACCTGAGCCCCGTCCTGGTGGTGGAGCCCCGTCCTCTTATCCTTATCAAAAACTCTTCCTCACTCTCCTTGCACTGCCCTCTCTCCACCTCACCCCCAGGAGTACCTCTGGCTACCGCTTCCTCTCCGCTCCCACCTTTTGTTCATATGTGTTCTGTACCGTCCTCCAAACAGTGATGACTCCATTTACATTTCACTGTCTGACAACAGACCAACTTCTATCCACTCATCCCAACTCTCTCTTCCTCATATGTGGTGACGTCAACTGCCATCATGCCAGCTGGCTGGGTGTGGGTTCCTCTCTCACCAGTCATGGCACCTCAGCAAAGGACTTCTGTGACTCACTGGGACTGACACAATCTGTCAATTTCCTGACCCGGATCTCAGCCAATGGAGTATCTGCTCTTCTAGACTTGGTTATGACAAACTTCCCTGCTAATGTCTGCTGCTCTTCTGCTCCAATCCGTTCTTCTGATCATGTGCTTGTTAAAGTGGACATCTCTCTGGCCATTCTCAGAGAGCCTCCTCAGCGTCGTCGAGTCTGGCATTTCACTCAGGCCGACTGGCACGGTCTTCAAGCAGCCATCAATCATCTGGACTGGTCTCCCGTCTCCACTGCCTCTGACATCAGTTCTTTCTGGGAATTCTTCCAAAGCAAACTGCTCTCTCTCATGCACAGATTTATCCCATCTCGTCTTCAGTTGTCTTACCCTTCCTCCCGTCCATGGTACACTGAATCTTGTGGTGAGGCAGTTGCCCTGAAGCAACTTGCCTTTGCCTCTTGGAAGGCAAATCCAACTGAAGGAAATCTCAATTCCTTCCACCAAGCTCGGAACAAGTGTGTGTCTACCCTCAGGAGTGCCAGGAAGCACTATCTCTCCACATTCAAGAATGAACTCTCAAACCTGTCTCCTTCCTCCAAATCCTGGTGGCGTCTGGTCAAATCCGTTTCTGGTGTTTGTACCCCCTCCAGCCCCTCCCTTACCTCAAATGGCTACACAGTTGACACCGCACGTGACAAAGCCGAATGCCTCAACTCTGTGTTTGCCTCAAAATCTTGTGTCCCAAACCCATCTCTCTCTGTGTTCCCACCTTACCCAGTCGAACCCAACTGCTCCTGGACTCTGTGTCCTTCTCTCCTGACAAGGTGGAGAAGTTTTTGTCAAACCTCAACTCTGATTCTGCAACTGGACCAGACGGCATCAGCCCTCGGGTCCTAAAATCCTGCTCTGCCGCTCTATCTCACCCTCTCTCTCTGTTCTTTTCACCCTCTCTTTTGCTCAAGGTCATCTGCCAGCATCCTGGAAATCAGCAAACATTACCGCTTTACACAAAAAATGTGCAAAAACAGATCCTTGCAACAACAGACCAATCAGCCTGCTCCAAATTATCAGCAAAGTCATGGAATCCATCATTGCTTCGGATATCAAATCCTTCCTCTTCTCCAATTGCTTGATCTCCGATCATCAATTTGGATTCAGACCAGGTCATTCTACTCTGGACATGCTGCTTCTGCTGTCTCAACAATGGATGGAGGTCCTCAATGCCAAACAGGAAATCAGAGCTGTCTCCTTTGACATATCACGTGCCTTTGATACTGTCTGGCACCCAGCTCTGCTCACCAAACTCTCCTCCTATGGTATCCATGGAAATCTCCATACATGGCTTGTGGACTTCCTCTCTGGTCAGAGTCAACGTGTGGCCCTGAATGGATTTCTCTCATCTCCCCTTCCTGTTCAGGCTGGAGTTCCCAAGGCAGTGTTCTGGGGCCTGTGCTTTTTCTGGTCTTTATCAATGATCTCTCCGACTCTCTGGAAAATCCTCTCTATCTCTTTGCTGATGACTCCACTCTCTGCCGCTCCATTCCTCTTCCCTCCGATCGGCAGTCTGCAGCCTCCTCACTCTCTGAAGACCTGGACAAAATCACAGACTGGTCAAACAAGTGGAACATGTCTTTCAATCCTGACAAATCTCACACTCATACTATGTCTCTCCGAAAAGACCGACTGGACAACCCTCCCATCTTCTCAACAATCCTCTCGAAGAAGTTCTGTCGCTCAAGCTTTTGGGTCTCACTTTCTGCCATGATCTTTCTTGGGAAAACCACATTTCCAAGCTGCCTCCAAAGCCAGTCGCCGACTGGGCATCCTCCGTCGTGCGAAGTCCTTCCTTGGTACACCTGAGCTCCTCACCACATACAAGGCTTTCATCCGCAGCTCAATGGAATACTGTTCTCCCCTATGGGCTGGTGCTCCTGCCTCACACCTAGCTCGGCTTCGCGCTGTTGAAACCAAAGCTTTCAGAATGATTGGAATCTCCCGTGATGAAGATATCTCCGAGGGCCTTTTACTCACTCACCGCAGGCAGGTAGGTGGTCTTTCTGTCTTCTACCGACTCCTCCCTGGCCTTGCTCCCCCATCTCTCTCTGTGCTTTGTCCCCCAAATATTCCCACAGGTCGCACAAGATCTGCCAGCAACCCTCTGATGGTTAAACTTCCGAAATCTCAGCTCTCTTCTCACCTTCACTGTTTCATTCCTCTTTTCTCCCGCCTCTGGAACAAACTCCCACACTCTCTTCAATCCCACTCCTCCCTCCAGGTCTTTAAAACAGCTGTTCACCACCATTTCTTATCTTCCCCCATCCAAAACCTTGATCTTTTCTACCCCCGCTAATTCACCCCAGATCCACTTTGTTTCAAATTCCAACTTCTTTCCTGGAAGTCCTGGCAGTGTCCATATGTTTTATACCTCTCCCACCTCCCCCCCCCCTTCCCATGCCCCCTCCCAAAGCCCTCTTCCTCCCACAGATCTCTCGATGTCCCTGCTCTCAAATGTTGTGTTTGTGTCCTTCCCCCTCTCTCCCCATCTTGTCTACCGCTCCCCATGTTATATGTTTTTATGTGTCGGTTTGTCTTTCTGTGTGATTAATGTTAGCTCTTTCACGAGCCTCGATCTTGTATACATAAAATAAAATAAAAAAAGATTGGGTCTCAGTGTCCATCCGTTTGTATGTTAACATTTGACTGAAACATCTTCTCACAAACTGCCCCATCTATATGGACCAGATTTGGTGCGATGCATCAAGACAGCAAAGTCTTGTGGGGTTGTGCTCTCCATTTGATGCACCCCCTATAAAAGGGGGAAACTGGGGTTTTGCTCCAAATAATGGTATTTCATTTAAAAAATCTTCTTCTCAGAAACCGCTACACAGATCCAGACCAAACTCACGACGGGGCATTGAGACCATGCCCAAGCCTTAAGTTGTGCTTCCAATGGCCGTATCCCCCCTGGAAATGAGGCTATCAGACTCTACTTTTCCTCACAAACTACATGACCGATATGGACCAAATTTAGTACAATACATCAGAACATTGAGGTCGCATGAGGTTGTGCTCCACATTCGGATCAACCCTGAAAAGAAGCCTTAAAAGGGGGGTGGGGGAAGGAGGGAGGGGGTTGCCTCAAAATCAGGTAATTTATTTTAAAATCTTCTCAGAAACCGTGGGGGAAATAGCCACCAGTTCCCCCATGTAATGGGGCTATTTGATATTTTAGCTGCTTTTTGTCAGTATTATGCTGATGAGGATATTAGCTTGTTCATTGTGGTAACTGTAGAAGCCACTTCAGCTTTATAATTTCTTAACACTGTGCATAAATAATTTGGAATTTCAGCTGATAAATCTTTTGACCAACAGGAAATTGGAAGAATTACTTAACTGGGCATCTCCTTGCAATGTGTGCAGGAGAATTACGCTTGGAGGAGTTGTTGGAAAAATACAAAGGTGCATTTATGGACCACCCCGAGGAGACTGCTGAGTATCATGAAGGAGAAGATAGTGATAGCTTCATTACAGAGGAAGAGGAGGAAGAGGAGGAGGATGAGGATAATGAAGACCAAGATGAACAAAAGGAAGTTGACTCGATGAGCATTTCAGGTTGGAATGGAGGCAAACTTGCATTGTTTGGTATTGTGGTGCATTGTTCTTTGTGTCCATTTTTGGGTAGGGGTGGTTGGGGGTGGGGGGGGGGGGGGTGTGGAGGACAGCTGAGATCAAGTTGTGTTGATGTTGAGAGAGGAAGCACGTGTTTTTGAAAACGGTGTTCTTATTAGTTGGGTTTTTTGAAGGTTTTTTTTTCGCTCTTGATTTTGAAACTGAATTGTAAAATTGCTGCAACTGCTCATTGTATTGGTTAGAGAATGGTCCTGATAAAGGTGAAGAGGATTCCAAAGGTGCAGTTGTTCTTGGCATGGAATCGTTAAAAGACACAACCAAGGAGATTGTCCAGGTTTCCAGCACCGACTTAGGTGGCCCCAAGAAGGAAATAACAGACATTGCTGCAGCTGCAGAGAGTCTACAGCCCACAGGATACACACTTGCGACGGCACAGGTTTGCACACTCACTATCTCTTCCTTTTAATCACCTGATTTGTAAATTAAACGATGTCTCCTGCATATTTGGCACCATTCTTCAGCTGGACGAAAGTTTTAAGTTTATCTTTTGTGTGGAGCATTTAAGAGGCAACTGGTATTTTTTCCCCAGACTCTCGTTAAAAAGGATGGCAGGTAGTATTTTTGGTCCACATATTATTTGCAAGGAGAATACACAGGAAATCGCACAACCAGACTCGGTGGTGTAATTGTTTGAGGGTCAGCTCTGAATATGGAAAGTCAGTAGTTCAAACCCCAGCTGAGTCCGACCAAAGACTTTTAAAACGGTATGTGCTCCTTCCTTGCTTGACATTTGGCAATTAAAAGGTTAAGAGCATGGACAATCCCCATAGGTTGGCATCCATGTGGAGGTGGAAATTCTTCATGAAATGCTCCACTGAGTGCGGGGAAAAAGGCAACGCAATTGTTGTGACGTCTCTTGTACCCTGAGTGCCCCGGGAAGTGACGGCACTTTCCCCGAGCTCAGTTGCTGTGTTTGTCTCGTCTGTTTGTGTGTCCTTGTGTGCGCGTGCTTGTATATGCGTGTGCATACCAAGATCGTGTGTATTGATCGTGTGCGTGTGTATTGATCTTTTTACCAAGAGTGCACGCATTGTTCATTCATTCCCCTTTAGGATTAAGGCAATGGCATTGAAAGATGGTCATGTGACCTGTGCTGTCCATTATGAGTCGGGAAAATTGAAAGGTGCCGTCATCTTACGATAAAAATTCACCAAATGTCCGTCCGTCCGTCCGTTTGAAGGTACCTCAAAAACGGCTCAACCGATCGCAATGATATTTTGGGTGGGTATTCCTGGGACCCCTGGGAGTAAAATAGGCTCTATAATTTTACCAAATTTTCCAGTTTTTCCAAACACGATGGAATAATATTTACTGATATGAACAGTGATGTGGCTTTTCTTGAAATTCTACAAATACTGTTTATTCTACGTAGCAGGAGAGAGTAGATTGACTCCTGACGAACTCTTCCTATATAAACGTGCGGCTCCGAAGTAACATGGCAGCGTGTGCAAAGCGACTGAGAAACAGGTGTAGCGGCCGCTTCCGTGTTACAGATTCGGCGCACACTCTTCACACATAAACGTGCGACTGAGAAAGACGTGTAGCGGCCGCTTCTGTTTTGCAGAATTCAATCTTTTTTCAAAATTGGCGCCATGTACTGTTTATATTTTGATGATTTGCATGTGATATGATTCAACGGATGTTTATATGAATCGTTTAAAATAAAAAAAGCCTTCAATTTCTGATATTTTTCCTTTTCATTTGGGCTTCCCAATTGAAGCCCCGCCCATAGGGCGGGTACCATTGCTAGTTCATTATAATTGAGCTTCGTACATGATTGTATTTATTATGTATTCATTTTTGCTGCTTTGCGGAGCAGGTGAAGACCCCAGTTCCTTCTTTGCTGCGGGGAGAACTTCGTGAATACCAGCACATTGGCCTTGACTGGCTCGTCACAATGCATGACAAAATGCTCAATGGAATCTTGGCCGACGAGATGGGTCTGGGAAAGACTATACAGACAATTGCTCTACTTGCTCACCTTGCTTGCGATAGAGGTCTGTTTGGAGTTGTATCGTAATTTACCTTTGTCATTTATTTTACAAATGCAAGATCTCATTGCAGATCATTAAGAGGAATGAGGAAACGAATAAGAAATGGCTGATGTTATAAAGAAAGACAATCTCATGCTGTGCAGTTGCTGTCTCAAATAATAATTATATGATGACATATATATGTACATTACTAGTGAAACGCCCGTCAAATATGACGAGTTGGAACAGTATATTAGACGGTGCAGCCTCGTGAGCGTGCTCAAGTCTGAAGCCTCGGCCTCGTGTCAGGTGTGCTTTTAGCTTCTTTATTTATTAGACATCCTACGGATGTAAATGAACACTTGTTGTACTCTGTGCGCATTGCAGTTCCTTGAAGCTCGGTTTCCAAGCCACTGTCTGCAATTCCAATAGAAGAGACATATTTACACTTTCATGGAAAATGTTTTTTGAGTTTGTTTTGTCCTCAAAAATAGATCGTTGTGAACACACATTCGTGTTAAAAGATTGGCCTTTAAAACCTACCCTTATGAAGGGAGACAGACATCTGTACAACACAAAAACGGATCGTGTTTTATATGGCAGATAAATGTATTATAAAAAAGGACATGCAACAAAAAACAAATCGGTTACTTTTGAGTTAATTTGGGTCATCTTACTATAATTCACCAAATATCCGTTTGTCCATTCCCAGATACCGCAAAAACGGCTGAACTGATCGCAACGATATTTTTGGTGGGTAATCCTGGGACCTCCTGGAGTAAAATAGGCTATATTGTTTTTCCAATTTTTCCAGTTTTCCCAAACACGATGGAATAATATTTACCGATATGAACAGTGATGTGGCTTTTATTGAAATTCTACAAATACTGTTTAGATTTTGATGATTTGTGTGTGATATGATTTAACGGATGTTTATACAAATCGTTTAAAATTCAAATAAAAAGCCTTCCATTTCTGATATTGTGCCTTTTCATTTGGGCCTCCCAATTGAAGCCCCGCCCATAGGGCGGGTACCGTTGCTAGTATTGCTAATCCCGCTTTTCAAAGAATATTTTTTCCATCATTCATTTTTAATTATTTCATTTTTCGGTTTTCAATTATTTCTTTATTTTTTCCATTTATTTAATTTTTCGTTTTTCAATTATTTATTTATTTTTTCCATTTATTTAATATTTCGATTATTTAAATATTTTCACTACTTTTTTTCTTCGTTATTTAATTAAAAAAATTTTATGGTTCCCGGAGCGAGGCATTAAGTGTTTTTAGTCTTGGTGTCCCACTTTTTGAAGGAAATAAAATGTTTGTTTTCATTATGCACTGCTGTCCAGTGAACTGTAATTGTAATTGCTGGATTTGACCAGTCGGCCTCTGCACCGCTACCTGTGTGCGCTCCCTCTGCACCGCTACCTGCGTGCGCTCCCTCTGCACCGCTACCTGCGTGCGCTCCCTCTGCACCGCTACCTGCGTGCGCTCCCTCTGCACCGCTGCCTGTGTGTGTTCCCTCTGCACCGCTGCTTGTATGTGCTCCCTCTGCACCACCACCTGCATGTGGCCTCCTCTCTTCACCGCCACCTTTACGCGCCCCCTCTGCAATTTCTGCCTGCCAGAGACAGTGGATTGATTTAAATTGGAATTTGGTCTGTACCTAGCTGCAGTGGAGATAAAGGGGTTGGACAGGCTTGTTGGGCTTTATGGCCTCCTCCCGCACTGAAGTTCCTTGTGTGTGATTCCTTGTCTGATATTGATATGATTTTGAGATGCACAAAAACTAAAGCTTTCTAGAAACATTTGTACAATGTTCAACATAAGATGTATTTTTATTACCAAAGTGAAAAGCACAAATTGCTGAAATTAAATTTAATCTTTCATCTTTGTTCCTGACTGCAGGAGTTTGGGGCCCACATTTGATCGTGGTTCCAACCAGCGTGATGTTGAACTGGGAGATGGAGTTCAAACGTTGGTCTCCTGCCTTCAAGATCCTCACCTATTATGGCGTCCCAAAAGAGCGAAAACAAAAACGACAGGTTGGGTCTGTGGAAAGCGTGAATTTTTTTTTTCAAATTTTGATTACCCCTGCTAAAAATAACTTGGGTCTTTCACATATTTTGGATGTGGTATTTTGAAACATAGAGGCTCAGAATGAGGTTACAAATGGAACACAAAATTTTACTTTGAAAAACAATAATCTAATATATCTCAAAAGTTTACAATGTGGCCTCACACCATATTGCTTTGCCAACGTTTTTGCAATATTTTTAATTTTTGTATGATCTAAGCTGAAAGGTGCTGGTTCTAGAAATGTCAATATCTGCTACAGGGCTGGACACGTCCCAATGCCTTCCACGTATGCATAACTTCCTACAAGTTGGTCCTGCAAGATCACCAGGCATTTCGTCGGAAAAAATGGAGGTATCTCATCTTGGATGAAGCACAGAACATCAAGAATTTCAAATCTCAGCGTTGGCAATCTCTGTTGAACTTTAACAGGTTGGTGGAACTCTTGAGAGCTGTCATTGTCATTCTGATAATGGAAGGTGGCTGCAGGCATAAACCATATACAGTATTCTATCGCATCGCACCTGCTTGTTTTGTTTTGCATTGGCAGGAACGATGGTCGGGGTGGCAGACAGGCTGTTCGTTCTTTCCGGATTGTGTGTTTTTATCGTGTGAGATGTAATCTGTGGCTGATGCTCACCATTAAAGCCAGGGGGTGTCTTTTCATATATATATAAGTTCAAAACACACCTGGTCACAAGTGTGCCGCACTGACTGGGTCCTCAGTCGAGGTCCTCAGCATCATCCCGTTTCGGCCCTTCAACCTCGATACGGTCAGCTAAGGTGGGCCAGCAGGGGCACATACACATCCATATGCAGCAACTACACCTGGATGCGTACATACCCCCACCCCCAGCCACTGCGAACGCAGACTACAACAACAACAACACCTCTGCATCCAGAATCCACAGCACCAAACAAACATGGTGGAACACTCAAACACCCACCTTTATACCCTTCACCACTCACCAACAAAACACACCAGATCATTCATACACACACATGCACACCCATACACACACATACACAACACCAACCAACCAACCACCTACCCTTACAACATACACCACTCAACATACAAAAACACACACTCATGCAAAAATTAATTCATGTAAAAACACACACCCTCACCCACTCACTCATGTACACAAAAAATAAGAAATAATAATAGTAAAAAAACCAAAAAAAAAACCCACAACCAGCCTGCACCGTTCGACGTGCCTCCATAAACTTCCTCCATATCCAAAATGAGCCTTTCAAGGCAACCTGGGCCACCTTGTCACACATCCTCCTTCTTTCTGTCCCACACACTCCCAGCCGAGCAAGAAATGCAGAAAAGGAATTGCCAATATACCCTCTACACCCCACCTCAAATGGCTGACACGAAGCTCGCCAACCCTTCTCCCGGCACTCTGCCTCCAGCTCACTGTACTTTCCTCTCTTCCTCTCGTGCACCTCCTCCATGTTCTCTTCCCAAGGTACCGACAATTCCCCTAAGATGACCTGTCTTGTTGCACCTGACCAAATGACAATGTCAGGCCGCAACCTTGTCACACAGATCTCTGGGAATACCAATTGTGGCTTTAGGTCTGCCACCACCTGCCAATCACAAGCATCTGCCAGCCCTCTTGCTTTCCACCTCCTCCTCTTTCCACCTCTTTCCACTTGGCCCTCTTTGACAAACCACACCTCTCCCCCATCAGTCTCCTTCTCCACTCTTCTTTCTCTCGACCTCAGCACCTCTTGTTGCACCATCTGCACCACCACCGCCAGCACCTGATCATGTCGCCACCTGTATTGTCCTTCTGCCAATGCTACTGAACATGCACTCAGTGCATGCTGCACTGTTCCCACACCTCCACACAAATAACATCTCTCCTCCTGCAACAACCCCCACAATCTCAAGTTTACTGGTGATGGAAGCATATCATACGTTGCCCGCAACAGGAAATTCAACAATATTGGCTCCATCCTCCAAGTCTCTTGCCACTTCAATATCCTCACCCGCACACCTTCCCACTTAGTCCAAGCACCTTGCTGTGCCTGACCGACTGCTTTCACATATCTCCCCTCCTCTTCCTTTCTTCTCACCTCCCTCTCAACCATCTTCCTCCTCTCTTTCACACATGCCTTTCCCCATCGCTCATGCTCCATCCACCCCAAGCCATGCTTCCCATGCTGTACCATCCCCATGACCTCCTCCTGTTGCAACCGCTCCTCCATCTCGTCCACCTCTGCTCTTGCATTCCACTTCCGACTTCCCTTCTTCTCTGGGAGAGCATTCTTTACCACTGCATCACTTGAATCCCGCAACATCATGAACTCCCGCACCCTCACCACCTTAAACTCCTCGGTTAATGATGTCAAGGGAAACTGGAGTTTTCCACCCTGACCATAAAAGGCAATGTTCGTCAAACAGCGTGGCACTCCCAACCACCTCCTCACAAACCCGCTCACCACAACCTCCATCCTCTCTACATGCCCAATTGCAATATCATACATCATCAATGGCCACAATACTCGTGGCATCAATCCAAACTTCAAACACCATACCTTCAACTTACCTGGCAAACCACATCCATCAATTCTCTTCAAACCTCTCAAAAGCTTGTTTCTGACCTCTTCCACTCTTCCCACATCATTCAACTCCACTGTATGCCATCTTCTCAAACTCTTCACAGGGGCCTCTACCAATGATGGAACCACCTCCCCTCCCAGCTCAAACGTGTGCATGTTCTCCACCACTCCTCATCTCACTACCACACTCCTCGACTTTCTTGCTTTAAATCCCATTCTTGCCCACCGCATCAACCTTTCCAGTCATCCCAGTACCTCTACTGCTCCATCAGCGGACTGTTGGACAACTGTCAGGTCATCCATGAAAGCAAACATTGCTGGTAACCTCTGATCAGGGGCTAGCTCGACTTCTTTCCCATATCCACTCACCGCACGTATCAACAACTCCATAACCAGCACAAACAAAATAGGGGAGATGGTACATCCCATCGGGATCCCCACTTCCAACTTCTGCCACTCTGTTACATAGGACTGTGTCGCAAACCGCATCCAAAACTGATCATAATATGCCATCAAAAAAAATCCCTAAATCTCCGTGGCACCCAAAAGAAATCCATGGCATACCTGATCAAGGCATGCGGCACTGACCCATATGCATTCTCCAAATCCAGCCATACCACCGCCACATCCTTCCTTTGCCTCTTTGCCTCCTGTAACACTTGCCAGACCATTGCCGAGTGTTCAATGCATCCTGGTGATCCTGTTATTCCTGCCTTTTGCACAGAACCATCCACAAAACCATTCCCTCTGATGAAGCCTGAGAGCTGTGCCACAAAGACACTCATCTATATCTTCCCATCTACATCGAGCAATGATATGGGTCTAAACTGCTCCAGTGTCACAGCCTCCTCCTGCTTTGGAATATAGACTCCTTCCGCCCTAGTCCATTGACTGGGCACCACTCCTTGCCTCCATACCACCTTCAGAGCCTTCCACAGATACTGCCTGATGCCTTCACAACTCTTAAACACCTTGTATGGCACTCCACTTGGTCCTGGAGCCGATGCCGCCCGTGCCTTCCTCAAAACTGCCTCAATCTCAGACATCTTTGGCTCTGACAAATCAAATGGAACACCTGGCTCTGTCGGTCTCACCAATCCTTCGATGTCCTCCACCAATTTCGTTCCTCCTTGTGTTTGCATACGTGACACACAGGTGACCTTCCAACTCTTCCTTTGGTACCTTCAGTACACCACCACGAGACGGCTCCAACAGATCCTTCATAAACTGAAAAGGCTTCTCAAAGAACCTCTTTCTCTTCCTCTGCCTCTCCTTTCTTCGCCTCTTCATCCTTTCCACTTTCTTCAACTTCACCAACCTCATCCTCACCTGCTTCGTCAACACCTCAAGCCCATTCCTCTCCCCTTCCACTGCCCTCTTCCATCTTCCATTCTAACTCCTCAACTCATGGATCTCCCTCTGCCTCCTGCTCAAACATGCCTCCTTCTCACCCCTCTCTACACACTCTTTCACTCCAAACGTGACACATGCATACTCAAACACAATCTCATTCATCTTTCTCAATCTATCTTCCACCCTTCCTTTCAACCTATGAAGCGCCCCACACATCATTTATTCCATTCTCTCCCATACTTCCCTTTCGCCCATACCTGGCCATTTCACTCTCCTCCTCACATCCTTTCCCTGCTGAGTACAACCCCAGGACATACAACACTGGCTTGCTACCTGGCTGTTTCTCCCGGCCGTCTTACGTGTCCCCTTTTCAAAGGCACTGCGTTGCTGTACCTCCTCCTCACCCACCTAACGCACACACCCCATTCGGCTCTGATGGACATGCAATCCTCTCACCGACTCAAACTCACGTCCACACCCACACTTCTCTCGAACCTGCCCTGCCTCCACATGCACACCATCACCCCATAGACATACATCTCCCACACGATCACTCCCACACCCTTTCCTGGCCTGATGGATCCTCAACCCTCTGATGGATCCGAACTCACGTCCACACTGACACCTTACCAGGCTTGCATCCACAATCCGTTCTCGTTTGTCAACATCAGTATAGGGGTCTTTATCCGTTTTATCTGTCCGTTTAGGGCTAGGCCCATCTTCCGCCCCACCTCTCGGAGAGCCCTTGGGGTGTTCTCTATTTTTAACCAACACTGTAAATTATGGGTGCCACACAATCCAAACCATGCAGCTTGGCAAAATGGCTTACAAGGCCACCTGCCCCCGATGCTGTCTCTCCAGCGTCACCAGCCTATTCCTGGTCGCCACCCAGTCTTTCCTGGGAGTCACTGGTAGCACCAGCACAAACATAAGTTCAAAACACACCTGGTCACAAGTGTGCCGCACTGACCGGGTCCTCAGTCGAGGTCCTCAGCATCATCCCGTTTCGGCCCTTCAACCTCGATATGGTCAGCTAAGGTTGGCCAGCAGGGCCACATACACATCCACATGCAGCAACTACACCTGGATGCGTACATACCCCCACCCCCAGCCAGTGCGAACGCAGACTACAACAACAACAACACCTCTGCATCCAGAATCCACAGCACCAAACAAACATGGTGGAACACTCAAACACCCACCTTTATACCCTTCACCACTCACCAACAAAACACACCAGATCATTCATACACACATACACACCCATACACACACATACACAACACCAACCAACCAACCACCTACCCATACAACATACACCACTCAACATACAAAAACACACACTCATGCAAAAATTAATTCATGCAAAAACACACACCCTCACCCACCCACTCACTCACTCATGTACACAAAAAATAAGAAATAATAATAGTAAAAAAATAAAAATAAAATAAAATAAAATATATATATATATATGAATAGGGTAGCCAGGGGTAGCTTTGGAAAGTATTCAACCCTTTTTCTTTCAAGCAAGAAAGTGCGGGAAAAGAGTAGGAAGAAGAAGAAGAGCGTCTCGGGGGTGCGGTAAAAAAGGATCCTTGCTCGTGGCATGACCGACTTAATTGAGCATGTTGGTGTGAGGGACTCGATCTCTACGAACCTTCTGATGGATTCAGTGTGCATGAAGCAGGTGGACAAAAAGGAAAAGAGCGTATTCTGTGGAAAAAGGCGCTTCTTGGGTCTCTGTGGAAAAACGCTATATGCTTCATGCTGTGAACGGGCTCGACGTGCGCTATATGACGGAGTCGACCTCGATGATCTTCCTGAGCTGAGAGATTTGCTGTGTTGCATGAATGAGGTTCACGAAAGGAAAAGGATCAAAGGAGAAAGGATTGCAGAGCGTGATGACTGGTCCATTCATGTTTGTTCTTGCCAAGCCCCGCTCTGACGAGCGTCGATGAACCTTTGTTCCCACCAAGCCCCGCTCTCACGAGCGACGATGAAGTTGCTCTTCAAACAGGCCTGAACTCCATTCAATTCCCATCCTCGTATCCCGTTTTATTTCAATTCCTTGCGAATATTGTTTTTTAAATTTTCTTCCCTTCCCTTTTCCTGGGTTAGATCGAGGGTCCGTGTGTGTGATGTTGTGTCGGCCTTTTGTATCGGTTGTATGTTGCCTGTGTTAATTCAGTCTCATTATTAATTAATTAAGTCCGTCGTCATACTTGTATGATTTGCTTATTGTATTGTTTTGCATTATTTGAAGTAAATTGATTGTATTTCATTTTGTTTGATTGACATTTTTCGGATCAGGTTGCAAGCTCCCCTGAGCCGCCAGTGTGGCAGTCTAAACTCTAGAGCCTCTACTCCTTGCATTAAACCAAAAGTTCAAGCTTCCAAAATCGCGCTTGGTCAGCTTGTGGGCCTTGGCCCGGCGGGCTGGGGATAGGACCTAGGGTTGCCGACATTAGTCACCCCGTAACACACTTAGTCGGGAGTGACGTTTGGGAATCTGGTCCTCATCCCTGTCACCCGTAACAATATATATGTATATATATATTGTTACGGATCCGGGGGACGGCACTCCTGTTAGCAAGGGGGGGTTAATCCCCTTGTCCTGTTAAGCTGGCCGTCCGACCGGTCCTGGGGGTATGACGTCATGCCCGGTCAGCGCTGAATAGGGTAGTAGGCCAATCCTTCCTATGACCTAAGTACCAGCGCCTTCCGGTATGCGAGGAAATACTCCCGCCCGAGCCGCAGCGTAATAGATGGATTGCGCCGAGCGAAGCGAGCTGCGACGCGGGCCGTTAACAGAAGACTAAACCCGATTATAAGCGGTTCTGCCGAAATCGCGCCACAGGTACTCAATCGGGAAATCACTAAAGCGATCGGACGAGAAAGAAACCAAAGAATAAGAAGGAACAGGGATTTATTAATTATTTACACAAAAACCAAAACCAAAGAAGAAGGGAACGAAAGCAATTTCCAGAAGAAGAAGAAGACACAGCGCAAATCCTTAAACAGTCTTACTTAAACCCACAGGACAATACAGACAGACTCACATGAATAGGGAATTGCAGGCAGGAATGGCTGGAGGGATGAGAAGGGCAGACGGTCCACAGAGCTGGCGGCAGGGAGGTCCGGGGATCGCGGCACGACGTCGGTGCCCCGCGTGCACGCCCTCACCCTTGGTTCAGTGGCGAAAACCCGGTCGTCAGTGCTGGTTGGTATCGCCCACGAGCGTGCCGACTCTCACTCGCCGCAGGATGTTCGCGCCAAGAAAATGAATGGTCGATCCTCTCTCCCTCCTCTCTCAACTTCTCGGGTCGTGCTCCCTCCCTCATCTGCCTCTTACCCGACTGTCTTGAACCTCCTCACGCGTCTCTGGTGGGGGCCTTGCGCCAAGGGTTTTATTACCACGCCCTTGGAACCCTCTCAAACTCACCAGACGTTTCTTGCCACGCCCTTTCAAGCCATGCCCAATGAGCCCTGGTTGGTTAAGGGCTCTCTGACTCAACCTTTGATGATGAGGTGGTGCCACGCCCATGCTCTGGCGGCTCCTCCCCCCTTCTTGGCCTCGTACGTAATGGAGTTTGGCGCCAGGCAGCGAACGCTGTTGGGCGAGCAGAGGCGGTGTGATGCCCACGAAAACAGCCCAATGCAACGGCGACGAACGCCGCCTTACTGTTGCTGGCACTTTGAGGAGACGATTTGGGATATTGAAAGGGGACCTATCTTAGTTGATTGATGCAACGTAGAGTCAACTATTGGAAACAGCCTTACCTGGAACACATAATAATGATATAACTAGAGAGAGATCCTAAAGTGTCCTACGTGTTGTACATGGACTAACTAAGGTGCAATCTTTAATTAGCAGCCAATTAAGGGGACATGTACACAGGGGTCATTTATAAGGGAATTTACTACTAAATTTACATGTGAAGGTTCTAAAAACCGTAACAATATCTATCTATAATTCCAGTAATC